>NC_081556.1:25676214-26042464 GCF_963082655.1 Stomoxys calcitrans
GCAATACTCTTTCCTATTTCCTTGAAAACTTTAGAGTATTGCTTCAAAATTGCATAATTCATATCCAAAAAATGCAAAAAAACCAATTTGAGTTTGCAATAGCTGTAACTTCCTTAGTTTTGCTATCATCAAAAGTTTTCAGACACCGTTGGATTCGTGAGGAAACCCTCTTTCCGTAGAGGTTGCTAGATGAAGCAATACTGTAAAGTTTTCAGTGAAAAAGCATCGCAAAAACCAATATTTTTTGGCGTAAAAATCAAGGTCGTTTTCAAGCTCAAAAACGCTGTAACTCCTTCATTTTTTCGAATTTCGAAAATTTTCTGGCATTCCGCAGTTCGAAATTCGAAGACAATTCGAACAATAAACAGATTTACTTGAAATTCAACATTTTATTTTTTTTGCATTTTTTTAGCAAAGGCTAACCCCTTATGAAAATTTTCAATTTTTGATGCGAAAAAATTTCGAGTTGAGTATACAGTATTGAAGATTACGGCAAAAAAATCGGTTTAGTGCAACTCCCATGTTTTTCCTTCAAAAAACAAGCTCAAAATCGCATAATTAATATCCGAAAAATGGTTAAAAAAATTAAGGTGAGTTTGAAATTGCTGTAACATCTTTAGTTTTGCGAATTTCAAAATTCTGAAGACACCGTTGGATTCGTGAAGAAAATCTCTTTCCGTAATGGTGCTGGACGAGGCAATACTCTTTCCTATTTCCTTGAAAACTTTAGAGTATTGCTTCAAAATTGCATAATTCATATCAAAAAATGCAAAAAAACCAATTTGAGTTTGCAATAGCTGTAACTTCCTTAGTTTTGCTATCATCAAAAGTTTTCAGACACCGTTGGATTCGTGAGGAAACCCTCTTTCCGTAGAGGTGCTAGATGAAGCAATACTGTAAAGTTTTCAGTGAAAAGCATCGCAAAAACCAATATTTTTTGGGCGTAAAAATTCAAGGTCGTTTTCAAGCTCAAAAACGCTGTAACTCCTTCATTTTTTCGAATTTCGAAAATTTTCTGGCATTCCGCAGTTCGAAATTCGAAGACAATTCGAACAATAAACAGATTTACTTGAAATTCAACATTTTATTTTTTTTGCATTTTTTTAGCAAAGGCTAACCCCTTATGAAAATTTTCAATTTTTGATGCGAAAAAAATTTCGAGTTGAGTATACAGTATTGAAGATTACGGCAAAAAAATCGGTTTAGTGCAACTCCCATGTTTTTCCTTCAAAAAACAAGCTCAAAATCGCATAATTAATATCCGAAAAATGGTTAAAAAATTAAGGTGAGTTTGAAATTGCTGTAACATCTTTAGTTTTGCGAATTTCAAAATTCTGAAGACACGTTGGATTCGTGAAGAAAATCTCTTTCCGTAATGGTGCTGGACGAGGCAATACTCTTTCCTATTTCCTTGAAAACTTTAGAGTATTGCTTCAAAATTGCATAATTCATATCCAAAAAATGCAAAAAAACCAATTTGAGTTTGCAATAGCTGTAACTTCCTTAGTTTTGCTATCATCAAAAGTTTTCATGACACCGTTGGATTCGTGAGGAAACCCTCTTTCCGTAGAGGTGCTAGATGAAGCAATACTGTAAAGTTTTCAGTGAAAAGCATCGCAAAAACCAATATTTTTTGGGCGTAAAAATTCAAGGTCGTTTTCAAGCTCAAAAACGCTGTAACTCCTTCATTTTTTCGAATTTCGAAAATTTTCTGGCATTCCGCAGTTCGAAATTCGAAGACAATTCGAACAATAAACAGATTTACTTGAAATTCAACATTTTATTTTTTTTGCATTTTTTTTAGCAAAGGCTAACCCCTTATGAAAATTTCAATTTTTGATGCGAAAAAAATTTTCGAGTTGAGTATACAGTATTGAAGATTACGGCAAAAAAATCGGTTTTAGTGCAACTCCCATGTTTTTCCTTCAAAAAACAAGCTCAAAATCGCATAATTAATATCCGAAAAATGGTTAAAAAAATTAAGGTGAGTTTGAAATTGCTGTAACATCTTTAGTTTTGCGAATTTCAAAATTCTGAAGACACCGTTGGATTCGTGAAGAAAATCTCTTTCCGTAATGGTGCTGGACGAGGCAATACTCTTTCCTATTTCCTTGAAAACTTTAGAGTATTGCTTCAAAATTGCATAATTCATATCCAAAAAATGCAAAAAAACCAATTTGAGTTTGCAATAGCTGTAACTTCCTTAGTTTTGCTATCATCAAAAGTTTTCAGACACCGTTGGATTCGTGAGGAAACCCTCTTTCCGTAGAGGTGCTAGATGAAGCAATACTGTAAAGTTTTCAGTGAAAAGCATCGCAAAAACCAATATTTTTGGGCGTAAAAATTCAAGGTCGTTTTCAAGCTCAAAAACGCTGTAACTCCTTTCATTTTTTTCGAATTTCGAAAATTTTCTGGCATTCCGCAGTTCGAAATTCGAAGACAATTCGAACAATAAACAGATTTACTTGAAATTCAACATTTTATTTTTTTTGCATTTTTTTAGCAAAGGCTAACCCCTTATGAAAATTTTCAATTTTTGATGCGAAAAAAATTTTCGAGTTGAGTATACAGTATTGAAGATTACGGCAAAAAAATCGGTTTAGTGCAACTCCCATGTTTTTCCTTCAAAAAACAAGCTCAAAATCGCATAATTAATATCCGAAAAATGGTTAAAAAATTAAGGTGAGTTTGAAATTGCTGTAACATCTTTAGTTTTGCGAATTTCAAAATTCTGAAGACACCGTTGGATTCGTGAAGAAAATCTCTTTCCGTAATGGTGCTGGACGAGGCAATACTCTTTCCTATTTCCTTGAAAACTTTAGAGTATTGCTTCAAAATTGCATAATTCATATCCAAAAAATGCAAAAAAACCAATTTGAGTTTGCAATAGCTGTAACTTCCTTAGTTTTGCTATCATCAAAAGTTTCAGACACCGTTGGATTCGTGAGGAAACCCTCTTTCCGTAGAGGTGCTAGATGAAGCAATACTGTAAAGTTTTCAGTGAAAAGCATCGCAAAAACCAATATTTTTTGGGCGTAAAAATTCAAGGTCGTTTTCAAGCTCAAAAACGCTGGTAACTCCTTCATTTTTTCGAATTTCGAAAATTTTCTGGCATTCCGCAGTTCGAAATTCGAAGACAATTCGAACAATAAACAGATTTACTTGAAATTCAACATTTTATTTTTTTTGCATTTTTTTAGCAAAGGCTAACCCCTTATGAAAATTTTCAATTTTTGATGCGAAAAAAATTTTCGAGTTGAGTATACAGTATTGAAGATTACGGCAAAAAAATCGGTTTAGTGCAACTCCCATGTTTTTCCTTCAGAAAAACAAGCTCAAAATCGCATAATTAATATCCGAAAAATGGTTAAAAAATTAAGGTGAGTTTGAAATTGCTGTAACATCTTAGTTTTTGCGAATTTCAAAATTCTGAAGACACCGTTGGATTCGTGAAGAAAATCTCTTTCCGTAATGGTGCTGGACGAGGCAATACTCTTTCCTATTTCTTGAAAACTTTAGAGTATTGCTTCAAAATTGCATAATTCATATCCAAAAAATGCAAAAAAACCAATTTGAGTTTGCAATAGCTGTAACTTCCTTAGTTTTGCTATCATCAAAAGTTTTCAGACACCGTTGGATTCGTGAGGAAACCCTCTTTCCGTAGAGGTGCTAGATGAAGCAATACTGTAAAGTTTTCAGTGAAAAGCATCGCAAAAACCAATATTTTTTGGGCGTAAAAATTCAAGGTCGTTTTCAAGCTCAAAAACGCTGTAACTCCTTCATTTTTTCGAATTTCGAAAATTTTCTGGCATTCCGCAGTTTCGAAATTCGAAGACAATTCGAACAATAAACAGATTTACTTGAAATTCAACATTTTATTTTTTTTGCATTTTTTTAGCAAAGGCTAACCCCTATGAAAATTTTCAATTTTTGATGCGAAAAAAATTTTCGAGTTGAGTATACAGTATTGAAGATTACGGCAAAAAAATCGGTTTAGTGCAACTCCCATGTTTTTCCTTCAAAAAACAAGCTCAAAATCGCATAATTAATATCCGAAAAATGGTTAAAAAAATTAAGGTGAGTTTGAAATTGCTGTAACATCTTTAGTTTTGCGAATTTCAAAATTCTGAAGACACCGTTGGATTCGTGAAGAAAATCTCTTTCCGTAATGGTGCTGGACGAGGCAATACTCTTTCCTATTTCCTTGAAAACTTTAGAGTATTGCTTCAAAAATTGCATAATTCATATCCAAAAAATGCAAAAAAACCAATTTGAGTTTGCAATAGCTGTAACTTCCTTAGTTTTGCTATCATCAAAAGTTTTCAGACACCGTTGGATTCGTGAGGAAACCCTCTTTCCGTAGAGCTGCTAGATGAAGCAATACTGTAAAGTTTTCAGTGAAAAGCATCGCAAAAACCAATATTTTTTGGGCGTAAAAATTCAAGGTCGTTTTCAAGCTCAAAAACGCTGTAAGTCCTTCATTTTTCGAATTTCGAAAATTTTCTGGCATTCCGCAGTTCGAAACTCGAAGACAATTCGAACAATAAACAGATTTACTTGAAATTCAACATTTTATTTTTTTGCATTTTTTTAGCAAAAATTTTTCAATTTTTGATGCGAAAAAAATTTCGAGTTGAGTATACAGTATTGAAGATTACGGCAAAAAAATCGGTTTAGTGCAACGTCCCATGTTTTTCCTTCAAAAAACAAGCTCAAAATCGCATAATTAATATCCGAAAAATGGTTAAAAAAATTAAGGTGAGTTTGAAATTGCTGTAACATCTTTAGTTTTGCGAATTTCAAAATTCTGAAGACACCGTTGGATTCGCTCTTTCCGTAATGGTGCTGGACGAGGCAATACTCTTTCCTATTTCCTTGAAAACTTTAGAGTATTGCTTCAAAATTGCATAATTCATATCCAAAAAATGCAAAAAAACCAATTTGAGTTTGCAATAGCTGTAACTTCCTTAGTTTTGCTATCATCAAAAGTTTTCAGACACCGTTGGATTCGTGAGGAAACCCTCTTTCCGTAGAGGTGCTAGATGAAGCAATACTGTAAAGTTTTCAGTGAAAAGCATCGCAAAAACCAATATTTTTTGGGCGTAAAAATTCAAGGTCGTTTTCAAGCTCAAAAACGCTGTAACTCCTTCATTTTTTCGAATTTCGAAAATTTTCTGGCATTCCGCAGTTCGAAATTCGAAGACAATTCGAACAATAAACAGATTTACTTGAAATTCAACATTTTATTTTTTTTGCATTTTTTTAGCAAAGGCTAACCCCTTATGAAAATTTTCAATTTTTGATGCGAAAAAAATTTTCGAGTTGAGTATACAGTATTGAAGATTACGGCAAAAAAATCGGTTTAGTGCAACTCCCATGTTTTTCCTTCAAAAAACAAGCTCAAAATCGCATAATTAATATCCGAAAAATGGTTAAAAAAATTAAGGTGAGTTTGAAATTGCTGTAACATCTTTAGTTTTGCGAATTTCAAAATTCTGAAGACACCGTTGGATTCGTGAAGAAAATCTCTTTCCGTAATGGTGCTGGACGAGGCAATACTCTTTCCTATTTCCTTGAAAACTTTAGAGTATTGCTTCAAAATTGCATAATTCATATCCAAAAAATGCAAAAAAACCAATTTGAGTTTGCAATAGCTGTAACTTCCTTAGTTTTGCTATCATCAAAAGTTTTCAGACACCGTTGGATTCGTGAGGAAACCCTCTTTCCGTAGAGGTGCTAGATGAAGCAATACTGTAAAGTTTTCAGTGAAAAGCATCGCAAAAACCAATATTTTTTGGGCGTAAAAATTCAAGGTCGTTTTCAAGCTCAAAAACGCTGTAACTCCTTCATTTTTTCGAATTTCGAAAATTTTCTGGCATTCCGCAGTTCGAAATTCGAAGACAATTCGAACAATAAACAGATTTACTTGAAATTCAACATTTTATTTTTTTTGCATTTTTTTAGCAAAGGCTAACCCCTTATGAAAATTTTCAATTTTTGATGCGAAAAAATTTTTCGAGTTGAGTATACAGTATTGAAGATTAAGGCAAAAAATTCGGTTTAGTGCAACTCCCATGTTTTTCCTTCAAAAAACAAGCTCAAAATCGCATAATTAATATCCGAAAAATGGTTAAAAAAATTAAGGTGAGTTTGAAATTGCTGTAACATCTTTAGTTTTGCGAATTTCAAAATTCTGAAGACACCGTTGGATTCGTGAAGAAAATCTCTTTCCGTAATGGTGCTGGACGAGGCAATACTCTTTCCTATTTCCTTGAAAACTTTAGAGTATTGCTTCAAAATTGCATAATTCATATCCAAAAAATGCAAAAAAACCAATTTGAGTTTGCAATAGCTGTAACTTCCTTAGTTTTGCTATCATCAAAAGTTTTCAGACACCGTTGGATTCGTGAGGAAACCCTCTTTCCGTAGAGGTGCTAGATGAAGCAATACTGTAAAGTTTTCAGTGAAAAGCATCGCAAAAACCAATATTTTTTGGGCGTAAAAATTCAAGGTCGTTTTCAAGCTCAAAAACGCTGTAACTCCTTCATTTTTTCGAATTTCGAAAATTTTCTGGCATTCCGCAGTTCGAAATTCGAAGACAATTCGAACAATAAACAGATTTACTTGAAATTCAACATTTTATTTTTTTTGCATTTTTTTAGCAAAGGCTAACCCCTTATGAAAATTTTCAATTTTTGATGCGAAAAAAATTTTCGAGTTGAGTATACAGTATTGAAGATTACGGCAAAAAAATCGGTTTAGTGCAACTCCCATGTTTTTTCCTTCAAAAAACAAGCTCAAAATCGCATAATTAATATCCGAAAAATGGTTAAAAAAATTAAGGTGAGATTGAAATTGCTGTAACATCTTTAGTTTTGCGAATTTCAAAATTCTGAAGACACCGTTGGATTCGTGAAGAAAATCTCTTTCCGTAATGGTGCTGGACGAGGCAATACTCTTTCCTATTTCCTTGAAAACTTTAGAGTATTGCTTCAAATTGCATAATTCATATCCAAAAAATGCAAAAAAAACCAATTTGAGTTTGCAATAGCTGTAACTTCCTTAGTTTTGCTATCATCAAAAGTTTTCAGACACCGTTGGATTCGTGAGGAAACCCTCTTTCCGTAGAGGTGCTAGATGAAGCAATACTGTAAAGTTTTCAGTGAAAAGCATCGCAAAAACCAATATTTTTTGGGCGTAAAAATTCAAGGTCGTTTTCAAGCTCAAAAACGCTGTAACTCCTTCATTTTTTCGAATTTCGAAAATTTTCTGGCATTCCGCAGTTCGAAATTCGAAGACAATTCGAACAATAAACAGATTTACTTGAAATTCAACATTTTATTTTTTTTGCATTTTTTTAGCAAAGGCTAACCCCTTATGAAAATTTTCAATTTTTGATGCGAAAAAAACTTTCGAGTTGAGTACACAGTATTGAAGATTACGGCAAAAAATTCGGTTTAGTGCAACTCCCATGTTTTTCCTTCAAAAAACAAGCTCAAAATCGCATAATTAATATCCGAAAAATGGTTAAAAAAATTAAGGTGAGTTTTAAATTGCTGTAACATCTTTAGTTTTGCGAATTTCAAAATTCTGAAGACACCGTTGGATTCGTGAAGAAAATCTCTTTCCGTAATGGTGCTGGACGAGGCAATACTCTTTCCTATTTCCTTGAAAACTTTAGAGTATTGCTTCAAAATTGCATAATTCATATCCAAAAAATGCAAAAAAACCAATTTGAGTTTGCAATAGCTGTAACTTCCTTAGTTTTGCTATCATCAAAAGTTTTCAGACACCGTTGGATTCGTGAGGAAACCCTCTTTCCGTAGAGGTGCTAGATGAAGCAATACTGTAAAGTTTTCAGTGAAAAGCATCGCAAAAATCAATATTTTTTGGGCGTAAAAATTCAAGGTCGTTTTCAAGCTCAAAAACGCTGTAACTCCTTCATTTTTTCGTATTTCGAAAATTTTCTGGCATTCTGCAGTTCGAAATTCGAAGACAATTCGAACAATAAACAGATTTACTTGAAATTCAACATTTTATTTTTTTTTGCATTTTTTTAGCAAAGGCTAACCCCTTATGAAAATTTTCAATTTTTGATGCGAAAAAAATTCGAGTTGAGTATACAGTATTGAAGATTACGGCAAAAAATTCGGTTTAGTGCAACTCCCATGTTTTTCCTTCAAAAAACAAGCTCAAAATCGCATAATTAATATCCGAAAAATGGTTAAAAAAATTAAGGTGAGTTTGAAATTGCTGTAACATCTTTAGTTTTGCGAATTTCGAAATTCTGAAGACACCGTTGGATTCGTGAAGAAAATCTCTTTCCCGTAATGGTGCTGGACGAGGCAATACTCTTTCCTATTTCCTTGAAAACTTTAGAGTATTGCTTCAAAATTGCATAATTCATATCCAAAAAATGCAAAAAAAAACCAATTTGAGTTTGCAATAGCTGTAACTTCCTTAGTTTTGCTATCATCAAAAGTTTTCAGACACCGTTGGATTCGTGAGGAAACCCTCTTTCCGTAGAGGTGCTAGATGAAGCAATACTGTAAAGTTTTCAGTGAAAAGCATCGCAAAAACCAATATTTTTTTGGGCGTAAAAATTCAAGGTCGTTTTCAAGCTCAAAAACGCTGTAACTCCTTCATTTTTTCGAATTTCGAAAATTTTCTGGCATTCCGCAGTTCGAAATTCGAAGACAATTCGAACAATAACAGATTTACTTGAAATTCAACATTTTATTTTTTTTTGCATTTTTTTAGCAAAGGCTAACCCCTTATGAAAAATTTTCAATTTTTGATGCGAAAAAATTTTTCGAGTTGAGTATACAGTATTGAAGATTTAAGGCAAAAAATTCGGTTTAGTGCAACTCCCATGTTTTTCCTTCAAAAAACAAGCTCAAAATCGCATAATTAATATCCGAAAAATGGTTAAAAAAATTAAGGTGAGTTTGAAATTGCTGTAACATCTTTAGTTTTGCGAATTTCAAAATTGAATGAAGACACCGTTGGATTCGTGAAGAAAATCTCTTTCCGTAATGGTGCTGGACGAGGCAATACTCTTTCCTATTTCCTTGAAAACTTTAGAGTATTGCTTCAAAATTGCATAATTCATATCCAAAAAATGCAAAAAAACCAATTTGAGTTTGCAATAGCTGTAACTTCCTTAGTTTTGCTATCATCAAAAGTTTTCAGACACCGTTGGATTCGTGAGGAAACCCTCTTTCCGTAGAGGTGCTAGATGAAGCAATACTGTAAAGTTTTCAGTGAAAAGCATCGCAAAAACCAATATTTTTTTGGGCGTAAAAATTCAAGGTCGTTTTCAAGCTCAAAAACGCTGTAACTCACTTCATTTTTTCGAATTTCGAAAATTTTCTGGCATTCCGCAGTTCGAAATTCGAAGACAATTCGAACAATAAACAGATTTACTTGAAATTCAACATTTTATTTTTTTTGCATTTTTTTAGCAAAGGCTAACCCCTTATGAAAATTTTCAATTTTTGATGCGAAAAAAATTTTCGAGTTGAGTATACAGTATTGAAGATTACGGCAAAAAAATCGGTTTAGTGCAACTCCCATGTTTTTCCTTCAAAAAACAAGCTCAAAATCGCATAATTAATATCCGAAAAATGGTTAAAAAAATTAAGGTGAGATTGAAATTGCTGTAACATCTTTAGTTTTGCGAATTTCAAAATTCTGAAGACACCGTTGGATTCGTGAAGAAAATCTCTTTCCGTAATGGTGCTGGACGAGGCAATACTCTTTCCTATTTCCTTGAAAACTTTAGAGTATTGCTTCAAAATTGCATAATTCATATCCAAAAAATGCAAAAAAACCAATTTGAGTTTGCAATAGCTGTAACTTCCTTAGTTTTGCTATCATCAAAAGTTTTCAGACACCGTTGGATTCGTGAGGAAACCCTCTTTCCGTAGAGGTGCTAGATGAAGCAATACTGTAAAGTTTTCAGTGAAAAGCATCGCAAAAACCAATATTTTTTGGGCGTAAAAATTCAAGGTCGTTTTCAAGCTCAAAAACGCTGTAACTCCTTCATTTTTTCGAATTTCGAAAATTTTCTGGCATTCCGCAGTTCGAAATTCGAAGACAATTCGAACAATAAACAGATTTACTTGAAATTCAACATTTTATTTTTTTTTGCATTTTTTTAGCAAAGGCTAACCCCTTATGAAAATTTTCAATTTTTGATGCGAAAAAAATTTTCGAGTTGAGTATACAGTATTGAAGATTACGGCAAAAAAATCGGTTTAGTGCAACTCCCATGTTTTTCCTTCAAAAAACAAGCTCAAAATCGCATAATTAATATCCGAAAAATGGTTAAAAAAATTAAGGTGAGTTTGAAATTGCTGTAACATCTTTAGTTTTGCGAATTTCAAAATTCTGAAGACACCGTTGGATTCGTGAAGAAAATCTCTTTCCGTAATGGTGCTGGACGAGGCAATACTCTTTCCTATTTCCTTGAAAACTTTAGAGTATTGCTTCAAAATTGCATAATTCATATCCAAAAAATGCAAAAAAACCAATTTGAGTTTGCAATAGCTGTAACTTCCTTAGTTTTGCTATCATCAAAAGTTTTCAGACACCGTTGGATTCGTGAGGAAACCCTCTTTCCGTAGAGGTGCTAGATGAAGCAATACTGTAAAGTTTTCAGTGAAAAGCATCGCAAAAACCAATATTTTTTGGGCGTAAAAATTCAAGGTCGTTTTCAAGCTCAAAAACGCTGTAACTCCTTCATTTTTTCGAATTTCGAAAATTTTCTGGCATTCCGCAGTTCGAAATTCGAAGACAATTCGAACAATAAACAGATTTACTTGAAATTCAACATTTTATTTTTTTTGCATTTTTTTAGCAAAGGCTAACCCCTTATGAAAATTTTCAATTTTTGATGCGAAAAAAATTTTCGAGTTGAGTATACAGTATTGAAGATTACGGCAAAAAAATCGGTTTAGTGCAACTCCCATGTTTTTCCTTCAAAAAACAAGCTCAAAATCGCATAATTAATATCCGAAAAATGGTTAAAAAAATTAAGGTGAGTTTGAAATTGCTGTAACATCTTTAGTTTTGCGAATTTCAAAATTCTGAAGACACCGTTGGATTCGTGAAGAAAATCTCTTTCCGTAATGGTGCTGGACGAGGCAATACTCTTTCCTATTTCCTTGAAAACTTTAGAGTATTGCTTCAAAATTGCATAATTCATATCCAAAAAATGCAAAAAAACCAATTTGAGTTTGCAATAGCTGTAACTTCCTTAGTTTTGCTATCATCAAAAGTTTTCAGACACCGTTGGATTCGTGAGGAAACCCTCTTTCCGTAGAGGTGCTAGATGAAGCAATACTGTAAAGTTTTCAGTGAAAAGCATCGCAAAAACCAATATTTTTTTGGGCGTAAAAATTCAAGGTCGTTTTCAAGCTCAAAAACGCTGTAACTCCTTCATTTTTTCGAATTTCGAAAATTTTCTGGCATTCCGCAGTTCGAAATTCGAAGACAATTCAAAAACCAATATTTTTTGGGCGTAAAAATTCAAGGTCGTTTTCAAGCTCAAAAACGCTGTAACTCCTTCATTTTTTCGAATTTCGAAAATTTTCTGGCATTCCGCAGTTCGAAATTCGAAGACAATTCGAACAATAAACAGATTTACTTGAAATTCAACATTTTATTTTTTTTGCATTTTTTTAGCAAAGGCTAACCCCTTATGAAAATTTTCAATTTTTGATGCGAAAAAAAATTTTCGAGTTGAGTATACAGTATTGAAGATTACGGCAAAAAAATCGGTTTAGTGCAACTCCCATGTTTTTCCTTCAAAAAACAAGCTCAAAATCGCATAATTAATATCCGAAAAATGGTTAAAAAAATTAAGGTGTGATTGAAATTGCTGTAACATCTTTAGTTTTGCGAATTTCAAAATTCTGAAGACACCGTTGGATTCGTGAAGAAAATCTCTTTCCGTAATGGTGCTGGACGAGGCAATACTCTTTCCTATTTCCTTGAAAACTTTAGAGTATTGCTTCAAAATTGCATAATTCATATCCAAAAAATGCAAAAAAAACCAATTTGAGTTTGCAATAGCTGTAACTTCCTTAGTTTTGCTATCATCAAAAGTTTTCAGACACCGTTGGATTCGTGAGGAAACCCTCTTTCCGTAGAGGTGCTAGATGAAGCAATACTGTAAAGTTTTCAGTGAAAAGCATCGCAAAAACCAATATTTTTTGGGCGTAAAAATTCAAGGTCGTTTTCAAGCTCAAAAACGCTGTAACTCCTTCATTTTTTCGAATTTCGAAAATTTTCTGGCATTCCGCAGTTCGAAATTCGAAGACAATTCGAACAATAAACAGATTTACTTGAAATTCAACATTTTATTTTTTTTGCATTTTTTTAGCAAAGGCTAACCCCTTATGAAAATTTTCAATTTTTGATGCGAAAAAAATTTTCGAGTTGAGTATACAGTATTGAAGATTACGGCAAAAAAATCGGTTTAGTGCAACTCCCATGTTTTTCCTTCAAAAAACAAGCTCAAAATCGCATAATTAATATCCGAAAAATGGTTAAAAAAATTAAGGTGAGTTTGAAATTGCTGTAACATCTTTAGTTTTGCGAATTTCAAAATTCTGAAGACACCGTTGGATTCGTGAAGAAAATCTCTTTCCGTAATGGTGCTGGACGAGGCAATACTCTTTCCTATTTCCTTGAAAACTTTAGAGTATTGCTTCAAAATTGCATAATTCATATCCAAAAAATGCAAAAAAACCAATTTGAGTTTGCAATAGCTGTAACTTCCTTAGTTTTGCTATCATCAAAAGTTTTCAGACACCGTTGGATTCGTGAGGAAACCCTCTTTCCGTAGAGGTGCTAGATGAAGCAATACTGTAAAGTTTTCAGTGAAAAGCATCGCAAAAACCAATATTTTTTGGGCGTAAAAATTCAAGGTCGTTTTCAAGCTCAAAAACGCTGTAACTCCTTCATTTTTTCGAATTTCGAAAATTTTCTGGCATTCCGCAGTTCGAAATTCGAAGACAATTCAAAAACCAATATTTTTTGGGCGTAAAAATTCAAGGTCGTTTTCAAGCTCAAAAACGCTGTAACTCCTTCATTTTTTCGAATTTCGAAAATTTTCTGGCATTCCGCAGTTCGAAATTCGAAGACAATTCGAACAATAAACAGATTTACTTGAAATTCAACATTTTATTTTTTTTGCATTTTTTTAGCAAAGGCTAACCCCTTATGAAAATTTTCAATTTTTGATGCGAAAAAAATTTTCGAGTTGAGTATACAGTATTGAAGATTACGGCAAAAAAATCGGTTTAGTGCAACTCCCATGTTTTTCCTTCAAAAAACAAGCTCAAAATCGCATAATTAATATCCGAAAAATGGTTAAAAAAATTAAGGTGAGATTGAAATTGCTGTAACATCTTTAGTTTTGCGAATTTCAAAATTCTGAAGACACCGTTGGATTCGTGAAGAAAATCTCTTTCCGTAATGGTGCCGGACGAGGCAATACTCTTTCCTATTTCCTTGAAAACTTTAGAGTATTGCTTCAAAATTGCATAATTCATATCCAAAAAATGCAAAAAAACCAATTTGAGTTTGCAATAGCTGTAACTTCCTTAGTTTTGCTATCATCAAAAGTTTTCAGACACCGTTGGATTCGTGAGGAAACCCTCTTTCCGTAGAGGTGCTAGATGAAGCAATACTGTAAAGTTTTCAGTGAAAAGCATCGCAAAAACCAATATTTTTTGGGCGTAAAAATTCAAGGTCGTTTTCAAGCTCAAAAACGCTGTAACTCCTTCATTTTTTCGAATTTCGAAAATTTTCTGGCATTCCGCAGTTCGAAATTCGAAGACAATTCGAACAATAAACAGATTTACTTGAAATTCAACATTTTATTTTTTTTGCATTTTTTTAGCAAAGGCTAACCCCTTATGAAAATTTTCAATTTTTGATGCGAAAAAAATTTTCGAGTTGAGTATACAGTATTGAAGATTACGGCAAAAAAATCGGTTTAGTGCAACTCCCATGTTTTTCCTTCAAAAAACAAGCTCAAAATCGCATAATTAATATCCGAAAAATGGTTAAAAAAATTAAGGTGAGTTTGAAATTGCTGTAACATCTTTAGTTTTGCGAATTTCAAAATTCTGAAGACACCGTTGGATTCGTGAAGAAAATCTCTTTCCGTAATGGTGCTGGACGAGGCAATACTCTTTCCTATTTCCTTGAAAACTTTAGAGTATTGCTTCAAAATTGCATAATTCATATCCAAAAAATGCAAAAAAACCAATTTGAGTTTGCAATAGCTGTAACTTCCTTAGTTTTGCTATCATCAAAAGTTTTCAGACACCGTTGGATTCGTGAGGAAACCCTCTTTCCGTAGAGGTGCTAGATGAAGCAATACTGTAAAGTTTTCAGTGAAAAGCATCGCAAAAACCAATATTTTTTGGGCGTAAAAATTCAAGGTCGTTTTCAAGCTCAAAAACGCTGTAACTCCTTCATTTTTTCGAATTTCGAAAATTTTCTGGCATTCCGCAGTTCGAAATTCGAAGACAATTCGAACAATAAACAGATTTACTTGAAATTCAACATTTTATTTTTTTTGCATTTTTTTAGCAAAGGCTAACCCCTTATGAAAATTTTCAATTTTTGATGCGAAAAAAATTTTCGAGTTGAGTATACAGTATTGAAGATTACGGCAAAAAAATCGGTTTAGTGCAACTCCCATGTTTTTCCTTCAAAAAACAAGCTCAAAATCGCATAATTAATATCCGAAAAATGGTTAAAAAAATTAAGGTGAGTTTGAAATTGCTGTAACATCTTTAGTTTTGCGAATTTCAAAATTCTGAAGACACCGTTGGATTCGTGAAGAAAATCTCTTTCCGTAATGGTGCTGGACGAGGCAATACTCTTTCCTATTTCCTTGAAAACTTTAGAGTATTGCTTCAAAATTGCATAATTCATATCCAAAAAATGCAAAAAAACCAATTTGAGTTTGCAATAGCTGTAACTTCCTTAGTTTTGCTATCATCAAAAGTTTTCAGACACCGTTGGATTCGTGAGGAAACCCTCTTTCCGTAGAGGTGCTAGATGAAGCAATACTGTAAAGTTTTCAGTGAAAAGCATCGCAAAAACCAATATTTTTTGGGCGTAAAAATTCAAGGTCGTTTTCAAGCTCAAAAACGCTGTAACTCCTTCATTTTTTCGAATTTCGAAAATTTTCTGGCATTCCGCAGTTCGAAATTCGAAGACAATTCGAACAATAAACAGATTTACTTGAAATTCAACATTTTATTTTTTTTGCATTTTTTTAGCAAAGGCTAACCCCTTATGAAAATTTTCAATTTTTGATGCGAAAAAATTTTTCGAGTTGAGTATACAGTATTGAAGATTACGGCAAAAAATTCGGTTTAGTGCAACTCCCATGTTTTTCCTTCAAAAAACAAGCTCAAAATCGCATAATTAATATCCGAAAAATGGTTAAAAAAATTAAGGTGAATTTGAAATTGCTGTAACATCTTTAGTTTTGCGAATTTCAAAATTCTGAAGACACCGTTGGATTCGTGAAGAAAATCTCTTTCCGTAATGGTGCTGGACGAGGCAATACTCTTTCCTATTTCCTTGAAAACTTTAGAGTATTGCTTCAAAATTGCATAATTCATATCCAAAAAATGCAAAAAAACCAATTTGAGTTTGCAATAGCTGTAACTTCCTTAGTTTTGCTATCATCAAAAGTTTTCAGACACCGTTGGATTCGTGAGGAAACCCTCTTTCCGTAGAGGTGCTAGATGAAGCAATACTGTAAAGTTTTCAGTGAAAAGCATCGCAAAAACCAATATTTTTTGGGCGTAAAAATTCAAGGTCGTTTTCAAGCTCAAAAACGCTGTAACTCCTTCATTTTTTCGAATTTCGAAAATTTTCTGGCATTCCGCAGTTCGAAATTCGAAGACAATTCGAACAATAAACAGATTTACTTGAAATTCAACATTTTATTTTTTTTGCATTTTTTTAGCAAAGGCTAACCCCTTATGAAAATTTTCAATTTTTGATGCGAAAAAAATTTTCGAGTTGAGTATACAGTATTGAAGATTACGGCAAAAAAATCGGTTTAGTGCAACTCCCATGTTTTTCCTTCAAAAAACAAGCTCAAAATCGCATAATTAATATCCGAAAAATGGTTAAAAAAATTGAAGACACCGTTGGATTCGTGAAGAAAATCTCTTTCCGTAATGGTGCTGGACGAGGCAATACTCTTTCCTATTTCCTTGAAAACTTTAGAGTATTGCTTCAAAATTGCATAATTCATATCCAAAAAATGCAAAAAAACCAATTTGAGTTTGCAATAGCTGTAACTTCCTTAGTTTTGCTATCATCAAAAGTTTTCAGACACCGTTGGATTCGTGAGGAAACCCTCTTTCCGTAGAGGTGCTAGATGAAGCAATACTGTAAAGTTTTCAGTGAAAAGCATCGCAAAAACCAATATTTTTTGGGCGTAAAAATTCAAGGTCGTTTTCAAGCTCAAAAACGCTGTAACTCCTTCATTTTTTCGAATTTCGAAAATTTTCTGGCATTCCGCAGTTCGAAATTCGAAGACAATTCGAACAATAAACAGATTTACTTGAAATTCAACATTTTATTTTTTTTGCATTTTTTTAGCAAAGGCTAACCCCTTATGAAAATTTTCAATTTTTGATGCGAAAAAATTTTTCGAGTTGAGTATACAGTATTGAAGATTAAGGCAAAAAATTCGGTTTAGTGCAACTCCCATGTTTTTCCTTCAAAAAACAAGCTCAAAATCGCATAATTAATATCCGAAAAATGGTTAAAAAAATTAAGGTGAGTTTGAAATTGCTGTAACATCTTTAGTTTTGCGAATTTCAAAATTCTGAAGACACCGTTGGATTCGTGAAGAAAATCTCTTTCCGTAATGGTGCTGGACGAGGCAATACTCTTTCCTATTTCCTTGAAAACTTTAGAGTATTGCTTCAAAATTGCATAATTCATATCCAAAAAATGCAAAAAAACCAATTTGAGTTTGCAATAGCTGTAACTTCCTTAGTTTTGCTATCATCAAAAGTTTTCAGACACCGTTGGATTCGTGAGGAAACCCTCTTTCCGTAGAGGTGCTAGATGAAGCAATACTGTAAAGTTTTCAGTGAAAAGCATCGCAAAAACCAATATTTTTTGGGCGTAAAAATTCAAGGTCGTTTTCAAGCTCAAAAACGCTGTAACTCCTTCATTTTTTCGAATTTCGAAAATTTTCTGGCATTCCGCAGTTCGAAATTCGAAGACAATTCGAACAATAAACAGATTTACTTGAAATTCAACATTTTATTTTTTTTGCATTTTTTTAGCAAAGGCTAACCCCTTATGAAAATTTTCAATTTTTGATGCGAAAAAAATTTTCGAGTTGAGTATACAGTATTGAAGATTACGGCAAAAAAATCGGTTTAGTGCAACTCCCATGTTTTTCCTTCTAAAAACAAGCTCAAAATCGCATAATTAATATCCGAAAAATGGTTAAAAAAATTAAGGTGAGTTTGAAATTGCTGTAACATCTTTAGTTTTGCGAATTTCAAAATTCTGAAGACACCGTTGGATTCGTGAAGAAAATCTCTTTCCGTAATGGTGCTGGACGAGGCAATACTCTTTCCTATTTCCTTGAAAACTTTAGAGTATTGCTTCAAAATTGCATAATTCATATCCAAAAAATGCAAAAAAACCAATTTGAGTTTGCAATAGCTGTAACTTCCTTAGTTTTGCTATCATCAAAAGTTTTCAGACACCGTTGGATTCGTGAGGAAACCCTCTTTCCGTAGAGGTGCTAGATGAAGCAATACTGTAAAGTTTTCAGTGAAAAGCATCGCAAAAACCAATATTTTTTGGGCGTAAAAATTCAAGGTCGTTTTCAAGCTCAAAAACGCTGTAACTCCTTCATTTTTTCGAATTTCGAAAATTTTCTGGCATTCCGCAGTTCGAAATTCGAAGACAATTCGAACAATAAACAGATTTACTTGAAATTCAACATTTTATTTTTTTTGCATTTTTTTAGCAAAGGCTAACCCCTTATGAAAATTTTCAATTTTTGATGCGAAAAAAATTTTCGAGTTGAGTATACAGTATTGAAGATTACGGCAAAAAAATCGGTTTAGTGCAACTCCCATGTTTTTCCTTCAAAAAACAAGCTCAAAATCGCATAATTAATATCCGAAAAATGGTTAAAAAAATTAAGGTGAGTTTGAAATTGCTGTAACATCTTTAGTTTTGCGAATTTCAAAATTCTGAAGACACCGTTGGATTCGTGAAGAAAATCTCTTTCCGTAATGGTGCTGGACGAGGCAATACTCTTTCCTATTTCCTTGAAAACTTTAGAGTATTGCTTCAAAATTGCATAATTCATATCCAAAAAATGCAAAAAAACCAATTTGAGTTTGCAATAGCTGTAACTTCCTTAGTTTTGCTATCATCAAAAGTTTTCAGACACCGTTGGATTCGTGAGGAAACCCTCTTTCCGTAGAGGTGCTAGATGAAGCAATACTGTAAAGTTTTCAGTGAAAAGCATCGCAAAAACCAATATTTTTTGGGCGTAAAAATTCAAGGTCGTTTTCAAGCTCAAAAACGCTGTAACTCCTTCATTTTTTCGAATTTCGAAAATTTTCTGGCATTCCGCAGTTCGAAATTCGAAGACAATTCGAACAATAAACAGATTTACTTGAAATTCAACATTTTATTTTTTTTGCATTTTTTTAGCAAAGGCTAACCCCTTATGAAAATTTTCAATTTTTGATGCGAAAAAAATTTTCGAGTTGAGTATACAGTATTGAAGATTACGGCAAAAAAATCGGTTTAGTGCAACTCCCATGTTTTTCCTTCAAAAAACAAGCTCAAAATCGCATAATTAATATCCGAAAAATGGTTAAAAAAATTAAGGTGAGTTTGAAATTGCTGTAACATCTTTAGTTTTGCGAATTTCAAAATTCTGAAGACACCGTTGGATTCGTGAAGAAAATCTCTTTCCGTAATGGTGCTGGACGAGGCAATACTCTTTCCTATTTCCTTGAAAACTTTAGAGTATTGCTTCAAAATTGCATAATTCATATCCAAAAAATGCAAAAAAAACCAATTTGAGTTTGCAATAGCTGTAACTTCCTTAGTTTTGCTATCATCAAAAGTTTTCAGACACCGTTGGATTCGTGAGGAAACCCTCTTTCCGTAGAGGTGCTAGATGAAGCAATACTGTAGAGTTTTCAGTGAAAAGCATCGCAAAAACCAATATTTTTTGGGCGTAAAAATTCAAGGTCGTTTTCAAGCTCAAAAACGCTGTAACTCCTTCATTTTTTCGAATTTCGAAAATTTTCTGGCATTCCGCAGTTCGAAATTCGAAGACAATTCGAACAATAAACAGATTTACTTGAAATTCAACATTTTATTTTTTTTGCATTTTTTTAGCAAAGGCTAACCCCTTATGAAAATTTTCAATTTTTGATGCGAAAAAATTTTTCGAGTTGAGTATACAGTATTGAAGATTACGGCAAAAAATTCGGTTTAGTGCAACTCCCATGTTTTTCCTTCAAAAAACAAGCTCAAAATCGCATAATTAATATCCGAAAAATGGTTAAAAAAATTAAGGTGAATTTGAAATTGCTGTAACATCTTTAGTTTTGCGAATTTCAAAATTCTGAAGACACCGTTGGATTCGTGAAGAAAATCTCTTTCCGTAATGGTGCTGGACGAGGCAATACTCTTTCCTATTTCCTTGAAAACTTTAGAGTATTGCCTTAAAATTGCATAATTCATATCCAAAAAATGCAAAAAAACCAATTTGAGTTTGCAATAGCTGTAACTTCCTTAGTTTTGCTATCATCAAAAGTTTTCAGACACCGTTGGATTCGTGAGGAAACCCTCTTTCCGTAGAGGTGCTAGATGAAGCAATACTGTAAAGTTTTCAGTGAAAAGCATCGCAAAAACCAATATTTTTTGGGCGTAAAAATTCAAGGTCGTTTTCAAGCTCAAAAACGCTGTAACTCCTTCATTTTTTCGAATTTCGAAAATTTTCTGGCATTCCGCAGTTCGAAATTCGAAGACAATTCGAACAATAAACAGATTTACTTGAAATTCAACATTTTATTTTTTTTGCATTTTTTTAGCAAAGGCTAACCCCTTATGAAAATTTTCAATTTTTGATGCGAAAAAAATTTTCGAGTTGAGTATACAGTATTGAAGATTACGGCAAAAAAATCGGTTTAGTGCAACTCCCATGTTTTTCCTTCAAAAAACAAGCTCAAAATCGCATAATTAATATCCGAAAAATGGTTAAAAAAATTGAAGACACCGTTGGATTCGTGAAGAAAATCTCTTTCCGTAATGGTGCTGGACGAGGCAATACTCTTTCCTATTTCCTTGAAAACTTTAGAGTATTGCTTCAAAATTGCATAATTCATATCCAAAAAATGCAAAAAAACCAATTTGAGTTTGCAATAGCTGTAACTTCCTTAGTTTTGCTATCATCAAAAGTTTTTTGGGCGTAAAAATTCAAGGTCGTTTTCAAGCTCAAAAACGCTGTAACTCCTTCATTTTTTCGAATTTCGAAAATTTTCTGGCATTCCGCAGTTCGAAATTCGAAGACAATTCGAACAATAAACAGATTTACTTGAAATTCAACATTTTATTTTTTTTGCATTTTTTTAGCAAAGGCTAACCCCTTATGAAAATTTTCAATTTTTGATGCGAAAAAAATTTTCGAGTTGAGTATACAGTATTGAAGATTACGGCAAAAAAATCGGTTTAGTGCAACTCCCATGTTTTTCCTTCAAAAAACAAGCTCAAAATCGCATAATTAATATCCGAAAAATGGTTAAAAAAATTAAGGTGAGTTTGAAATTGCTGTAACATCTTTAGTTTTGCGAATTTCAAAATTCTGAAGACACCGTTGGATTCGTGAAGAAAATCTCTTTCCGTAATGGTGCTGGACGAGGCAATACTCTTTCCTATTTCCTTGAAAACTTTAGAGTATTGCTTCAAAATTGCATAATTCATATCCAAAAAATGCAAAAAAACCAATTTGAGTTTGCAATAGCTGTAACTTCCTTAGTTTTGCTATCATCAAAGTTTTCAGACACCGTTGGATTCGTGAGGAAACCCTCTTTCCGTAGAGGTGCTAGATGAAGCAATACTGTAAAGTTTTCAGTGAAAAGCATCGCAAAAACCAATATTTTTTGGGCGTAAAAATTCAAGGTCGTTTTCAAGCTCAAAAACGCTGTAACTCCTTCATTTTTTCGAATTTCGAAAATTTTCTGGCATTCCGCAGTTCGAAATTCGAAGACAATTCGAACAATAAACAGATTTACTTGAAATTCAACATTTTATTTTTTTTGCATTTTTTTAGCAAAGGCTAACCCCTTATGAAAATTTTCAATTTTTGATGCGAAAAAAATTTTCGAGTTGAGTATACAGTATTGAAGATTACGGCAAAAAAATCGGTTTAGTGCAACTCCCATGTTTTTCCTTCAAAAAACAAGCTCAAAATCGCATAATTAATATCCGAAAAATGGTTAAAAAAATTAAGGTGAGTTTGAAATTGCTGTTACATCTTTAGTTTTGCGAATTTCAAAATTCTGAAGACACCGTTGGATTCGTGAAGAAAATCTCTTTCCGTAATGGTGCTGGACGAGGCAATACTCTTTCCTATTTCCTTGAAAACTTTAGAGTATTGCTTCAAAATTGCATAATTCATATCCAAAAAATGCAAAAAAACCAATTTGAGTTTGCAATAGCTGTAACTTCCTTAGTTTTGCTATCATCAAAAGTTTTCAGACACCGTTGGATTCGTGAGGAAACCCTCTTTCCGTAGAGGTGCTAGATGAAGCAATACTGTAAAGTTTTCAGTGAAAAGCATCGCAAAAACCAATATTTTTTGGGCGTAAAAATTCAAGGTCGTTTTCAAGCTCAAAAACGCTGTAACTCCTTCATTTTTTCGAATTTCGAAAATTTTCTGGCATTCCGCAGTTCGAAATTCGAAGACAATTCGAACAATAAACAGATTTACTTGAAATTCAACATTTTATTTTTTTTGCATTTTTTTAGCAAAGGCTAACCCCTTATGAAAATTTTCAATTTTTGATGCGAAAAAAATTTTCGAGTTGAGTATACAGTATTGAAGATTACGGCAAAAAATCGGTTTAGTGCAACTCCCATGTTTTTCCTTAAAAAAACAAGCTCAAAATCGCATAATTAATATCCGAAAAATGGTTAAAAAAATTAAGGTGAGTTTGAAATTGCTGTAACATCTTTAGTTTTGCGAATTTCAAAATTCTGAAGACACCGTTGGATTCGTGAAGAAAATCTCTTTCCGTAATGGTGCTGGACGAGGCAATACTCTTTCCTATTTCCTTGAAAACTTTAGAGTATTGCTTCAAAATTGCATAATTCATATCCAAAAAATGCAAAAAAACCAATTTGAGTTTGCAATAGCTGTAACTTCCTTAGTTTTGCTATCATCAAAAGTTTTCAGACACCGTTGGATTCGTGAGGAAACCCTCTTTCCGTAGAGGTGCTAGATGAAGCAATACTGTAAAGTTTTCAGTGAAAAGCATCGCAAAAACCAATATTTTTTGGGCGTAAAAATTCAAGGTCGTTTTCAAGCTCAAAAACGCTGTAACTCCTTCATTTTTTCGAATTTCGAAAATTTTCTGGCATTCCGCAGTTCGAAATTCGAAGACATTTCGAACAAAAAACAGATTTACTTGAAATTCAACATTTTATTTTTTTTGCATTTTTTTAGCAAAGGCTAACCCCTTATGAAAATTTTCAATTTTTGATGCGAAAAAAATTTTCGAGTTGAGTATACAGTATTGAAGATTACGGCAAAAAATCGGTTTAGTGCAACTCCCATGTTTTTCCTTAAAAAAACAAGCTCAAAATCGCATAATTAATATCCGAAAAATGGTTAAAAAAATTAAGGTGAGTTTGAAATTGCTGTAACATCTTTAGTTTTGCGAATTTCAAAATTCTGAAGACACCGTTGGATTCGTGAAGAAAATCTCTTTCCGTAATGGTGCTGGACGAGGCAATACTCTTTCCTATTTCCTTGAAAACTTTAGAGTATTGCTTCAAAATTGCATAATTCATATCCAAAAAATGCAAAAAAACCAATTTGAGTTTGCAATAGCTGTAACTTCCTTAGTTTTGCTATCATCAAAAGTTTTCAGACACCGTTGGATTCGTGAGGAAACCCTCTTTCCGTAGAGGTGCTAGATGAAGCAATACTGTAAAGTTTTCAGTGAAAAGCATCGCAAAAACCAATATTTTTTGGGCGTAAAAATTCAAGGTCGTTTTCAAGCTCAAAAACGCTGTAACTCCTTCATTTTTTCGAATTTCGAAAATTTTCTGGCATTCCGCAGTTCGAAATTCGAAGACAATTCGAACAATAAACAGATTTACTTGAAATTCAACATTTTATTTTTTTTGCATTTTTTTAGCAAAGGCTAACCCCTTATGAAAATTTTCAATTTTTGATGCGAAAAAAATTTTCGAGTTGAGTATACAGTATTGAAGATTACGGCAAAAAAATCGGTTTAGTGCAACTCCCATGTTTTTCCTTCAAAAAACAAGCTCAAAATCGCATAATTAATATCCGAAAAATGGTTAAAAAAATTGAAGACACCGTTGGATTCGTGAAGAAAATCTCTTTCCGTAATGGTGCTGGACGAGGCAATACTCTTTCCTATTTCCTTGAAAACTTTAGAGTATTGCTTCAAAATTGCATAATTCATATCCAAAAAATGCAAAAAAACCAATTTGAGTTTGCAATAGCTGTAACTTCCTTAGTTTTGCTATCATCAAAAGTTTTTTGGGCGTAAAAATTCAAGGTCGTTTTCAAGCTCAAAAACGCTGTAACTCCTTCATTTTTTCGAATTTCGAAAATTTTCTGGCATTCCGCAGTTCGAAATTCGAAGACAATTCGAACAATAAACAGATTTACTTGAAATTCAACATTTTATTTTTTTTGCATTTTTTTAGCAAAGGCTAACCCCTTATGAAAATTTTCAATTTTTGATGCGAAAAAAATTTTCGAGTTGAGTATACAGTATTGAAGATTACGGCAAAAAAATCGGTTTAGTGCAACTCCCATGTTTTTCCTTCAAAAAACAAGCTCAAAATCGCATAATTAATATCCGAAAAATGGTTAAAAAAATTAAGGTGAGTTTGAAATTGCTGTAACATCTTTAGTTTTGCGAATTTCAAAATTCTGAAGACACCGTTGGATTCGTGAAGAAAATCTCTTTCCGTAATGGTGCTGGACGAGTCAATACTCTTTCCTATTTCCTTGAAAACTTTAGAGTATTGCTTCAAAATTGCATAATTCATATCCAAAAAATGCAAAAAAACCAATTTGAGTTTGCAATAGCTGTAACTTCCTTAGTTTTGCTATCATCAAAAGTTTTCAGACACCGTTGGATTCGTGAGGAAACCCTCTTTCCGTAGAGGTGCTAGATGAAGCAATACTGTAAAGTTTTCAGTGAAAAGCATCGCAAAAACCAATATTTTTTGGGCGTAAAAATTCAAGGTCGTTTTCAAGCTCAAAAACGCTGTAACTCCTTCATTTTTTCGAATTTCGAAAATTTTCTGGCATTCCGCAGTTCGAAATTCGAAGACAATTCGAACAATAAACAGATTTACTTGAAATTCAACATTTTATTTTTTTTGCATTTTTTTAGCAAAGGCTAACCCCTTATGAAAATTTTCAATTTTTGATGCGAAAAAAATTTTCGAGTTGAGTATACAGTATTGAAGATTACGGCAAAAAAATCGGTTTAGTGCAACTCCCATGTTTTTCCTTCAAAAAACAAGCTCAAAATCGCATAATTAATATCCGAAAAATGGTTAAAAAAATTGAAGACACCGTTGGATTCGTGAAGAAAATCTCTTTCCGTAATGGTGCTGGACGAGGCAATACTCTTTCCTATTTCCTTGAAAACTTTAGAGTATTGCTTCAAAATTGCATAATTCATATCCAAAAAATGCAAAAAAACCAATTTGAGTTTGCAATAGCTGTAACTTCCTTAGTTTTGCTATCATCAAAAGTTTTTTGGGCGTAAAAATTCAAGGTCGTTTTCAAGCTCAAAAACGCTGTAACTCCTTCATTTTTTCGAATTTCGAAAATTTTCTGGCATTCCGCAGTTCGAAATTCGAAGACAATTCGAACAATAAACAGATTTACTTGAAATTCAACATTTTATTTTTTTTGCATTTTTTTAGCAAAGGCTAACCCCTTATGAAAATTTTCAATTTTTGATGCGAAAAAAATTTTCGAGTTGAGTATACAGTATTGAAGATTACGGCAAAAAAATCGGTTTAGTGCAACTCCCATGTTTTTCCTTCAAAAAACAAGCTCAAAATCGCATAATTAATATCCGAAAAATGGTTAAAAAAATTAAGGTGAGTTTGAAATTGCTGTAACATCTTTAGTTTTGCGAATTTCAAAATTCTGAAGACACCGTTGGATTCGTGAAGAAAATCTCTTTCCGTAATGGTGCTGGACGAGGCAATACTCTTTCCTATTTCCTTGAAAACTTTAGAGTATTGCTTCAAAATTGCATAATTCATATCCAAAAAATGCAAAAAAACCAATTTGAGTTTGCAATAGCTGTAACTTCCTTAGTTTTGCTATCATCAAAAGTTTTCAGACACCGTTGGATTCGTGAGGAAACCCTCTTTCCGTAGAGGTGCTAGATGAAGCAATACTGTAAAGTTTTCAGTGAAAAGCATCGCAAAAACCAATATTTTTTGGGCGTAAAAATTCAAGGTCGTTTTCAAGCTCAAAAACGCTGTAACTCCTTCATTTTTTCGAATTTCGAAAATTTTCTGGCATTCCGCAGTTCGAAATTCGAAGACAATTCGAACAATAAACAGATTTACTTGAAATTCAACATTTTATTTTTTTTGCATTTTTTTAGCAAAGGCTAACCCCTTATGAAAATTTTCAATTTTTGATGCGAAAAAAATTTTCGAGTTGAGTATACAGTATTGAAGATTACGGCAAAAAAATCGGTTTAGTGCAACTCCCATGTTTTTCCTTCAAAAAACAAGCTCAAAATCGCATAATTAATATCCGAAAAATGGTTAAAAAAATTGAAGACACCGTTGGATTCGTGAAGAAAATCTCTTTCCGTAATGGTGCTGGACGAGGCAATACTCTTTCCTATTTCCTTGAAAACTTTAGAGTATTGCTTCAAAATTGCATAATTCATATCCAAAAAATGCAAAAAAACCAATTTGAGTTTGCAATAGCTGTAACTTCCTTAGTTTTGCTATCATCAAAAGTTTTTTGGGCGTAAAAATTCAAGGTCGTTTTCAAGCTCAAAAACGCTGTAACTCCTTCATTTTTTCGAATTTCGAAAATTTTCTGGCATTCCGCAGTTCGAAATTCGAAGACAATTCGAACAATAAACAGATTTACTTGAAATTCAACATTTTATTTTTTTTTGCATTTTTTTAGCAAAGGCTAACCCCTTATGAAAATTTTCAATTTTTGATGCGAAAAAAATTTTCGAGTTGAGTATACAGTATTGAAGATTACGGCAAAAAAATCGGTTTAGTGCAACTCCCATGTTTTTCCTTCAAAAAACAAGCTCAAAATCGCATAATTAATATCCGAAAAATGGTTAAAAAAATTAAGGTGAGTTTGAAATTGCTGTAACATCTTTAGTTTTGCGAATTTCAAAATTCTGAAGACACCGTTGGATTCGTGAAGAAAATCTCTTTCCGTAATGGTGCTGGACGAGGCAATACTCTTTCCTATTTCCTTGAAAACTTTAGAGTATTGCTTCAAAATTGCATAATTCATATCCAAAAAATGCAAAAAAACCAATTTGAGTTTGCAATAGCTGTAACTTCCTTAGTTTTGCTATCATCAAAAGTTTTCAGACACCGTTGGATTCGTGAGGAAACCCTCTTTCCGTAGAGGTGCTAGATGAAGCAATACTGTAAAGTTTTCAGTGAAAAGCATCGCAAAAACCAATATTTTTTGGGCGTAAAAATTCAAGGTCGTTTTCAAGCTCAAAAACGCTGTAACTCCTTCATTTTTTCGAATTTCGAAAATTTTCTGGCATTCCGCAGTTCGAAATTCGAAGACAATTCGAACAATAAACAGATTTACTTGAAATTCAACATTTTATTTTTTTTGCATTTTTTTAGCAAAGGCTAACCCCTTATGAAAATTTTCAATTTTTGATGCGAAAAAAATTTTCGAGTTGAGTATACAGTATTGAAGATTACGGCAAAAAAAATCGGTTTAGTGCAACTCCCATGTTTTTCCTTCAAAAAACAAGCTCAAAATCGCATAATTAATATCCGAAAAATGGTTAAAAAAATTAAGGTGAGTTTGAAATTGCTGTAACATCTTTAGTTTTGCGAATTTCAAAATTCTGAAGACACCGTTGGATTCGTGAAGAAAATCTCTTTCCGTAATGGTGCTGGACGAGGCAATACTCTTTCCTATTTCCTTGAAAACTTTAGAGTATTGCTTCAAAATTGCATAATTCATATCCAAAAAATGCAAAAAAACCAATTTGAGTTTGCAATAGCTGTAACTTCCTTAGTTTTGCTATCATCAAAAGTTTTCAGACACCGTTGGATTCGTGAGGAAACCCTCTTTCCGTAGAGGTGCTAGATGAAGCAATACTGTAAAGTTTTCAGTGAAAAGCATCGCAAAAACCAATATTTTTTGGGCGTAAAAATTCAAGGTCGTTTTCAAGCTCAAAAACGCTGTAACTCCTTCATTTTTTCGAATTTCGAAAATTTTCTGGCATTCCGCAGTTCGAAATTCGAAGACAATTCGAACAATAAACAGATTTACTTGAAATTCAACATTTTATTTTTTTTGCATTTTTTTAGCAAAGGCTAACCCCTTATGAAAATTTTCAATTTTTGATGCGAAAAAAATTTTCGAGTTGAGTATACAGTATTGAAGATTACGGCAAAAAAATCGGTTTAGTGCAACTCCCATGTTTTTCCTTCAAAAAACAAGCTCAAAATCGCATAATTAATATCCGAAAAATGGTTAAAAAAATTGAAGACACCGTTGGATTCGTGAAGAAAATCTCTTTCCGTAATGGTGCTGGACGAGGCAATACTCTTTCCTATTTCCTTGAAAACTTTAGAGTATTGCTTCAAAATTGCATAATTCATATCCAAAAAATGCAAAAAAACCAATTTGAGTTTGCAATAGCTGTAACTTCCTTAGTTTTGCTATCATCAAAAGTTTTTTGGGCGTAAAAATTCAAGGTCGTTTTCAAGCTCAAAAACGCTGTAACTCCTTCATTTTTTCGAATTTCGAAAATTTTCTGGCATTCCGCAGTTCGAAATTCGAAGACAATTCGAACAATAAACAGATTTACTTGAAATTCAACATTTTATTTTTTTTTGCATTTTTTTAGCAAAGGCTAACCCCTTATGAAAATTTTCAATTTTTGATGCGAAAAAAATTTTCGAGTTGAGTATACAGTATTGAAGATTACGGCAAAAAAATCGGTTTAGTGCAACTCCCATGTTTTTCCTTCAAAAAACAAGCTCAAAATCGCATAATTAATATCCGAAAAATGGTTAAAAAAATTAAGGTGAGTTTGAAATTGCTGTAACATCTTTAGTTTTGCGAATTTCAAAATTCTGAAGACACCGTTGGATTCGTGAAGAAAATCTCTTTCCGTAATGGTGCTGGACGAGGCAATACTCTTTCCTATTTCCTTGAAAACTTTAGAGTATTGCTTCAAAATTGCATAATTCATATCCAAAAAATGCAAAAAAACCAATTTGAGTTTGCAATAGCTGTAACTTCCTTAGTTTTGCTATCATCAAAAGTTTTCAGACACCGTTGGATTCGTGAGGAAACCCTCTTTCCGTAGAGGTGCTAGATGAAGCAATACTGTAAAGCTTTCAGTGAAAAGCATCACAAAAACCAATATTTTTTGGGCGTAAAAATTCAAGGTCGTTTTCAAGCTCAAAAACGCTGTAACTCCTTCATTTTTTCGAATTTCGAAAATTTTCTGGCATTCCGCAGTTCGAAATTCGAAGACATTTCGAACAATAAACAGATTTACTTGAAATTCAACATTTTATTTTTTTTGCATTTTATTAGCAAAGGCTAACCCCTTATGAAAATTTTCAATTTTTGATGCGAAAAAATTTTTCGAGTTGAGTATACAGTATTGAAGATTACGGCAAAAAAATCGGTTTAGTGCAACTCCCATGTTTTTCCTTCAAAAAACAAGCTCAAAATCGCATAATTAATATCCGAAAAATGGTTAAAAAAATTAAGGTGAGTTTGAAATTGCTGTAACATCTTTAGTTTTGCGAATTTCAAAATTCTGAAGACACCGTTGGATTCGTGAAGAAAATCTCTTTCCGTAATGGTGCTGGACGAGGCAATACTCTTTCCTATTTCCTTGAAAACTTTAGAGTATTGCTTCAAAATTGCATAATTCATATCCAAAAAATGCAAAAAAAACCAATTTGAGTTTGCAATAGCTGTAACTTCCTTAGTTTTGCTATCATCAAAAGTTTTCAGACACCGTTGGATTCGTGAGGAAACCCTCCGTAGAGGTGCTAGATGAAGCAATACTGTAAAGTTTTCAGTGAAAAGCATCGCAAAAACCAATATTTTTTGGGCGTAAAAATTCAAGGTCGTTTTCAAGCTCAAAAACGCTGTAACTCCTTCATTTTTTCGAATTTCGAAAATTTTCTGGCATTCCGCAGTTCGAAATTCGAAGACAATTCGAACAATAAACAGATTTACTTGAAATTCAACATTTTATTTTTTTTGCATTTTTTTAGCAAAGGCTAACCCCTTATGAAAATTTTCAATTTTTGATGCGAAAAAAATTTTCGAGTTGAGTATACAGTATTGAAGATTACTGCAAAAAAATCGGTTTAGTGCAACTCCCATGTTTTTCCTTCAAAAAACAAGCTCAAAATCGCATAATTAATATCCGAAAAATGGTTAAAAAAATTAAGGTGAGTTTGAAATTGCTGTAACATCTTTAGTTTTGCGAATTTCAAAATTCTGAAGACACCGTTGGATTCGTGAAGAAAATCTCTTTCCGTAATGGTGCTGGACGAGGCAATACTCTTTCCTATTTCCTTGAAAACTTTAGAGTATTGCTTCAAAATTGCATAATTCATATGCAAAAAATGCAAAAAAACCAATTTGAGTTTGCAATAGCTGTAACTTCCTTAGTTTTGCTATCATCAAAAGTTTTCAGACACCGTTGGATTCGTGAGGAAACCCTCTTTCCGTAAAGGTGCTAGATGAAGCAATACTGTAAAGTTTTCAGTGAAAAGCATCGCAAAAACCCATATTTTTTGGGCGTAAAAATTCAAGGTCGTTTTCAAGCTCAAAAACGCTGTAACTCCTTCATTTTTTCGAATTTCGAAAATTTTCTGGCATTCCGCAGTTCGAAATTCGAAGACAATTCGAACAATAAACAGATTTACTTGAAATTCAACATTTTATTTTTTTTTGCATTTTTTTAGCAAAGGCTAACCCCTTATGAAAATTTTCAATTTTTGATGCGAAAAAAATTTTCGAGTTGAGTATACAGTATTGAAGATTACGGCAAAAAAATCGGTTTAGTGCAACTCCCATGTTTTTCCTTCAAAAAACAAGCTCAAAATCGCATAATTAATATCCGAAAAATGGTTAAAAAAATTAAGGTGAGTTTGAAATTGCTGTAACATCTTTAGTTTTGCGAATTTCAAAATTCTGAAGACACCGTTGGATTCGTGAAGAAAATCTCTTTCCGTAATGGTGCTGGACGAGGCAATACTCTTTCCTATTTCCTTGAAAACTTTAGAGTATTGCTTCAAAATTGCATAATTCATATCCAAAAAATGCAAAAAAACCAATTTGAGTTTGCAATAGCTGTAACTTCCTTAGTTTTGCTATCATCAAAAGTTTTCAGACACCGTTGGATTCGTGAGGAAACCCTCTTTCCGTAAAGGTGCTAGATGAAGCAATACTGTAAAGTTTTCAGTGAAAAGCATCGCAAAAACCCATATTTTTTGGGCGTAAAAATTCAAGGTCGTTTTCAAGCTCAAAAACGCTGTAACTCCTTCATTTTTTCGAATTTCGAAAATTTTCTGGCATTCCGCAGTTCGAAATTCGAAGACAATTCGAACAATAAACAGATTTACTTGAAATTCAACATTTTATTTTTTTTGCATTTTTTTAGCAAAGGCTAACCCCTTATGAAAATTTTCAATTTTTGATGCGAAAAAAATTTTCGAGTTGAGTATACAGTATTGAAGATTACGGCAAAAAAATCGGTTTAGTGCAACTCCCATGTTTTTCCTTCAAAAAACAAGCTCAAAATCGCATAATTAATATCCGAAAAATGGTTAAAAAAATTAAGGTGAGTTTGAAATTGCTGTAACATCTTTAGTTTTGCGAATTTCAAAATTCTGAAGACACCGTTGGATTCGTGAAGAAAATCTCTTTCCGTAATGGTGCTGGACGAGGCAATACTCTTTCCTATTTCCTTGAAAACTTTAGAGTATTGCTTCAAAATTGCATAATTCATATCCAAAAAATGCAAAAAAACCAATTTGAGTTTGCAATAGCTGTAACTTCCTTAGTTTTGCTATCATCAAAAGTTTTCAGACACCGTTGGATTCGTGAGGAAACCCTCTTTCCGTAGAGGTGCTAGATGAAGCAATACTGTAAAGTTTTCAGTGAAAAGCATCGCAAAAACCAATATTTTTTGGGCGTAAAAATTCAAGGTCGTTTTCAAGCTCAAAAACGCTGTAACTCCTTCATTTTTTCGAATTTCGAAAATTTTCTGGCATTCCGCAGTTCGAAATTCGAAGACAATTCGAACAATAAACAGATTTACTTGAAATTCAACATTTTATTTTTTTTGCATTTTTTTAGCAAAGGCTAACCCCTTATGAAAATTTTCAATTTTTGATGCGAAAAAAATTTTCGAGTTGAGTATACAGTATTGAAGATTACGGCAAAAAAATCGGTTTAGTGCAACTCCCATGTTTTTCCTTCAAAAAACAAGCTCAAAATCGCATAATTAATATCCGAAAAATGGTTAAAAAAATTAAGGTGAGTTTGAAATTGCTGTTACATCTTTAGTTTTGCGAATTTCAAAATTCTGAAGACACCGTTGGATTCGTGAAGAAAATCTCTTTCCGTAATGGTGCTGGACGAGGCAATACTCTTTCCTATTTCCTTGAAAACTTTAGAGTATTGCTTCAAAATTGCATAATTCATATCCAAAAAATGCAAAAAAACCAATTTGAGTTTGCAATAGCTGTAACTTCCTTAGTTTTGCTATCATCAAAAGTTTTCAGACACCGTTGGATTCGTGAGGAAACCCTCTTTCCGTAGAGGTGCTAGATGAAGCAATACTGTAAAGTTTTCAGTGAAAAGCATCGCAAAAACCCATATTTTTTGGGCGTAAAAATTCAAGGTCGTTTTCAAGCTCAAAAACGCTGTAACTCCTTCATTTTTTCGAATTTCGAAAATTTTCTGGCATTCCGCAGTTCGAAATTCGAAGACAATTCGAACAATAAACAGATTTACTTGAAATTCAACATTTTATTTTTTTTGCATTTTTTTAGCAAAGGCTAACCCCTTATGAAAATTTTCAATTTTTGATGCGAAAAAAATTTTCGAGTTGAGTATACAGTATTGAAGATTACGGCAAAAAATCGGTTTAGTGCAACTCCCATGTTTTTCCTTAAAAAAACAAGCTCAAAATCGCATAATTAATATCCGAAAAATGGTTAAAAAAATTAAGGTGAGTTTGAAATTGCTGTAACATCTTTAGTTTTGCGAATATCAAAATTCTGAAGACACCGTTGGATTCGTGAAGAAAATCTCTTTCCGTAATGGTGCTGGACGAGGCAATACTCTTTCCTATTTCCTTGAAAACTTTAGAGTATTGCTTCAAAATTGCATAATTCATATCCGAAAAATGCAAAAAAACCAATTTGAGTTTGCAATAGCTGTAACTTCCTTAGTTTTGCTATCATCAAAAGTTTTCAGACACCGTTGGATTCGTGAGGAAACCCTCTTTCCGTAGAGGTGCTAGATGAAGCAATACTGTAAAGTTTTCAGTGAAAAGCATCGCAAAAACCAATATTTTTTGGGCGTAAAAATTCAAGGTCGTTTTCAAGCTCAAAAACGCTGTAACTCCTTCATTTTTTCGAATTTCGAAAATTTTCTGGCATTCCGCAGTTCGAAATTCGAAGACATTTCGAACAAAAAACAGATTTACTTGAAATTCAACATTTTATTTTTTTTGCATTTTTTTAGCAAAGGCTAACCCCTTATGAAAATTTTCAATTTTTGATGCGAACAAATTTTTCGAGTTGAGTATACAGTATTGAAGATTACGGCAAAAAATTCGGTTTAGTGCAACTCCCATGTTTTTCCTTCAAAAAACAAGCTCAAAATCGCATAATTAATATCCGAAAAATGGCTAAAAAAATTAAGGTGAGTTTGAAATTGCTGTAACATCTTTAGTTTTGCGAATTTCGAAATTCTGAAGACACCGTTGGATTCGTGAAGAAAATCTCTTTCCGTAATGGTGCTGGACGAGGCAATACTCTTTCCTATTTCCTTGAAAACTTTAGAGTATTGCTTCAAAATTGCATAATTCATATCCAAAAAATGCAAAAAAACCAATTTGAGTTTGCAATAGCTGTAACTTCCTTAGTTTTGCTATCATCAAAAGTTTTCAGACACCGTTGGATTCGTGAGGAAACCCTCTTTCCGTAGAGGTGCTAGATGAAGCAATACTGTAAAGTTTTCAGTGAAAAGCATCGCAAAAACCCATATTTTTTGGGCGTAAAAATTCAAGGTCGTTTTCAAGCTCAAAAACGCTGTAACTCCTTCATTTTTTCGAATTTCGAAAATTTTCTGGCATTCCGCAGTTCGAAATTCGAAGACAATTCGAACAATAAACAGATTTACTTGAAATTCAACATTTTATTTTTTTTGCATTTTTTTAGCAAAGGCTAACCCCTTATGAAAATTTTCAATTTTTGATGCGAAAAAAATTTTCGAGTTGAGTATACAGTATTGAAGATTACGGCAAAAAATCGGTTTAGTGCAACTCCCATGTTTTTCCTTAAAAAAACAAGCTCAAAATCGCATAATTAATATCCGAAAAATGGTTAAAAAAATTAAGGTGAGTTTGAAATTGCTGTAACATCTTTAGTTTTGCGAATTTCAAAATTCTGAAGACACCGTTGGATTCGTGAAGAAAATCTCTTTCCGTAATGGTGCTGGACGAGGCAATACTCTTTCCTATTTCCTTGAAAACTTTAGAGTATTGCTTCAAAATTGCATAATTCATATCCAAAAAATGCAAAAAAACCAATTTGAGTTTGCAATAGCTGTAACTTCCTTAGTTTTGCTATCATCAAAAGTTTTCAGACACCGTTGGATTCGTGAGGAAACCCTCTTTCCGTAGAGGTGCTAGATGAAGCAATACTGTAAAGTTTTCAGTGAAAAGCATCGCAAAAACCAATATTTTTTGGGCGTAAAAATTCAAGGTCGTTTTCAAGCTCAAAAACGCTGTAACTCCTTCATTTTTTCGAATTTCGAAAATTTTCTGGCATTCCGCAGTTCGAAATTCGAAGACATTTCGAACAAAAAACAGATTTACTTGAAATTCAACATTTTATTTTTTTTGCATTTTTTTAGCAAAGGCTAACCCCTTATGAAAATTTTCAATTTTTGATGCGAAAAAATTTTTCGAGTTGAGTATACAGTATTGAAGATTACGGCAAAAAATTCGGTTTAGTGCAACTCCCATGTTTTTCCTTCAAAAAACAAGCTCAAAATCGCATAATTAATATCCGAAAAATGGTTAAAAAAATTAAGGTGAGTTTGAAATTGCTGTAACATCTTTAGTTTTGCGAATTTCGAAATTCTGAAGACACCGTTGGATTCGTGAAGAAAATCTCTTTCCGTAATGGTGCTGGACGAGGCAATACTCTTTCCTATTTCCTTGAAAACTTTAGAGTATTGCTTCAAAATTGCATAATTCATATCCAAAAAATGCAAAAAAACCAATTTGAGTTTGCAATAGCTGTAACTTCCTTAGTTTTGCTATCATCAAAAGTTTTCAGACACCGTTGGATTCGTGAGGAAACCCTCTTTCCGTAGAGGTGCTAGATGAAGCAATACTGTAAAGTTTTCAGTGAAAAGCATCGCAAAAACCAATATTTTTTGGGCGTAAAAATTCAAGGTCGTTTTCAAGCTCAAAAACGCTGTAACTCCTTCATTTTTTCGAATTTCGAAAATTTTCTGGCATTCCGCAGTTCGAAATTCGAAGACAATTCGAACAATAAACAGATTTACTTGAAATTCAACATTTTATTTTTTTTGCATTTTTTTAGCAAAGGCTAACCCCTTATGAAAATTTTCAATTTTTGATGCGAAAAAAATTTTCGAGTTGAGTATACAGTATTGAAGATTACGGCAAAAAAATCGGTTTAGTGCAACTCCCATGTTTTTCCTTCAAAAAACAAGCTCAAAATCGCATAATTAATATCCGAAAAATGGTTAAAAAAATTAAGGTGAGTTTGAAATTGCTGTTACATCTTTAGTTTTGCGAATTTCAAAATTCTGAAGACACCGTTGGATTCGTGAAGAAAATCTCTTTCCGTAATGGTGCTGGACGAGGCAATACTCTTTCCTATTTCCTTGAAAACTTTAGAGTATTGCTTCAAAATTGCATAATTCATATCCAAAAAATGCAAAAAAACCAATTTGAGTTTGCAATAGCTGTAACTTCCTTAGTTTTGCTATCATCAAAAGTTTTCAGACACCGTTGGATTCGTGAGGAAACCCTCTTTCCGTAGAGGTGCTAGATGAAGCAATACTGTAAAGTTTTCAGTGAAAAGCATCGCAAAAACCAATATTTTTTGGGCGTAAAAATTCAAGGTCGTTTTCAAGCTCAAAAACGCTGTAACTCCTTCATTTTTTCGAATTTCGAAAATTTTCTGGCATTCCGCAGTTCGAAATTCGAAGACATTTCGAACAAAAAACAGATTTACTTGAAATTCAACATTTTATTTTTTTTGCATTTTTTTAGCAAAGGCTAACCCCTTATGAAAATTTTCAATTTTTGATGCGAACAAATTTTTCGAGTTGAGTATACAGTATTGAAGATTACGGCAAAAAATTCGGTTTAGTGCAACTCCCATGTTTTTCCTTCAAAAAACAAGCTCAAAATCGCATAATTAATATCCGAAAAATGGCTAAAAAAATTAAGGTGAGTTTGAAATTGCTGTAACATCTTTAGTTTTGCGAATTTCGAAATTCTGAAGACACCGTTGGATTCGTGAAGAAAATCTCTTTCCGTAATGGTGCTGGACGAGGCAATACTCTTTCCTATTTCCTTGAAAACTTTAGAGTATTGCTTCAAAATTGCATAATTCATATCCAAAAAATGCAAAAAAACCAATTTGAGTTTGCAATAGCTGTAACTTCCTTAGTTTTGCTATCATCAAAAGTTTTCAGACACCGTTGGATTCGTGAGGAAACCCTCTTTCCGTAGAGGTGCTAGATGAAGCAATACTGTAAAGTTTTCAGTGAAAAGCATCGCAAAAACCCATATTTTTTGGGCGTAAAAATTCAAGGTCGTTTTCAAGCTCAAAAACGCTGTAACTCCTTCATTTTTTCGAATTTCGAAAATTTTCTGGCATTCCGCAGTTCGAAATTCGAAGACAATTCGAACAATAAACAGATTTACTTGAAATTCAACATTTTATTTTTTTTGCATTTTTTTAGCAAAGGCTAACCCCTTATGAAAATTTTCAATTTTTGATGCGAAAAAAATTTTCGAGTTGAGTATACAGTATTGAAGATTACGGCAAAAAATCGGTTTAGTGCAACTCCCATGTTTTTCCTTAAAAAAACAAGCTCAAAATCGCATAATTAATATCCGAAAAATGGTTAAAAAAATTAAGGTGAGTTTGAAATTGCTGTAACATCTTTAGTTTTGCGAATTTCAAAATTCTGAAGACACCGTTGGATTCGTGAAGAAAATCTCTTTCCGTAATGGTGCTGGACGAGGCAATACTCTTTCCTATTTCCTTGAAAACTTTAGAGTATTGCTTCAAAATTGCATAATTCATATCCAAAAAATGCAAAAAAACCAATTTGAGTTTGCAATAGCTGTAACTTCCTTAGTTTTGCTATCATCAAAAGTTTTCAGACACCGTTGGATTCGTGAGGAAACCCTCTTTCCGTAGAGGTGCTAGATGAAGCAATACTGTAAAGTTTTCAGTGAAAAGCATCGCAAAAACCAATATTTTTTGGGCGTAAAAATTCAAGGTCGTTTTCAAGCTCAAAAACGCTGTAACTCCTTCATTTTTTCGAATTTCGAAAATTTTCTGGCATTCCGCAGTTCGAAATTCGAAGACATTTCGAACAAAAAACAGATTTACTTGAAATTCAACATTTTATTTTTTTTGCATTTTTTTAGCAAAGGCTAACCCCTTATGAAAATTTTCAATTTTTGATGCGAAAAAATTTTTCGAGTTGAGTATACAGTATTGAAGATTACGGCAAAAAATTCGGTTTAGTGCAACTCCCATGTTTTTCCTTCAAAAAACAAGCTCAAAATCGCATAATTAATATCCGAAAAATGGTTAAAAAAATTAAGGTGAGTTTGAAATTGCTGTAACATCTTTAGTTTTGCGAATTTCGAAATTCTGAAGACACCGTTGGATTCGTGAAGAAAATCTCTTTCCGTAATGGTGCTGGACGAGGCAATACTCTTTCCTATTTCCTTGAAAACTTTAGAGTATTGCTTCAAAATTGCATAATTCATATCCAAAAAATGCAAAAAAACCAATTTGAGTTTGCAATAGCTGTAACTTCCTTAGTTTTGCTATCATCAAAAGTTTTCAGACACCGTTGGATTCGTGAGGAAACCCTCTTTCCGTAGAGGTGCTAGATGAAGCAATACTGTAAAGTTTTCAGTGAAAAGCATCGCAAAAACCAATATTTTTTGGGCGTAAAAATTCAAGGTCGTTTTCAAGCTCAAAAACGCTGTAACTCCTTCATTTTTTCGAATTTCGAAAATTTTCTGGCATTCCGCAGTTCGAAATTCGAAGACAATTCGAACAATAAACAGATTTACTTGAAATTCAACATTTTATTTTTTTTGCATTTTTTTAGCAAAGGCTAACCCCTTATGAAAATTTTCAATTTTTGATGCGAAAAAAATTTTCGAGTTGAGTATACAGTATTGAAGATTACGGCAAAAAAATCGGTTTAGTGCAACTCCCATGTTTTTCCTTCAAAAAACAAGCTCAAAATCGCATAATTAATATCCGAAAAATGGTTAAAAAAATTAAGGTGAGTTTGAAATTGCTGTTACATCTTTAGTTTTGCGAATTTCAAAATTCTGAAGACACCGTTGGATTCGTGAAGAAAATCTCTTTCCGTAATGGTGCTGGACGAGGCAATACTCTTTCCTATTTCCTTGAAAACTTTAGAGTATTGCTTCAAAATTGCATAATTCATATCCAAAAAATGCAAAAAAACCAATTTGAGTTTGCAATAGCTGTAACTTCCTTAGTTTTGCTATCATCAAAAGTTTTCAGACACCGTTGGATTCGTGAGGAAACCCTCTTTCCGTAGAGGTGCTAGATGAAGCAATACTGTAAAGTTTTCAGTGAAAAGCATCGCAAAAACCAATATTTTTTGGGCGTAAAAATTCAAGGTCGTTTTCAAGCTCAAAAACGCTGTAACTCCTTCATTTTTTCGAATTTCGAAAATTTTCTGGCATTCCGCAGTTCGAAATTCGAAGACAATTCGAACAATAAACAGATTTACTTGAAATTCAACATTTTATTTTTTTTGCATTTTTTTAGCAAAGGCTAACCCCTTATGAAAATTTTCAATTTTTGATGCGAAAAAAATTTTCGAGTTGAGTATACAGTATTGAAGATTACGGCAAAAAATCGGTTTAGTGCAACTCCCATGTTTTTCCTTAAAAAAACAAGCTCAAAATCGCATAATTAATATCCGAAAAATGGTTAAAAAAATTAAGGTGAGTTTGAAATTGCTGTAACATCTTTAGTTTTGCGAATTTCAAAATTCTGAAGACACCGTTGGATTCGTGAAGAAAATCTCTTTCCGTAATGGTGCTGGACGAGGCAATACTCTTTCCTATTTCCTTGAAAACTTTAGAGTATTGCTTCAAAATTGCATAATTCATATCCAAAAAATGCAAAAAAACCAATTTGAGTTTGCAATAGCTGTAACTTCCTTAGTTTTGCTATCATCAAAAGTTTTCAGACACCGTTGGATTCGTGAGGAAACCCTCTTTCCGTAGAGGTGCTAGATGAAGCAATACTGTAAAGTTTTCAGTGAAAAGCATCGCAAAAACCAATATTTTTTGGGCGTAAAAATTCAAGGTCGTTTTCAAGCTCAAAAACGCTGTAACTCCTTCATTTTTTCGAATTTCGAAAATTTTCTGGCATTCCGCAGTTCGAAATTCGAAGACATTTCGAACAAAAAACAGATTTACTTGAAATTCAACATTTTATTTTTTTTGCATTTTTTTAGCAAAGGCTAACCCCTTATGAAAATTTTCAATTTTTGATGCGAAAAAAATTTTCGAGTTGAGTATACAGTATTGAAGATTACGGCAAAAAATCGGTTTAGTGCAACTCCCATGTTTTTCCTTAAAAAAACAAGCTCAAAATCGCATAATTAATATCCGAAAAATGGTTAAAAAAATTAAGGTGAGTTTGAAATTGCTGTAACATCTTTAGTTTTGCGAATTTCAAAATTCTGAAGACACCGTTGGATTCGTGAAGAAAATCTCTTTCCGTAATGGTGCTGGACGAGGCAATACTCTTTCCTATTTCCTTGAAAACTTTAGAGTATTGCTTCAAAATTGCATAATTCATATCCAAAAAATGCAAAAAAACCAATTTGAGTTTGCAATAGCTGTAACTTCCTTAGTTTTGCTATCATCAAAAGTTTTCAGACACCGTTGGATTCGTGAGGAAACCCTCTTTCCGTAGAGGTGCTAGATGAAGCAATACTGTAAAGTTTTCAGTGAAAAGCATCGCAAAAACCAATATTTTTTGGGCGTAAAAATTCAAGGTCGTTTTCAAGCTCAAAAACGCTGTAACTCCTTCATTTTTTCGAATTTCGAAAATTTTCTGGCATTCCGCAGTTCGAAATTCGAAGACATTTCGAACAAAAAACAGATTTACTTGAAATTCAACATTTTATTTTTTTTGCATTTTTTTAGCAAAGGCTAACCCCTTATGAAAATTTTCAATTTTTGATGCGAAAAAATTTTTCGAGTTGAGTATACAGTATTGAAGATTACGGCAAAAAATTCGGTTTAGTGCAACTCCCATGTTTTTCCTTCAAAAAACAAGCTCAAAATCGCATAATTAATATCCGAAAAATGGTTAAAAAAATTAAGGTGAGTTTGAAATTGCTGTAACATCTTTAGTTTTGCGAATTTCGAAATTCTGAAGACACCGTTGGATTCGTGAAGAAAATCTCTTTCCGTAATGGTGCTGGACGAGGCAATACTCTTTCCTATTTCCTTGAAAACTTTAGAGTATTGCTTCAAAATTGCATAATTCATATCCAAAAAATGCAAAAAAACCAATTTGAGTTTGCAATAGCTGTAACTTCCTTAGTTTTGCTATCATCAAAAGTTTTCAGACACCGTTGGATTCGTGAGGAAACCCTCTTTCCGTAGAGGTGCTAGATGAAGCAATACTGTAAAGTTTTCAGTGAAAAGCATCGCAAAAACCAATATTTTTTGGGCGTAAAAATTCAAGGTCGTTTTCAAGCTCAAAAACGCTGTAACTCCTTCATTTTTTCGAATTTCGAAAATTTTCTGGCATTCCGCAGTTCGAAATTCGAAGACAATTCGAACAATAAACAGATTTACTTGAAATTCAACATTTTATTTTTTTTGCATTTTTTTAGCAAAGGCTAACCCCTTATGAAAATTTTCAATTTTTGATGCGAAAAAAATTTTCGAGTTGAGTATACAGTATTGAAGATTACGGCAAAAAAATCGGTTTAGTGCAACTCCCATGTTTTTCCTTCAAAAAACAAGCTCAAAATCGCATAATTAATATCCGAAAAATGGTTAAAAAAATTAAGGTGAGTTTGAAATTGCTGTAACATCTTTAGTTTTGCGAATTTCAAAATTCTGAAGACAGAGTTGGATTCGTGAAGAAAATCTCTTTCCGTAATGGTGCTGGACGAGGCAATACTCTTTCCTATTTCCTTGAAAACTTTAGAGTATTGCTTCAAAATTGCATAATTCATATCCAAAAAATGCAAAAAAACCAATTTGAGTTTGCAATAGCTGTAACTTCCTTAGTTTTGCTATCATCAAAAGTTTTCAGACACCGTTGGATTCGTGAGGAAACCCTCTTTCCGTAGAGGTGCTAGATGAAGCAATACTGTAAAGTTTTCAGTGAAAAGCATCGCAAAAACCAATATTTTTTGGGCGTAAAAATTCAAGGTCGTTTTCAAGCTCAAAAACGCTGTAACTCCTTCATTTTTTCGAATTTCGAAAATTTTCTGGCATTCCGCAGTTCGAAATTCGAAGACATTTCGAACAAAAAACAGATTTACTTGAAATTCAACATTTTATTTTTTTTGCATTTTTTTAGCAAAGGCTAACCCCTTATGAAAATTTTCAATTTTTGATGCGAAAAAATTTTTCGAGTTGAGTATACAGTATTGAAGATTACGACAAAAAATTCGGTTTAGTGCAACTCCCATGTTTTTCCTTCAAAAAACAAGCTCAAAATCGCATAATTAATATCCGAAAAATGGTTAAAAAAATTAAGGTGAGTTTGAAATTGCTGTAACATCTTTAGTTTTGCGAATTTCGAAATTCTGAAGACACCGTTGGATTCGTGAAGAAAATCTCTTTCCGTAATGGTGCTGGACGAGGCAATACTCTTTGATTAAAATGGGGGAGACGTCCAGCACGTATGGGGCCGTTCCAATGCGATGAGAGTTGTGGATGGTTTGGATGTTATCCAAGTTGTTCCATCAACTGGTTGTGGACTGTATTTGTGGGATCACAGACTCACAGTTCTCACTAGGAGACTAAGGTAAAAGAGTTTGCTCGTAGAGTGGAGTACAAAAAAGGAGGAAAAGTAAAAAACAAAGAGTTAGGGTGATTTTACCAATTTATTGCTGACTCGATTGCTGCTGCTGACGAAGTGGCCGAGCTTAGCTATTTAAGCCCGCCAAGAAGCCTTCGAGTATCGGCATTTGTATCTTTTTTTTAGTACATTTTCATGACATTTGTATTTTGTTACGTTAAATTCAGTGCCTTTCCAACCGTTACAATTCATGTGTTTTTTTTTTTTTGACTACGAATTCATGATTTTAAAACTAGTATTTCATAAGAATATAAAAAAATAAGTATAAACTTTGAGTTTATACATGGCGCCCGGCCTAGATGTTGGCATTGTTATGGTCAGGGTTATGGACAGCGCAGAGAACAGAAGCCAAAGATCGAATCGCATCTGACAATATGTGTTGGTTAATAGATGGTGATGCAGTGTTGTTGAATGATGGCCTTTGACCTCGCACATCGTCTGAAGATGGAGTTGCTTGATTAGCTTTCCCTTTCTTTTTCTGCCGTCTTGGGTTGGTGCACGACTGGACTCTTTTATCCGAATTTTGTTGTTGGACAACTTTTCTAATTTTGGCATGCGAGTATACAACGTTGTTTTGTGGGTGTAGCAAGGTATGGTGACAGTTACGGCACTTCCGACATTTGTTTTTGGACGTGCAGTCTGATACCATATGGCTTTTAGCCAAGCAGTTGATACAGTACTTGTGCTGCCTTACCGTGCGGCTTCTATCTAGTGGCGTCATTTTTATGAACCTGCGACATAACCGAATGCTATGGTAGCCTTTGCATAACACACACCGATACACATTTGAACCAGGTTTGTTGCTAACAGGTCTGTAAATATATAAATTCAGAGATTGGTTAATTTGGAATTGATTTCCACATATATGGAAAACGTTCAATTCGAAGATGACAAAATTGAGATTAAGATTTTAGTTTTGCTGATCAGTGGATTGTCCGCTCAGGTAAGGTAAGTGGCATAATTTTACTATAGGCCGTGTAATCAAGCCAGTCGCAGTGCGAACATCCACTATACGAATTTGGCCATCGTGGCCTGGGTGAGTTTCCTCGATACGTCCTAATCGCCATTCGTTCGGTGGAAGTAGGTCGTCTATTACTACCACTAAGTCGCCTACCTTTACCCCCGGACTTGGTTCCTTCCACTTATACCGCTTTTGTAGTGACTTCAGATAGTCCTCTTTCCATTGAACAGAGAACTGATGATGCAAAGCCTTAAGTTTGACCCATCTATTCAGGACTGGCATGTCTTGTGAAAGAGGTTCCGGCAGTGCCAGCATGGGGGCACCCCTCAGAAAGTGGCCAGGAGTTAGTGCAGTGAGATCAGAGGGATCCTCTGATATTGCACAAATGGGTCGGGAGTTAAGGACTCCCTCTATTCGAGCCAATACCGTGGCGAATTGCTCATATGTAAATTTGTGCGACCCAGCGACCCTCTTAAAATGATGTTTAAAACTTTTAACGGCGGCCTCCCAGAGACCGCCCATATGAGGTGCATGAGGAGGAATGAAGCTCCATTCAAAGCCGTGAGTAATGTATTTATCCGCTATGTCCCTTGAAGTGCCTTTAATAAATTTAGAGAATTCTCTTAATAGAATCCTACTAGCCCCTACAAAATTCCGTCCATTATCAGATACTACCCTCTTGGGTAGTCCTCGCCTACCAACAAATCTAGCGAAAGTAGCCTCAAATGCTGCGGATGACAAATCCGAACATGGCTCCAAGTGAAGTGCCTTCGTAGAGAAGCACACAAACACCGATACGTACCCCTTCACTAGTGGTGCCTTTCGCAAATGGGAAGTTTTCAGCTCAAAAGGACCCGCGAAATCGAGTCCAGTTACATGAAATGGTGGTGTAATTGTACACCTGTCTTCTGGCAGTGGTGCCATGATCTGGGAACATGATCTCCCCTTAAAAACTGTGCAAACTTTACATTTACGAATGATGGCCTTCACTCTTGGTTTAAGGCGGGATATATAAAACTCGGTCTGCACCATCCTACACATCAGAATACAATCCGCATGGGCCAAAAACGTATGAAGGTGAGATAGGTATAAAGCAGAAAGGCGAGAGTTACCGGGGAGAACAATGGGGTGGCTTTCATTATACGGAAGTGACGAGTGAGCCAATCGGCCATTAACTCTTATAATTCCCTCTTGATCTATAAAGGGGTTGACGGTTTTCAGGGAGCTGTCCCTAGATACAGGATTCCCATTCAAAAGCGAATCGTACTCTTCCTTAAAGAAATGCCTTTGACATAAGTAAATCAAGCGGGTTTTTACGAAAAGAATTTCGCGATAGGAAATATAAACAGATGAATACCTCACAGCCTCAGTAGACGTGCGATGAATGCTATGAAAAAACCGGAAGACATACGATAATACCCTTAAAGCCCTGGGGTATGACGAGAACCTGTCCAACACATCCCATTGTGCCAAAGCGGAATGAAGAGAATGGAGTCTCTTGACGGGTTCCGGTGGTGACACAGGAATCATCTTTGGCCATGCAGAGGTCTCCTTTGTAAGCCACGGTGGTCCGTTCCACCACATGACGTTATGTCGAAGGTCTTGTGATCTACAACCCCTGGTACCCAAGTCAGCCGGATTTTCCGGAGAGGGCACGTGTCGCCATTGCCCTTGGGGAACCAATGCGTGTATCTCAGATGTACGATTAGCGACGTAGGTCTCCCAACACCATGGGGGTCTAGAAAGCCATCCGAGAACAATTGACGAATCTGTCCACAAAATTATGTCCGTGGTCTTGAAATCAAACAAAGACATTACGTAGTTAACAAGTCTTGCGAGCAATTTCGCACCATTGAGTTCTAGTCTTGGCAAACTTATTGTCTGTAGCGGGGCCACCTTACTTTTGGCCACCAATAGGCTGGAATGTGAGGCATTGTCAGAAGACCGCACCTTGACATATACACAAGCGCAATACGCCGCCTTTGATGCGTCTGAAAACCCATTAATTTGAATGTGATCGGACGGCATGCATCTAATCCAACGAGGAACTCGAATGGAATTAATGTCGGAAAAGTCCAAGAGCAATTGCTCCCACGAATGGCGGGAGTCATCACTTATTGTGTCGTCCCAACCAGAACCCTCAAGCCAGAGATGTTGCATTAAAATCTTCGCCTTTACAATAATGGGTGTTATCCATCCAGCTGGGTCAAAGAGTTGCGCTACAGTCGATAGTACTTTTCTCTTTGTAGGGTTTATGCACGTCTGTACCGGGTTAAAAGCATATGAAAAGGAATCAGACAATGCATTCCACTTAATGCCTAGGGTTTTCGTTGAGCTCGTCTCATCGAGTCGTAAAAAGTCTAAATCGTAAAGATCGTCGGGAGATAAATAATCCAAAAGTTGGGAGTCATTGGCCGTCATTTTCTTAAGTGGGAAGCCTGCAGATGAAAGGGTGTTCATAAGTTGGATTTGGACGTCTCTGGTTTCATCTATTGAATATCCACCGGAGAGGATGTCATCTACGTAGGTCTCCCTTCTTAAGATAGATGCCACTTTTGGGGAATGAGATTCTGAGTCTGACGCCAATTGTATTAATGTGCGAATCGCAAGAAAAGGGGCACAGTTTATGCCAAACGTAACGGTGTTGAGTTGATAGTCCTTCACGGGATCATTTGGCGTTCTCTGATACAGAACTCTTTGGAATGGGCGATCTTTGGGATGTACAAGAATTTGTCTGTACATTTTTTGAATGTCTCCACTAAAGACATATTTGTATCTTCTCCAATTCAAGACCGTTGATATCAAATCGGTTTGAAGGGTGGGCCCGGTCAGAAGGACATCGTTTAAAGAAAATCCTGATTTCGATTTTCTGGATGCATTAAAAACGATTCTGACTTTGGTTGTCTTGTGTTCGGGTCGCACAACGGCGTGGTGTGGAAGATAATACGAACTATATTTGCCATTTGAAGTAATCTCCATAGGTGTCGTTTCTTCCATATGCCCTAGAGAAAGATACTCCTCAAGCACTGAGTTATATTGGGTCTGAAGTTCGGAATTTTTAGATAGCGATTGCTCCATCCTGGCCAACTGACCAAGGGCAATGAATCTGGATGAGCCTAGATACACAGAATTCGGGAACTCCCTTTTAAAAGGAAGTCTTACAACGTACCTTCCGTCACCTTGGCGCGTCGTAGTGCTCTGGTATAAATCCTCACAGTAGGCATCATCTTCCGAACGCGGGCGGGAATGTGGAATTTCCTCCTCTTCCCAAAATTTTTGTAAAATTTCATTCAGCGATGGAATCTCCGTTGCCTGGACATTTGTAGTAAATGTCTGAACATGCTGAGCTTTCGTGGGACCACTTAAGACCCAACCAAAAACGGTGTTATATGCCGAAGCATATCCACAAACATTCTTCCTCATGCCTTCAATATTTATAAATCGCTCCGAGTCATTTCCTAAAATGAGGTCCACGTGAGCCGATTTATTGAATGTCGGGTCGGCTAAGTCCAACTGACTGAGTCCCTGTGGGTCAGATATAGTGAACGATGCAGCCGGTAAAAGTTGGGTCAACTTTGGAAGAACAATTGCGTTTATTGAGAAACGTATGTTGTATCTATGAGAATACAAGCAAATCTCGCATTCTTTGTTGGATGTTTGCATCTTTTCGCCGAGACCGAAAATCTCAAACCGTGCGCTGCGATAGCGAATCTGTAGTAGGCTTCTGAGCCTCTCCGTCACAAATGTCCTCTGAGAACCTGGATCTATAAGAGCCCGTGCCGTAAATAATTCCCCTCTTAAATCTATTTGCACCAGTGCCGTTCTTAGCAAAATAGTCTCATTACTAGATGCAAAGTTTACCTGGATCTGCGAGCCCTTGGTTGATGTCGATGGAGTTTCATCCAAAGGGGCTGTTCCATTGAAATTATCACCTCGGGGGCTCGAGTTCGTGACAGAGCTATTTGAGTTCTCAGAGATCTGAATCGAATCAGATTTACTCTTTAAATGAAGCAGGGAGTGGTGGTTTTTATGGCATATAAAACATGTATTCTTGCTCTTGCACTTCTGCTTGGAGTGATTAGGAGAGAGGCAGTTGTTGCACAACTTGTTCTTAAAAGTAAAATCAATCCTCTCCTGTGGCGAAAATTTCCGAAATTCCGAACATGACCGTATCGAGTGGTCATCTCTGCACAGTGGGCATAAATAATTAAGTTTCTCCTGAGATGAATAGGCCTGTGTTTTCTGGGCAATTCCCTCTATAGCGCTATAACTGTCTTTAGTGGATTTTATGCTGGATATCCGTTCAACAATTTCGAACCTGTTTACTAGGAATTCATCCAGCTCAGACCATTTGGGTAAATCGCTGTGGGATTTAAGGGATTCCTCCCATAACGCAAGGGTTTTATCGGGAAGCTTGGTGGATATTAAATAAACGAGTATGGGGTCCCAATGGTCAACATCTACATCAAGCGTTCTAAAGGTTGACATACAATCATTCACAGTTGATTGTATCTTCTGTATAGATTCGCTACTCTCAACTGAGGCCATTGGGATATTGAACAAAATTTTCAGTTGATTATCCACCAACACTCTTTTATTCTCGTAGCGCGACTTCAATGCCCTCCATGCCAATTCGAAGTTCTCATCACAGAGTGGGTAGCGTTTGACAATTGCCCCTGCTGGACCCTGGGTTTTATTCCTCAGATGGTACAACTTCTGAGCTCGAGTCAGTTTCGGGTGGTTTACGTAGACCGCTGTGAACATGTCACGAAAAGACGGCCATTCTTCGTAACCACCCTTAAAGTCCTCTGTATCGCACGGAGGAACCTTAATACATATACCCGAAAAGTCGCCAGTTTGGTTATCCAGAGAATGGCGTGGAGGGGGAAAATCATCAGGCGATATACCCAATCTTGAAGCCTGGACCCTAGGATTAGGCGATGCTGCGATCCTTATCATGTCGAAGAGGTGAGACCTAGCAACATAATAGGCCTCCGAACAAACATTAAAATTCATTCTAGCGTTGTCTTTTAGCCCGGTGGGAGCTCGTGAATCCGGGCATAACATAACTGACTCATAGGATCCCTGAATCTTTCCCCATCTTCGTTCCAAATCTTCCATTTTAACCTGTAGCAACGTCTCTGTCTGATCTATTATCTCAAGTTTCTCGATATATGTGCATAACATGATGAGATGATCACAGTCGAATAAAAACCTGTCCTGTCTCGATGGCGACTGCTTGTCCTCCATTCTTGACAAATTATCTTCCGCTGCTTCAGTCATTGCACTGAGAAATTTTCAATTGTTATTGGCAAGTCAAGTCTTCTATACGCGTGTATATAGGGGTTTAAGGAAATCGAAGCGTAAATGAGAAAAAACAAAAGTGGCTAACTCCTGGGTCAGTTATCCTCGTTTATAGCGAGGTCTCATAGAAACTAAATAGCAAATGAAAATAAATTAAAGTGGGTGACTCCTAGGCCAAATATCAAGGCAAGAGCAATCTTGAGAATATGGCGACAGCTTTCAGTGAATAGTAAAAAAATAAAAATCCGATGTTACTCAAGATTTTCAGAAGTTATTATCAGCGTATAGTTTCTGTAGGGTGACTATGAACCTGCGATGTGACAATATATATTATTCGTAAATAACGAATCTGTAATGATGAAGTAGAAACTGTCGATTCGACATGCCAAAGCTCATGGGCAATCTATTCTAGTTGCATAAAATATATGAGTTGCATATATATCAAAGTTTTATGGGTGACTATGAAACCGTTTGCGATGCAGATAAAATGGTATATACAAATAAAAGTATGTATGTCCACATAATGTAAATACCCCTTTCGGATATATTATCTCTCTTTTCGATTCTTCCTCCTTGTTTTTATTAACTTCTTTTTTCACTTAACATTCAACATCTGGTGCAAAATATATCGAAAGAGTGATAATCTACCAATAGTGACTTGGCCCACTTACAAAGAGCAATCAAATATCTGTAAGGCTTTTATTTTATTCTATTAATTTTTTTTCTCTTGAAGAAAGAAAAAAAAAATGAAATTTACTTTCGGGTGTATGTTTGCTTTCCCTGTGTGGATTCTATTACATCATTGTGGTGTCTTCCAACTAAAGAGAGCAAACGACCATTGACAGAGTAGTAATAAGAGTTCACTGTCTTTCATATATTGTTATCTTCCACATCTACTCCCTTAAATTTCTCTTTAGTGTCAGTCTGGTAACAAGGCGAAGCAAAGAATATCTTATATACGCATAGGTATGTTTCTCTTTTCACCTTTACTTAAACCTTTTCCTTACTCTCGAGGTTACCTCTTAAACCAGTTTGGTTTATTAGAGTGGGTTCAACTTTCGAATATTCCGTAAATAGACCCAGAAAATATTGGTATGTTTAAAAAATGTGTAAATGACATTGAAAATTTACCTTCTCAGTGATGAATTTTGAAGAGATAATTTTAATTATGTATAATTAACAAACGAACGAATAATTTATTTTGATTCGGGTTAGTTCCGCATTGAAGCTCTTATCAAAATTTATAGATAAAATTTTTTCTCTCCTTCTCTTTAAATTTCGTTATTCACTTTTCTTTCTTCAAATGTAATATAGATAGCAAAGCACGATTAGAATTGGAGAATTGTTAGAAATAATTAATTTGTTGTTGGTCTTTCATTCTCTTTGTAAGCAAATCAACATATTATAGAATGAGATGTGAAACATTAAATGAATGCAAAAGAAGATCAAATTGAAAGAGAAAACAAAATTGGAAATCACGGAGCCCATAAATATGCAAATAACGGAAAATACATACGCTTTGCTATTTTGTTCTTTACCTCCGCATGGATGCAAAATAAATGCATGTACATACATATGTACATTTATAGCGTATTATTTCTTTTTTCTTCTTCCATTTAATAAAGAACTTCTGCTGATGTTTCTTTTCAATTTCGGCGTTGGGAAAACCGTTATTTAGACGATTTTTTGAAACTTTTCGTTTTCACCGAAAATTTTAACCGGACAGACATGGGATTTTTTTTTTTCATAAAAATCAAATATATAACCAACTCTGTAAACATTCATGAGCATTCGGCAGGCACCAACATTTTCATACTTTAAATTCTTTATTATTTTTTTTTTTGAATTATTTAAAATGCCTTAATATTGATCCACTTGCCAGAATTATTCCGTTCTTTGCCGCACAAATTTCTAATTTTATTATTAACTAAATTTCTCACAATTGTCGTTTCCTTTTCAAATTTGATTTAGATTTATCACGCATGTGACGCGATAATAAAGCATACACCAAGTTAGGCTTACCGGTACCGAGAAGAAACTAATTTGGGTTGTTTCAAATCTTTATCGATTACCTCATTTCTCCTCGTTGTGAGTTCTGCTCCTCTGCTGCTGAATTCCTTGTTTCTCTTTTCGAGAGGACCATGCTTAAAATGGGGGAGACGTCCAGCACGTATGGGGCCGTTCCAATGCGATGAGAGTTGTGGATGGTTTGGATGTTATCCAAGTTGTTCCATCAACTGGTTGTGGACTGTATTTGTGGGATCACAGACTCACAGTTCTCACTAGGAGACTAAGGTAAAAGAGTTTGCTCGTAGAGTGGAGTACAAAAAAGGAGGAAAAGTAAAAAACAAAGAGTTAGGCTGATTTTACCAATTTAGTGCTGACTCGATTGCTGCTGCTGACGAAGTGGCCGAGCTTAGCTATTTAAGCCCGCCAAGAAGCCTTCGAGTATCGGCATTTGTATCTTTTTTTTAGTACATTTTCATGACATTTGTATTTTGTTACGTTAAATTCAGTGCCTTTCCAACCGTTACAATTCATGTGTTTTTTTTTTTTTTTGACTACGAATTCATGATTTTAAAACTAGTATTTCATAAGAATATAAAAAAATAAGTATAAACTTTGAGTTTATACACTCTTTCCTATTTCCTTGAAAACTTTAGAGTATTGCTTCAAAATTGCATAATTCATATCCAAAAAATGCAAAAAAAACCAATTTGAGTTTGCAATAGCTGTAACTTCCTTAGTTTTGCTATCATCAAAAGTTTTCAGACACCGTTGGATTCGTGAGGAAACCCTCTTTCCGTAGAGGTGCTAGATGAAGCAATACTGTAAAGTTTTCAGTGAAAAGCATCGCAAAAACCAATATTTTTTGGGCGTAAAAATTCAAGGTCGTTTTCAAGCTCAAAAACGCTGTAACTCCTTCATTTTTTCGAATTTCGAAAATTTTCTGGCATTCCGCAGTTCGAAATTCGAAGACAATTCGAACAATAAACAGATTTACTTGAAATTCAACATTTTATTTTTTTTGCATTTTTTTTATGAAAATTTTCAATTTTTGATGCGAAAAAAATTTTCGAGTTGAGTATACAGTATTGAAGATTACGGCAAAAAAATCGGTTTAGTGCAACTCCCATGTTTTTCCTTCAAAAAACAAGCTCAAAATCGCATAATTAATATCCGAAAAATGGTTAAAAAAATTAAGGTGAGTTTGAAATTGCTGTAACATCTTTAGTTTTGCGAATTTCAAAATTCTGAAGACAGAGTTGGATTCGTGAAGAAAATCTCTTTCCGTAATGGTGCTGGACGAGGCAATACTCTTTCCTATTTCCTTGAAAACTTTAGAGTATTGCTTCAAAATTGCATAATTCATATCCAAAAAATGCAAAAAAACCAATTTGAGTTTGCAATAGCTGTAACTTCCTTAGTTTTGCTATCATCAAAAGTTTTCAGACACCGTTGGATTCGTGAGGAAACCCTCTTTCCGTAGAGGTGCTAGATGAAGCAATACTGTAAAGTTTTCAGTGAAAAGCATCGCAAAAACCAATATTTTTTGGGCGTAAAAATTCAAGGTCGTTTTCAAGCTCAAAAACGCTGTAACTCCTTCATTTTTTCGAATTTCGAAAATTTTCTGGCATTCCGCAGTTCGAAATTCGAAGACAATTCGAACAATAAACAGATTTACTTGAAATTCAACATTTTATTTTTTTGCATTTTTTTAGCAAAGGCTAACCCCTTATGAAAATTTTCAATTTTTGATGCGAAAAAAATTTTCGAGTTGAGTATACAGTATTGAAGATTACGGCAAAAAAATCGGTTTAGTGCAACTCCCATGTTTTTCCTTCAAAAAACAAGCTCAAAATCGCATAATTAATATCCGAAAAATGGTTAAAAAAATTAAGGTGAGTTTGAAATTGCTGTTACATCTTTAGTTTTGCGAATTTCAAAATTCTGAAGACACCGTTGGATTCGTGAAGAAAATCTCTTTCCGTAATGGTGCTGGACGAGGCAATACTCTTTCCTATTTCCTTGAAAACTTTAGAGTATTGCTTCAAAATTGCATAATTCATATCCAAAAAATGCAAAAAAACCAATTTGAGTTTGCAATAGCTGTAACTTCCTTAGTTTTGCTATCATCAAAAGTTTTCAGACACCGTTGGATTCGTGAGGAAACCCTCTTTCCGTAGAGGTGCTAGATGAAGCAATACTGTAAAGTTTTCAGTGAAAAGCATCGCAAAAACCAATATTTTTTGGGCGTAAAAATTCAAGGTCGTTTTCAAGCTCAAAAACGCTGTAACTCCTTCATTTTTTCGAATTTCGAAAATTTTCTGGCATTCCGCAGTTCGAAATTCGAAGACATTTCGAACAAAAAACAGATTTACTTGAAATTCAACATTTTATTTTTTTTGCATTTTTTTAGCAAAGGCTAACCCCTTATGAAAATTTTCAATTTTTGATGCGAAAAAATTTTTCGAGTTGAGTATACAGTATTGAAGATTACGGCAAAAAATTCGGTTTAGTGCAACTCCCATGTTTTTCCTTCAAAAAACAAGCTCAAAATCGCATAATTAATATCCGAAAAATGGTTAAAAAAATTAAGGTGAGTTTGAAATTGCTGTAACATCTTTAGTTTTGCGAATTTCGAAATTCTGAAGACACCGTTGGATTCGTGAAGAAAATCTCTTTCCGTAATGGTGCTGGACGAGGCAATACTCTTTCCTATTTCCTTGAAAACTTTAGAGTATTGCTTCAAAATTGCATAATTCATATCCAAAAAATGCAAAAAAACCAATTTGAGTTTGCAATAGCTGTAACTTCCTTAGTTTTGCTATCATCAAAAGTTTTCAGACACCGTTGGATTCGTGAGGAAACCCTCTTTCCGTAGAGGTGCTAGATGAAGCAATACTGTAAAGTTTTCAGTGAAAAGCATCGCAAAAACCAATATTTTTTGGGCGTAAAAATTCAAGGTCGTTTTCAAGCTCAAAAACGCTGTAACTCCTTCATTTTTTCGAATTTCGAAAATTTTCTGGCATTCCGCAGTTCGAAATTCGAAGACAATTCGAACAATAAACAGATTTACTTGAAATTCAACATTTTATTTTTTTTGCATTTTTTCAGCAAAGGTTAACCCCTTATGAAAATTTTCAATTTTTGATGCGAAAAAAATTTTCGAGTTGAGTATACAGTATTGAAGATTACGGCAAAAAAATCGGTTTAGTGCAACTCCCATGTTTTTCCTTCAAAAAACAAGCTCAAAATCGCATAATTAATATCCGAAAAATGGTTAAAAAAATTAAGGTGAGTTTGAAATTGCTGTAACATCTTTAGTTTTGCGAATTTCAAAATTCTGAAGACACCGTTGGATTCGTGAAGAAAATCTCTTTCCGTAATGGTGCTGGACGAGGCAATACTCTTTCCTATTTCCTTGAAAACTTTAGAGTATTGCTTCAAAATTGCATAATTCATATCCAAAAAATGCAAAAAAACCAATTTGATTGGTTGGATTCGTGAGGAAACCCTCTTTCCGTAGAGGTGCTAGATGAAGCAATACTGTAAAGTTTTCAGTGAAAAGCATCGCAAAAACCAATATTTTTTGGGCGTAAAAATTCAAGGTCGTTTTCAAGCTCAAAAACGCTGTAACTCCTTCATTTTTTCGAATTTCGAAAATTTTCTGGCATTCCGCAGTTCGAAATTCGAAGACATTTCGAACAATAAACAGATTTACTTGAAATTCAACATTTTATTTTTTTTGCATTTTTTTAGCAAAGGCTAACCCCTTATGAAAATTTTCAATTTTTGATGCGAAAAAATTTTTCGAGTTGAGTATACAGTATTGAAGATTACGGCAAAAAATTCGGTTTAGTGCAACTCCCATGTTTTTCCTTCAAAAAACAAGCTCAAAATCGCATAATTAATATCCGAAAAATGGTTAAAAAAATTAAGGTGAGTTTGAAATTGCTGTAACATCTTTAGTTTTGCGAATTTCAAAATTCTGAAGACAGAGTTGGATTCGTGAAGAAAATCTCTTTCCGTAATGGTGCTGGACGAGGCAATACTCTTTCCTATTTCCTTGAAAACTTTAGAGTATTGCTTCAAAATTGCATAATTCATATCCAAAAAATGCAAAAAAACCAATTTGAGTTTGCAATAGCTGTAACTTCCTTAGTTTTGCTATCATCAAAAGTTTTCAGACACCGTTGGATTCGTGAGGAAACCCTCTTTCCGTAGAGGTGCTAGATGAAGCAATACTGTAAAGTTTTCAGTGAAAAGCATCGCAAAAACCAATATTTTTTGGGCGTAAAAATTCAAGGTCGTTTTCAAGCTCAAAAACGCTGTAACTCCTTCATTTTTTCGAATTTCGAAAATTTTCTGGCATTCCGCAGTTCGAAATTCGAAGACAATTCGAACAATAAACAGATTTACTTGAAATTCAACATTTTATTTTTTTTGCATTTTTTTAGCAAAGGCTAACCCCTTATGAAAATTTCCAATTTTTGATGCGAAAAAAATTTTCGAGTTGAGTATACAGTATTGAAGATTACGGCAAAAAAATCGGTTTAGTGCAACTCCCATGTTTTTCCTTCAAAAAACAAGCTCAAAATCGCATAATTAATATCCGAAAAATGGTTAAAAAAATTAAGGTGAGTTTGAAATTGCTGTAACATCTTTAGTTTTGCGAATTTCAAAATTCTGAAGACACCGTTGGATTCGTGAAGAAAATCTCTTTCCGTAATGGTGCTCTTTCCTATTTCCTTGAAAACTTTAGAGTATTGCTTCAAAATTGCATAATTCATATCCAAAAAATGCAAAAAAACCAATTTGAGTTTGCAATAGCTGTAACTTCCTTAGTTTTGCTATCATCAAAAGTTTTCAGACACCGTTGGATTCGTGAGGAAACCCTCTTTCCGTAGAGGTGCTAGATGAAGCAATACTGTAAAGTTTTCAGTGAAAAGCATCGCAAAAACCAATATTTTTTGGGCGTAAAAATTCAAGGTCGTTTTCAAGCTCAAAAACGCTGTAACTCCTTCATTTTTTCGAATTTCGAAAATTTTCTGGCATTCCGCAGTTCGAAATTCGAAGACAATTCGAACAATAAACAGATTTACTTGAAATTCAACATTTTATTTTTTTTGCATTTTTTTAGCAAAGGCTAACCCCTTATGAAAATTTTCAATTTTTGATGCGAAAAAAATTTTCGAGTTGAGTATACAGTATTGAAGATTACGGCAAAAAAATCGGTTTAGTGCAACTCCCATGTTTTTCCTTCAAAAAACAAGCTCAAAATCGCATAATTAATATCCGAAAAATGGTTAAAAAAATTAAGGTGAGTTTGAAATTGCTGTAACATCTTTAGTTTTGCGAATTTCAAAATTCTGAAGACACCGTTGGATTCGTGAAGAAAATCTCTTTCCGTAATGGTGCTGGACGAGGCAATACTCTTTCCTATTTCCTTGAAAACTTTAGAGTATTGCTTCAAAATTGCATAATTCATATCCAAAAAATGCAAAAAAACCAATTTGAGTTTCCAATAGCTGTAACTTCCTTAGTTTTGCTATCATCAAAAGTTTTCAGACACCGTTGGATTCGTGAGGAAACCCTCTTTCCGTAGAGGTGCTAGATGAAGCAATACTGTAAAGTTTTCAGTGACAAGCATCGCAAAAACCAATATTTTTTGGGCGTAAAAATTCAAGGTCGTTTTCAAGCTCAAAAACGCTGTAACTCCTTCATTTTTTCGAATTTCGAAAATTTTCTGGCATTCCGCAGTTCGAAATTCGAAGACAATTCGAACAATAAACAGATTTACTTGAAATTCAACATTTTATTTTTTTTGCATTTTTTTAGCAAAGGCTAACCCCTTATGAAAATTTTCAATTTTTGATGCGAAAAAAATTTTCGAGTTGAGTATACAGTATTGAAGATTACGGCAAAAAAATCGGTTTAGTGCAACTCCCATGTTTTTCCTTCAAAAAACAAGCTCAAAATCGCATAATTAATATCCGAAAAATGGTTAAAAAAATTAAGGTGAGTTTGAAATTGCTGTAACATCTTTAGTTTTGCGAATTTCAAAATTCTGAAGACACCGTTGGATTCGTGAAGAAAATCTCTTTCCGTAATGGTGCTGGACGAGGCAATACTCTTTCCTATTTCCTTGAAAACTTTAGAGTATTGCTTCAAAATTGCATAATTCATATCCAAAAAATGCAAAAAAACCAATTTGAGTTTGCAATAGCTGTAACTTCCTTAGTTTTGCTATCATCAAAAGTTTTCAGACACCGTTGGATTCGTGAGGAAACCCTCTTTCCGTAGAGGTGCTAGATGAAGCAATACTGTAAAGTTTTCAGTGAAAAGCATCGCAAAAACCAATATTTTTTGGGCGTAAAAATTCAAGGTCGTTTTCAAGCTCAAAAACGCTGTAACTCCTTCATTTTTTCGAATTTCGAAAATTTTCTGGCATTCCGCAGTTCGAAATTCGAAGACAATTCGAACAATAAACAGATTTACTTGAAATTCAACATTTTATTTTTTTTGCATTTTTTTAGCAAAGGCTAACCCCTTATGAAAATTTTCAATTTTTGATGCGAAAAAAATTTTCGAGTTGAGTATACAGTATTGAAGATTACGGCAAAAAAATCGGTTTAGTGCAACTCCCATGTTTTTCCTTCAAAAAACAAGCTCAAAATCGCATAATTAATATCCGAAAAATGGTTAAAAAAATTAAGGTGAGTTTGAAATTGCTGTAACATCTATAGTTTTGCGAATTTCAAAATTCTGAAGACACCGTTGGATTCGTGAAGAAAATCTCTTTCCGTAATGGTGCTGGACGAGGCAATACTCTTTCCTATTTCCTTGAAAACTTTAGAGTATTGCTTCAAAATTGCATAATTCATATCCAAAAAATGCAAAAAAACCAATTTGAGTTTGCAATAGCTGTAACTTCCTTAGTTTTGCTATCATCAAAAGTTTTCAGACACCGTTGGATTCGTGAGGAAACCCTCTTTCCGTAGAGGTGCTAGATGAAGCAATACTGTAAAGTTTTCAGTGAAAAGCATCGCAAAAACCAATATTTTTTGGGCGTAAAAATTCAAGGTCGTTTTCAAGCTCAAAAACGCTGTAACTCCTTCATTTTTTCGAATTTCGAAAATTTTCTGGCATTCCGCAGTTCGAAATTCGAAGACAATTCGAACAATAAACAGATTTACTTGAAATTCAACATTTTATTTTTTTTGCATTTTTTTAGCAAAGGCTAACCCCTTATGAAAATTTTCAATTTTTGATGCGAAAAAAATTTTCGAGTTGAGTATACAGTATTGAAGATTACGGCAAAAAATCGGTTTAGTGCAACTCCCATGTTTTTCCTTCAAAAAACAAGCTCAAAATCGCATAATTAATATCCGAAAAATGGTTAAAAAAATTAAGGTGAGTTTGAAATTGCTGTAACATCTTTAGTTTTGCGAATTTCAAAATTCTGAAGACACCGTTGGATTCGTGAAGAAAATCTCTTTCCGTAATGGTGCTGGACGAGGCAATACTCTTTCCTATTTCCTTGAAAACTTTAGAGTATTGCTTCAAAATTGCATAATTCATATCCAAAAAATGCAAAAAAACCAATTTGAGTTTGCAATAGCTGTAACTTCCTTAGTTTTGCTATCATCAAAAGTTTTCAGACACCGTTGGATTCGTGAGGAAACCCTCTTTCCGTAGAGGTGCTAGATGAAGCAATACTGTAAAGTTTTCAGTGAAAAGCATCGCAAAAACCAATATTTTTTGGGCGTAAAAATTCAAGGTCGTTTTCAAGCTCAAAAACGCTGTAACTCCTTCATTTTTTCGAATTTCGAAAATTTTCTGGCATTCCGCAGTTCGAAATTCGAAGACAATTCGAACAATAAACAGATTTACTTGAAATTCAACATTTTATTTTTTTTGCATTTTTTTAGCAAAGGCTAACCCCTTATGAAAATTTTCAATTTTTGATGCGAAAAAAATTTTCGAGTTGAGTATACAGTATTGAAGATTACGGCAAAAAAATCGGTTTAGTGCAACTCCCATGTTTTTCCTTCAAAAAACAAGCTCAAAATCGCATAATTAATATCCGAAAAATGGTTAAAAAAATTAAGGTGAGTTTGAAATTGCTGTAACATCTTTAGTTTTGCGAATTTCAAAATTCTGAAGACACCGTTGGATTCGTGAAGAAAATCTCTTTCCGTAATGGTGCTGGACGAGGCAATACTCTTTCCTATTTCCTTGAAAACTTTAGAGTATTGCTTCAAAATTGCATAATTCATATCCAAAAAATGCAAAAAAACCAATTTGAGTTTCCAATAGCTGTAACTTCCTTAGTTTTGCTATCATCAAAAGTTTTCAGACACCGTTGGATTCGTGAGGAAACCCTCTTTCCGTAGAGGTGCTAGATGAAGCAATACTGTAAAGTTTTCAGTGACAAGCATCGCAAAAACCAATATTTTTTGGGCGTAAAAATTCAAGGTCGTTTTCAAGCTCAAAAACGCTGTAACTCCTTCATTTTTTCGAATTTCGAAAATTTTCTGGCATTCCGCAGTTCGAAATTCGAAGACAATTCGAACAATAAACAGATTTACTTGAAATTCAACATTTTATTTTTTTTGCATTTTTTTAGCAAAGGCTAACCCCTTATGAAAATTTTCAATTTTTGATGCGAAAAAAATTTTCGAGTTGAGTATACAGTATTGAAGATTACGGCAAAAAAATCGGTTTAGTGCAACTCCCATGTTTTTCCTTCAAAAAACAAGCTCAAAATCGCATAATTAATATCCGAAAAATGGTTAAAAAAATTAAGGTGAGTTTGAAATTGCTGTAACATCTTTAGTTTTGCGAATTTCAAAATTCTGAAGACACCGTTGGATTCGTGAAGAAAATCTCTTTCCGTAATGGTGCTGGACGAGGCAATACTCTTTCCTATTTCCTTGAAAACTTTAGAGTATTGCTTCAAAATTGCATAATTCATATCCAAAAAATGCAAAAAAACCAATTTGAGTTTGCAATAGCTGTAACTTCCTTAGTTTTGCTATCATCAAAAGTTTTCAGACACCGTTGGATTCGTGAGGAAACCCTCTTTCCGTAGAGGTGCTAGATGAAGCAATACTGTAAAGTTTTCAGTGAAAAGCATCGCAAAAACCAATATTTTTTGGGCGTAAAAATTCAAGGTCGTTTTCAAGCTCAAAAACGCTGTAACTCCTTCATTTTTTCGAATTTCGAAAATTTTCTGGCATTCCGCAGTTCGAAATTCGAAGACAATTCGAACAATAAACAGATTTACTTGAAATTCAACATTTTATTTTTTTTGCATTTTTTTAGCAAAGGCTAACCCCTTATGAAAATTTTCAATTTTTGATGCGAAAAAAATTTTCGAGTTGAGTATACAGTATTGAAGATTACGGCAAAAAAATCGGTTTAGTGCAACTCCCATGTTTTTCCTTCAAAAAACAAGCTCAAAATCGCATAATTAATATCCGAAAAATGGTTAAAAAAATTAAGGTGAGTTTGAAATTGCTGTAACATCTATAGTTTTGCGAATTTCAAAATTCTGAAGACACCGTTGGATTCGTGAAGAAAATCTCTTTCCGTAATGGTGCTGGACGAGGCAATACTCTTTCCTATTTCCTTGAAAACTTTAGAGTATTGCTTCAAAATTGCATAATTCATATCCAAAAAATGCAAAAAAACCAATTTGAGTTTGCAATAGCTGTAACTTCCTTAGTTTTGCTATCATCAAAAGTTTTCAGACACCGTTGGATTCGTGAGGAAACCCTCTTTCCGTAGAGGTGCTAGATGAAGCAATACTGTAAAGTTTTCAGTGAAAAGCATCGCAAAAACCAATATTTTTTGGGCGTAAAAATTCAAGGTCGTTTTCAAGCTCAAAAACGCTGTAACTCCTTCATTTTTTCGAATTTCGAAAATTTTCTGGCATTCCGCAGTTCGAAATTCGAAGACAATTCGAACAATAAACAGATTTACTTGAAATTCAACATTTTATTTTTTTTGCATTTTTTTAGCAAAGGCTAACCCCTTATGAAAATTTTCAATTTTTGATGCGAAAAAAATTTTCGAGTTGAGTATACAGTATTGAAGATTACGGCAAAAAATCGGTTTAGTGCAACTCCCATGTTTTTCCTTCAAAAAACAAGCTCAAAATCGCATAATTAATATCCGAAAAATGGTTAAAAAAATTAAGGTGAGTTTGAAATTGCTGTAACATCTTTAGTTTTGCGAATTTCAAAATTCTGAAGACACCGTTGGATTCGTGAAGAAAATCTCTTTCCGTAATGGTGCTGGACGAGGCAATACTCTTTCCTATTTCCTTGAAAACTTTAGAGTATTGCTTCAAAATTGCATAATTCATATCCAAAAAATGCAAAAAAACCAATTTGAGTTTGCAATAGCTGTAACTTCCTTAGTTTTGCTATCATCAAAAGTTTTCAGACACCGTTGGATTCGTGAGGAAACCCTCTTTCCGTAGAGGTGCTAGATGAAGCAATACTGTAAAGTTTTCAGTGAAAAGCATCGCAAAAACCAATATTTTTTGGGCGTAAAAATTCAAGGTCGTTTTCAAGCTCAAAAACGCTGTAACTCCTTCATTTTTTCGAATTTCGAAAATTTTCTGGCATTCCGCAGTTCGAAATTCGAAGACAATTCGAACAATAAACAGATTTACTTGAAATTCAACATTTTATTTTTTTTGCATTTTTTTAGCAAAGGCTAACCCCTTATGAAAATTTTCAATTTTTGATGCGAAACAATTTTTCGAGTTGAGTATACAGTATTGAAGATTACGGCAAAAAATTCGGTTTAGTGCAACTCCCATGTTTTTCCTTCAAAAAACAAGCTCAAAATCGCATAATTAATATCCGAAAAATGGTTAAAAAAATTAAGGTGAGTTTGAAATTGCTGTAACATCTTTAGTTTTGCGAATTTCAAAATTCTGAAGACACCGTTGGATTCGTGAAGAAAATCTCTTTCCGTAATGGTGCTGGACGAGGCAATACTCTTTCCTATTTCCTTGAAAACTTTAGAGTATTGCTTCAAAATTGCATAATTCATATCCAAAAAATGCAAAAAAACCAATTTGAGTTTGCAATAGCTGTAACTTCCTTAGTTTTGCTATCATCAAAAGTTTTCAGACACCGTTGGATTCGTGAGGAAACCCTCTTTCCGTAGAGGTGCTAGATGAAGCAATACTGTAAAGTTTTCAGTGAAAAGCATCGCAAAAACCAATATTTTTTGGGCGTAAAAATTCAAGGTCGTTTTCAAGCTCAAAAACGCTGTAACTCCTTCATTTTTTCGAATTTCGAAAATTTTCTGGCATTCCGCAGTTCGAAATTCGAAGACAATTCGAACAATAAACAGATTTACTTGAAATTCAACATTTTATTTTTTTTGCATTTTTTTAGCAAAGGCTAACCCCTTATGAAAATTTTCAATTTTTGATGAGAAAAAAATTTTCGAGTTGAGTATACAGTATTGAAGATTACGGCAAAAAAATCGGTTTAGTGCAACTCCCATGTTTTTCCTTCAAAAAACAAGCTCAAAATCGCATAATTAATATCCGAAAAATGGTTAAAAAAATTAAGGTGAGTTTGAAATTGCTGTAACATCTTTAGTTTTGCGAATTTCAAAATTCTGAAGACACCGTTGGATTCGTGAAGAAAATCTCTTTCCGTAATGGTGCTGGACGAGGCAATACTCTTTCCTATTTCCTTGAAAACTTTAGAGTATTGCTTCAAAATTGCATAATTCATATCCAAAAAATGCAAAAAAACCAATTTGAGTTTGCAATAGCTGTAACTTCCTTAGTTTTGCTATCATCAAAAGTTTTCAGACACCGTTGGATTCGTGAGGAAACCCTCTTTCCGTAGAGGTGCTAGATGAAGCAATACTGTAAAGTTTTCAGTGAAAAGCATCGCAAAAACCAATATTTTTTGGGCGTAAAAATTCAAGGTCGTTTTCAAGCTCAAAAACGCTGTAACTCCTTCATTTTTTCGAATTTCGAAAATTTTCTGGCATTCCGCAGTTCGAAATTCGAAGACAATTCGAACAATAAACAGATTTACTTGAAATTCAACATTTTATTTTTTTTGCATTTTTTTAGCAAAGGCTAACCCCTTATGAAAATTTTCAATTTTTGATGCGAAAAAATTTTTCGAGTTGAGTATACAGTATTGAAGATTACGGCAAAAAATTCGGTTTAGTGCAACTCCCATGTTTTTCCTTCAAAAAACAAGCTCAAAATCGCATAATTAATATCCGAAAAATGGTTAAAAAAATTAAGGTGAGTTTGAAATTGCTGTAACATCTTTAGTTTTGCGAATTTCAAAATTCTGAAGACACCGTTGGATTCGTGAAGAAAATCTCTTTCCGTAATGGTGCTGGACGAGGCAATACTCTTTCCTATTTCCTTGAAAACTTTAGAGTATTGCTTCAAAATTGCATAATTCATATCCAAAAAATGCAAAAAAACCAATTTGAGTTTGCAATAGCTGTAACTTCCTTAGTTTTGCTATCATCAAAAGTTTTCAGACACCGTTGGATTCGTGAGGAAACCCTCTTTCCGTAGAGGTGCTAGATGAAGCAATACTGTAAAGTTTTCAGTGAAAAGCATCGCAAAAACCAATATTTTTTGGGCGTAAAAATTCAAGGTCGTTTTCAAGCTCAAAAACGCTGTAACTCCTTCATTTTTTCGAATTTCGAAAATTTTCTGGCATTCCGCAGTTCGAAATTCGAAGACAATTCGAACAATAAACAGATTTATTTGAAATTCAACATTTTATTTTTTTTGCATTTTTTTAGCAAAGGCTAACCCCTTATGAAAATTTTCAATTTTTGATGCGAAAAAAATTTTCGACTTGAGTATACAGTATTGAAGATTACGGCAAAAAAATCGGTTTAGTGCAACTCCCATGTTTTTCCTTCAAAAAACAAGCTCAAAATCGCATAATTAATATCCGAAAAATGGTTAAAAAAATTAAGGTGAGTTTGAAATTGCTGTAACATCTTTAGTTTTGCGAATTTCAAAATTCTGAAGACACCGTTGGATTCGTGAAGAAAATCTCTTTCCGTAATGGTGCTGGACGAGGCAATACTCTTTCCTATTTCCTTGAAAACTTTAGAGTATTGCTTCAAAATTGCATAATTCATATCCAAAAAATGCAAAAAAACCAATTTGAGTTTGCAATAGCTGTAACGTCCTTAGTTTTGCTATCATCAAAAGTTTTCAGACACCGTTGGATTCGTGAGGAAACCCTCTTTCCGTAGAGGTGCTAGATGAAGCAATACTGTAAAGTTTTCAGTGAAAAGCATCGCAAAAACCAATATTTTTTGGGCGTAAAAATTCAAGGTCGTTTTCAAGCTCAAAAACGCTGTAACTCCTTCATTTTTTCGAATTTCGAAAATTTTCTGGCATTCCGCAGTTCGAAATTCGAAGACAATTCGAACAATAAACAGATTTACTTGAAATTCAACATTTTATTTTTTTTGCATTTTTTTAGCAAAGGCTAACCCCTTATGAAAATTTTCAATTTTTGATGCGAAAAAAAATTTCGAGTTGAGTATACAGTATTGAAGATTACGGCAAAAAAATCGGTTTAGTGCAACTCCCATGTTTTTCCTTCAAAAAACAAGCTCAAAATCGCATAATTAATATCCGAAAAATGGTTAAAAAAATTAAGGTGAGTTTGAAATTGCTGTAACATCTTTAGTTTTGCGAATTTCAAAATTCTGAAGACACCGTTGGATTCGTGAAGAAAATCTCTTTCCGTAATGGTGCTGGACGAGGCAATACTCTTTCCTATTTCCTTGAAAACTTTAGAGTATTGCTTCAAAATTGCATAATTCATATCCAAAAAATGCAAAAAAACCAATTTGAGTTTGCAATAGCTGTAACTTCCTTAGTTTTGCTATCATCAAAAGTTTTCAGACACCGTTGGATTCGTGAGGAAACCCTCTTTCCGTAGAGGTGCTAGATGAAGCAATACTGTAAAGTTTTCAGTGAAAAGCATCGCAAAAACCAATATTTTTTGGGCGTAAAAATTCAAGGTCGTTTTCAAGCTCAAAAACGCTGTAACTCCTTCATTTTTTCGAATTTCGAAAATTTTCTGGCATTCCGCAGTTCGAAATTCGAAGACAATTCGAACAATAAACAGATTTACTTGAAATTCAACATTTTATTTTTTTTGCATTTTTTTAGCAAAGGCTAACCCCTTATGAAAATTTTCAATTTTTGATGCGAAAAAAATTTTCGAGTTGAGTATACAGTATTGAAGATTACGGCAAAAAATCGGTTTAGTGCAACTCCCATGTTTTTCCTTCAAAAAACAAGCTCAAAATCGCATAATTAATATCCGAAAAATGGTTAAAAAAATTAAGGTGAGTTTGAAATTGCTGTAACATCTTTAGTTTTGCGAATTTCAAAATTCTGAAGACACCGTTGGATTCGTGAAGAAAATCTCTTTCCGTAATGGTGCTGGACGAGGCAATACTCTTTCCTATTTCCTTGAAAACTTTAGAGTATTGCTTCAAAATTGCATAATTCATATCCAAAAAATGCAAAAAAACCAATTTGAGTTTGCAATAGCTGTAACTTCCTTAGTTTTGCTATCATCAAAAGTTTTCAGACACCGTTGGATTCGTGAGGAAACCCTCTTTCCGTAGAGGTGCTAGATGAAGCAATACTGTAAAGTTTTCAGTGAAAAGCATCGCAAAAACCAATATTTTTTGGGCGTAAAAATTCAAGGTCGTTTTCAAGCTCAAAAACGCTGTAACTCCTTCATTTTTTCGAATTTCGAAAATTTTCTGGCATTCCGCAGTTCGAAATTCGAAGACAATTCGAACAATAAACAGATTTACTTGAAATTCAACATTTTATTTTTTTTGCATTTTTTTAGCAAAGGCTAACCCCTTATGAAAATTTTCAATTTTTGATGCGAAAAAAATTTTCGAGTTGAGTATACAGTATTGAAGATTACGGCAAAAAAATCGGTTTAGTGCAACTCCCATGTTTTTCCTTCAAAAAACAAGCTCAAAATCGCATAATTAATATCCGAAAAATGGTTAAAAAAATTAAGGTGAGTTTGAAATTGCTGTAACATCTTTAGTTTTGCGAATTTCAAAATTCTGAAGACACCGTTGGATTCGTGAAGAAAATCTCTTTCCGTAATGGTGCTGGACGAGGCAATACTCTTTCCTATTTCCTTGAAAACTTTAGAGTATTGCTTCAAAATTGCATAATTCATATCCAAAAAATGCAAAAAAACCAATTTGAGTTTGCAATAGCTGTAACTTCCTTAGTTTTGCTATCATCAAAAGTTTTCAGACACCGTTGGATTCGTGAGGAAACCCTCTTTCCGTAGAGGTGCTAGATGAAGCAATACTGTAAAGTTTTCAGTGAAAAGCATCGCAAAAACCAATATTTTTTGGGCGTAAAAATTCAAGGTCGTTTTCAAGCTCAAAAACGCTGTAACTCCTTCATTTTTTCGAATTTCGAAAATTTTCTGGCATTCCGCAGTTCGAAATTCGAAGACAATTCGAACAATAAACAGATTTACTTGAAATTCAACATTTTATTTTTTTTGCATTTTTTTAGCAAAGGCTAACCCCTTATGAAAATTTTCAATTTTTGATGCGAAAAAAATTTTCGAGTTGAGTATACAGTATTGAAGATTACGGCAAAAAATCGGTTTAGTGCAACTCCCATGTTTTTCCTTCAAAAAACAAGCTCAAAATCGCATAATTAATATCCGAAAAATGGTTAAAAAAATTAAGGTGAGTTTGAAATTGCTGTAACATCTTTAGTTTTGCGAATTTCAAAATTCTGAAGACACCGTTGGATTCGTGAAGAAAATCTCTTTCCGTAATGGTGCTGGACGAGGCAATACTCTTTCCTATTTCCTTGAAAACTTTAGAGTATTGCTTCAAAATTGCATAATTCATATCCAAAAAATGCAAAAAAACCAATTTGAGTTTGCAATAGCTGTAACTTCCTTAGTTTTGCTATCATCAAAAGTTTTCAGACACCGTTGGATTCGTGAGGAAACCCTCTTTCCGTAGAGGTGCTAGATGAAGCAATACTGTAAAGTTTTCAGTGAAAAGCATCGCAAAAACCAATATTTTTTGGGCGTAAAAATTCAAGGTCGTTTTCAAGCTCAAAAACGCTGTAACTCCTTCATTTTTTCGAATTTCGAAAATTTTCTGGCATTCCGCAGTTCGAAATTCGAAGACAATTCGAACAATAAACAGATTTACTTGAAATTCAACATTTTATTTTTTTTGCATTTTTTTAGCAAAGGCTAACCCCTTATGAAAATTTTCAATTTTTGATGCGAAAAAAATTTTCGAGTTGAGTATACAGTATTGAAGATTACGGCAAAAAAATCGGTTTAGTGCAACTCCCATGTTTTTCCTTCAAAAAACAAGCTCAAAATCGCATAATTAATATCCGAAAAATGGTTAAAAAAATTAAGGTGAGTTTGAAATTGCTGTAACATCTTTAGTTTTGCGAATTTCAAAATTCTGAAGACACCGTTGGATTCGTGAAGAAAATCTCTTTCCGTAATGGTGCTGGACGAGGCAATACTCTTTCCTATTTCCTTGAAAACTTTAGAGTATTGCTTCAAAATTGCATAATTCATATCCAAAAAATGCAAAAAAACCAATTTGAGTTTGCAATAGCTGTAACTTCCTTAGTTTTGCTATCATCAAAAGTTTTCAGACACCGTTGGATTCGTGAGGAAACCCTCTTTCCGTAGAGGTGCTAGATGAAGCAATACTGTAAAGTTTTCAGTGAAAAGCATCGCAAAAACCAATATTTTTTGGGCGTAAAAATTCAAGGTCGTTTTCAAGCTCAAAAACGCTGTAACTCCTTCATTTTTTCGAATTTCGAAAATTTTCTGGCATTCCGCAGTTCGAAATTCGAAGACAATTCGAACAATAAACAGATTTACTTGAAATTCAACATTTTATTTTTTTTGCATTTTTTTAGCAAAGGCTAACCCCTTATGAAAATTTTCAATTTTTGATGCGAAAAAAATTTTCGAGTTGAGTATACAGTATTGAAGATTACGGCAAAAAAATCGGTTTAGTGCAACTCCCATGTTTTTCCTTCAAAAAACAAGCTCAAAATCGCATAATTAATATCCGAAAAATGGTTAAAAAAATTAAGGTGAGTTTGAAATTGCTGTAACATCTTTAGTTTTGCGAATTTCAAAATTCTGAAGACACCGTTGGATTCGTGAAGAAAATCTCTTTCCGTAATGGTGCTGGACGAGGCAATACTCTTTCCTATTTCCTTGAAAACTTTAGAGTATTGCTTCAAAATTGCATAATTCATATCCAAAAAATGCAAAAAAAACCAATTTGAGTTGCAATAGCTGTAACTTCCTTAGTTTTGCTATCATCAAAAGTTTTCAGACACCGTTGGATTCGTGAGGAAACCCTCTTTCCGTAGAGGTGCTAGATGAAGCAATACTGTAAAGTTTTCAGTGAAAAGCATCGCAAAAACCAATATTTTTTGGGCGTAAAAATTCAAGGTCGTTTTCAAGCTCAAAAACGCTGTAACTCCTTAATTTTTTCGAATTTCGAAAATTTTCTGGCATTCCGCAGTTCGAAATTCGAAGACAATTCGAACAATAAACAGATTTACTTGAAATTCAACATTTTATTTTTTTTGCATTTTTTTAGCAAAGGCTAACCCCTTATGAAAATTTTCAATTTTTGATGCGAAAAAATTTTTCGAGTTGAGTATACAGTATTGAAGATTACGGCAAAAAATTCGGTTTAGTGCAACTCCCATGTTTTTCCTTCAAAAAACAAGCTCAAAATCGCATAATTAATATCCGAAAAATGGTTAAAAAAATTAAGGTGAGTTTGAAATTGCTGTAACATCTTTAGTTTTGCGAATTTCAAAATTCTGAAGACACCGTTGGATTCGTGAAGAAAATCTCTTTCCGTAATGGTGCTGGACGAGGCAATACTCTTTCCTATTTCCTTGAAAACTTTAGAGTATTGCTTCAAAATTGCATAATTCATATCCAAAAAATGCAAAAAAACCAATTTGAGTTTGCAATAGCTGTAACTTCCTTAGTTTTGCTATCATCAAAAGTTTTCAGGCACCGTTGGATTCGTGAGGAAACCCTCTTTCCGTAGAGGTGCTAGATGAAGCAATACTGAAAAGTTTTCAGTGAAAAGCATCGCAAAAACCAATATTTTTTGGGCGTAAAAATTCAAGGTCGTTTTCAAGCTCAAAAACGCAGTAACTCCTTCATTTTTTCGAATTTCGAAAATTTTCTGGCATTCCGCAGTTCGAAATTCGAAGACAATTCGAACAATAAACAGATTTACTTGAAATTCAACATTTTATTTTTTTTGCATTTTTTTAGCAAAGGCTAACCCCTTATGAAAATTTTCAATTTTTGATGCGAAAAAAATTTTCGAGTTGAGTATACAGTATTGAAGATTACGGCAAAAAAATCGGTTTAGTGCAACTCCCATGTTTTTCCTTCAAAAAACAAGCTCAAAATCGCATAATTAATATCCGAAAAATGGTTAAAAAAATTAAGGTGAGTTTGAAATTGCTGTAACATCTTTAGTTTTGCGAATTTCAAAATTCTGAAGACACCGTTGGATTCGTGAAGAAAATCTCTTTCCGTAATGGTGCTGGACGAGGCAATACTCTTTCCTATTTCCTTGAAAACTTTAGAGTATTGCTTCAAAATTGCATAATTCATATCCAAAAAATGCAAAAAAACCAATTTGAGTTGCAATAGCTGTAACTTCCTTAGTTTTGCTATCATCAAAAGTTTTCAGACACCGTTGGATTCGTGAGGAAACCCTCTTTCCGTAGAGGTGCTAGATGAAGCAATACTGTAAAGTTTTCAGTGAAAAGCATCGCAAAAACCAATATTTTTTGGGCGTAAAAATTCAAGGTCGTTTTCAAGCTCAAAAACGCTGTAACTCCTTCATTTTTTCGAATTTCGAAAATTTTCTGGCATTCCGCAGTTCGAAATTCGAAGACAATTCGAACAATAAACAGATTTACTTGAAATTCAACATTTTATTTTTTTTGCATTTTTTTAGCAAAGGCTAACCCCTTATGAAAATTTTCAATTTTTGATGCGAAAAAATTTTTCGAGTTGAGTATACAGTATTGAAGATTACGGCAAAAAATTCGGTTTAGTGCAACTCCCATGTTTTTCCTTCAAAAAACAAGCTCAAAATCGCATAATTAATATCCGAAAAATGGTTAAAAAAATTAAGGTGAGTTTGAAATTGCTGTAACATCTTTAGTTTTGCGAATTTCAAAATTCTGAAGACACCGTTGGATTCGTGAAGAAAATCTCTTTCCGTAATGGTGCTGGACGAGGCAATACTCTTTCCTATTTCCTTGAAAACTTTAGAGTATTGCTTCAAAATTGCATAATTCATATCCAAAAAATGCAAAAAAACCAATTTGAGTTTGCAATAGCTGTAACTTCCTTAGTTTTGCTATCATCAAAAGTTTTCAGGCACCGTTGGATTCGTGAGGAAACCCTCTTTCCGTAGAGGTGCTAGATGAAGCAATACTGTAAAGTTTTCAGTGAAAAGCATCGCAAAAACCAATATTTTTTGGGCGTAAAAATTCAAGGTCGTTTTCAAGCTCAAAAACGCTGTAACTCCTTCATTTTTTCGAATTTCGAAAATTTTCTGGCATTCCGCAGTTCGAAATTCGAAGACAATTCGAACAATAAACAGATTTACTTGAAATTCAACATTTTATTTTTTTTGCATTTTTTTAGCAAAGGCTAACCCCTTATGAAAATTTTCAATTTTTGATGCGAAAAAATTTTTCGAGTTGAGTATACAGTATTGAAGATTACGGCAAAAAATTCGGTTTAGTGCAACTCCCATGTTTTTCCTTCAAAAAACAAGCTCAAAATCGCATAATTAATATCCGAAAAATGGTTAAAAAAATTAAGGTGAGTTTGAAATTGCTGTAACATCTTTAGTTTTGCGAATTTCAAAATTCTGAAGACACCGTTGGATTCGTGAAGAAAATCTCTTTCCGTAATGGTGCTGGACGAGGCAATACTCTTTCCTATTTCCTTGAAAACTTTAGAGTATTGCTTCAAAATTGCATAATTCATATCCAAAAAATGCAAAAAAACCAATTTGAGTTTGCAATAGCTGTAACTTCCTTAGTTTTGCTATCATCAAAAGTTTTCAGACACCGTTGGATTCGTGAGGAAACCCTCTTTCCGTAGAGGTGCTAGATGAAGCAATACTGTAAAGTTTTCAGTGAAAAGCATCGCAAAAACCAATATTTTTTGGGCGTAAAAATTCAAGGTCGTTTTCAAGCTCAAAAACGCTGTAACTCCTTCATTTTTTCGAATTTCGAAAATTTTCTGGCATTCCGCAGTTCGAAATTCGAAGACAATTCGAACAATAAACAGATTTACTTGAAATTCAACATTTTATTTTTTTTGCATTTTTTTAGCAAAGGCTAACCCCTTATGAAAATTTTCAATTTTTGATGCGAAAAAAATTTTCGAGTTGAGTATACAGTATTGAAGATTACGGCAAAAAAATCGGTTTAGTGCAACTCCCATGTTTTTCCTTCAAAAAACAAGCTCAAAATCGCATAATTAATATCCGAAAAATGGTTAAAAAAATTAAGGTGAGTTTGAAATTGCTGTAACATCTTTAGTTTTGCGAATTTCAAAATTCTGAAGACACCGTTGGATTCGTGAAGAAAATCTCTTTCCGTAATGGTGCTGGACGAGGCAATACTCTTTCCTATTTCCTTGAAAACTTTAGAGTATTGCTTCAAAATTGCATAATTCATATCCAAAAAATGCAAAAAAACCAATTTGAGTTGCAATAGCTGTAACTTCCTTAGTTTTGCTATCATCAAAAGTTTTCAGACACCGTTGGATTCGTGAGGAAACCCTCTTTCCGTAGAGGTGCTAGATGAAGCAATACTGTAAAGTTTTCAGTGAAAAGCATCGCAAAAACCAATATTTTTTGGGCGTAAAAATTCAAGGTCGTTTTCAAGCTCAAAAACGCTGTAACTCCTTCATTTTTTCGAATTTCGAAAATTTTCTGGCATTCCGCAGTTCGAAATTCGAAGACAATTCGAACAATAAACAGATTTACTTGAAATTCAACATTTTATTTTTTTTGCATTTTTTTAGCAAAGGCTAACCCCTTATGAAAATTTTCAATTTTTGATGCGAAAAAATTTTTCGAGTTGAGTATACAGTATTGAAGATTACGGCAAAAAATTCGGTTTAGTGCAACTCCCATGTTTTTCCTTCAAAAAACAAGCTCAAAATCGCATAATTAATATCCGAAAAATGGTTAAAAAAATTAAGGTGAGTTTGAAATTGCTGTAACATCTTTAGTTTTGCGAATTTCAAAATTCTGAAGACACCGTTGGATTCGTGAAGAAAATCTCTTTCCGTAATGGTGCTGGACGAGGCAATACTCTTTCCTATTTCCTTGAAAACTTTAGAGTATTGCTTCAAAATTGCATAATTCATATCCAAAAAATGCAAAAAAAACCAATTTGAGTTTGCAATAGCTGTAACTTCCTTAGTTTTGCTATCATCAAAAGTTTTCAGGCACCGTTGGATTCGTGAGGAAACCCTCTTTCCGTAGAGGTGCTAGATGAAGCAATACTGTAAAGTTTTCAGTGAAAAGCATCGCAAAAACCAATATTTTTTGGGCGTAAAAATTCAAGGTCGTTTTCAAGCTCAAAAACGCTGTAACTCCTTCATTTTTTCGAATTTCGAAAATTTTCTGGCATTCCGCAGTTCGAAATTCGAAGACAATTCGAACAATAAACAGATTTACTTGAAATTCAACATTTTATTTTTTTTGCATTTTTTTAGCAAAGGCTAACCCCTTATGAAAATTTTCAATTTTTGATGCGAAAAAATTTTTCGAGTTGAGTATACAGTATTGAAGATTACGGCAAAAAATTCGGTTTAGTGCAACTCCCATGTTTTTCCTTCAAAAAACAAGCTCAAAATCGCATAATTAATATCCGAAAAATGGTTAAAAAAATTAAGGTGAGTTTGAAATTGCTGTAACATCTTTAGTTTTGCGAATTTCAAAATTCTGAAGACACCGTTGGATTCGTGAAGAAAATCTCTTTCCGTAATGGTGCTGGACGAGGCAATACTCTTTCCTATTTCCTTGAAAACTTTAGAGTATTGCTTCAAAATTGCATAATTCATATCCAAAAAATGCAAAAAAACCAATTTGAGTTTGCAATAGCTGTAACTTCCTTAGTTTTGCTATCATCAAAAGTTTTCAGACACCGTTGGATTCGTGAGGAAACCCTCTTTCCGTAGAGGTGCTAGATGAAGCAATACTGTAAAGTTTTCAGTGAAAAGCATCGCAAAAACCAATATTTTTTGGGCGTAAAAATTCAAGGTCGTTTTCAAGCTCAAAAACGCTGTAACTCCTTCATTTTTTCGAATTTCGAAAATTTTCTGGCATTCCGCAGTTCGAAATTCGAAGACAATTCGAACAATAAACAGATTTACTTGAAATTCAACATTTTATTTTTTTTGCATTTTTTTAGCAAAGGCTAACCCCTTATGAAAATTTTCAATTTTTGATGCGAAAAAAATTTTCGAGTTGAGTATACAGTATTGAAGATTACGGCAAAAAAAATCGGTTTAGTGCAACTCCCATGTTTTTCCTTCAAAAAACAAGCTCAAAATCGCATAATTAATATCCGAAAAATGGTTAAAAAAATTAAGGTGAGTTTGAAATTGCTGTAACATCTTTAGTTTTGCGAATTTCAAAATTCTGAAGACACCGTTGGATTCGTGAAGAAAATCTCTTTCCGTAATGGTGCTGGACGAGGCAATACTCTTTCCTATTTCCTTGAAAACTTTAGAGTATTGCTTCAAAATTGCATAATTCATATCCAAAAAATGCAAAAAAACCAATTTGAGTTGCAATAGCTGTAACTTCCTTAGTTTTGCTATCATCAAAAGTTTTCAGACACCGTTGGATTCGTGAGGAAACCCTCTTTCCGTAGAGGTGCTAGATGAAGCAATACTGTAAAGTTTTCAGTGAAAAGCATCGCAAAAACCAATATTTTTTGGGCGTAAAAATTCAAGGTCGTTTTCAAGCTCAAAAACGCTGTAACTCCTTCATTTTTTCGAATTTCGAAAATTTTCTGGCATTCCGCAGTTCGAAATTCGAAGACAATTCGAACAATAAACAGATTTACTTGAAATTCAACATTTTATTTTTTTTGCATTTTTTTAGCAAAGGCTAACCCCTTATGAAAATTTTCAATTTTTGATGCGAAAAAATTTTTCGAGTTGAGTATACAGTATTGAAGATTACGGCAAAAAATTCGGTTTAGTGCAACTCCCATGTTTTTCCTTCAAAAAACAAGCTCAAAATCGCATAATTAATATCCGAAAAATGGTTAAAAAAATTAAGGTGAGTTTGAAATTGCTGTAACATCTTTAGTTTTGCGAATTTCAAAATTCTGAAGACACCGTTGGATTCGTGAAGAAAATCTCTTTCCGTAATGGTGCTGGACGAGGCAATACTCTTTCCTATTTCCTTGAAAACTTTAGAGTATTGCTTCAAAATTGCATAATTCATATCCAAAAAATGCAAAAAAAACCAATTTGAGTTTGCAATAGCTGTAACTTCCTTAGTTTTGCTATCATCAAAAGTTTTCAGGCACCGTTGGATTCGTGAGGAAACCCTCTTTCCGTAGAGGTGCTAGATGAAGCAATACTGTAAAGTTTTCAGTGAAAAGCATCGCAAAAACCAATATTTTTTGGGCGTAAAAATTCAAGGTCGTTTTCAAGCTCAAAAACGCTGTAACTCCTTCATTTTTTCGAATTTCGAAAATTTTCTGGCATTCCGCAGTTCGAAATTCGAAGACAATTCGAACAATAAACAGATTTACTTGAAATTCAACATTTTATTTTTTTTGCATTTTTTTAGCAAAGGCTAACCCCTTATGAAAATTTTCAATTTTTGATGCGAAAAAATTTTTCGAGTTGAGTATACAGTATTGAAGATTACGGCAAAAAATTCGGTTTAGTGCAACTCCCATGTTTTTCCTTCAAAAAACAAGCTCAAAATCGCATAATTAATATCCGAAAAATGGTTAAAAAAATTAAGGTGAGTTTGAAATTGCTGTAACATCTTTAGTTTTGCGAATTTCAAAATTCTGAAGACACCGTTGGATTCGTGAAGAAAATCTCTTTCCGTAATGGTGCTGGACGAGGCAATACTCTTTCCTATTTCCTTGAAAACTTTAGAGTATTGCTTCAAAATTGCATAATTCATATCCAAAAAATGCAAAAAAAACCAATTTGAGTTTGCAATAGCTGTAACTTCCTTAGTTTTGCTATCATCAAAAGTTTTCAGGCACCGTTGGATTCGTGAGGAAACCCTCTTTCCGTAGAGGTGCTAGATGAAGCAATACTGTAAAGTTTTCAGTGAAAAGCATCGCAAAAACCAATATTTTTTGGGCGTAAAAATTCAAGGTCGTTTTCAAGCTCAAAAACGCTGTAACTCCTTCATTTTTTCGAATTTCGAAAATTTTCTGGCATTCCGCAGTTCGAAATTCGAAGACAATTCGAACAATAAACAGATTTACTTGAAATTCAACATTTTATTTTTTTTGCATTTTTTTAGCAAAGGCTAACCCCTTATGAAAATTTTCAATTTTTGATGCGAAAAAAATTTTCGAGTTGAGTATACAGTATTGAAGATTACGGCAAAAAAATCGGTTTAGTGCAACTCCCATGTTTTTCCTTCAAAAAACAAGCTCAAAATCGCATAATTAATATCCGAAAAATGGTTAAAAAAATTAAGGTGAGTTTGAAATTGCTGTAACATCTTTAGTTTTGCGAATTTCAAAATTCTGAAGACACCGTTGGATTCGTGAAGAAAATCTCTTTCCGTAATGGTGCTGGACGAGGCAATACTCTTTCCTATTTCCTTGAAAACTTTAGAGTATTGCTTCAAAATTGCATAATTCATATCCAAAAAATGCAAAAAAACCAATTTGAGTTTGCAATAGCTGTAACTTCCTTAGTTTTGCTATCATCAAAAGTTTTCAGACACCGTTGGATTCGTGAGGAAACCCTCTTTCCGTAGAGGTGCTAGATGAAGCAATACTGTAAAGTTTTCAGTGAAAAGCATCGCAAAAACCAATATTTTTTGGGCGTAAAAATTCAAGGTCGTTTTCAAGCTCAAAAACGCTGTAACTCCTTCATTTTTTCGAATTTCGAAAATTTTCTGGCATTCCGCAGTTCGAAATTCGAAGACAATTCGAACAATAAACAGATTTACTTGAAATTCAACATTTTATTTTTTTTGCATTTTTTTAGCAAAGGCTAACCCCTTATGAAAATTTTCAATTTTTGATGCGAAAAAATTTTTCGAGTTGAGTATACAGTATTGAAGATTACGGCAAAAAATTCGGTTTAGTGCAACTCCCATGTTTTTCCTTCAAAAAACAAGCTCAAAATCGCATAATTAATATCCGAAAAATGGTTAAAAAAATTAAGGTGAGTTTGAAATTGCTGTAACATCTTTAGTTTTGCGAATTTCAAAATTCTGAAGACACCGTTGGATTCGTGAAGAAAATCTCTTTCCGTAATGGTGCTGGACGAGGCAATACTCTTTCCTATTTCCTTGAAAACTTTAGAGTATTGCTTCAAAATTGCATAATTCATATCCAAAAAATGCAAAAAAACCAATTTGAGTTTGCAATAGCTGTAACTTCCTTAGTTTTGCTATCATCAAAAGTTTTCAGACACCGTTGGATTCGTGAGGAAACCCTCTTTCCGTAGAGGTGCTAGATGAAGCAATACTGTAAAGTTTTCAGTGAAAAGCATCGCAAAAACCAATATTTTTTGGGCGTAAAAATTCAAGGTCGTTTTCAAGCTCAAAAACGCTGTAACTCCTTCATTTTTTCGAATTTCGAAAATTTTCTGGCATTCCGCAGTTCGAAATTCGAAGACAATTCGAACAATAAACAGATTTACTTGAAATTCAACATTTTATTTTTTTTGCATTTTTTTAGCAAAGGCTAACCCCTTATGAAAATTTTCAATTTTTGATGCGAAAAAAATTTTCGAGTTGAGTATACAGTATTGAAGATTACGGCAAAAAAATCGGTTTAGTGCAACTCCCATGTTTTTCCTTCAAAAAACAAGCTCAAAATCGCATAATTAATATCCGAAAAATGGTTAAAAAAATTAAGGTGAGTTTGAAATTGCTGTAACATCTTTAGTTTTGCGAATTTCAAAATTCTGAAGACACCGTTGGATTCGTGAAGAAAATCTCTTTCCGTAATGGTGCTGGACGAGGCAATACTCTTTCCTATTTCCTTGAAAACTTTAGAGTATTGCTTCAAAATTGCATAATTCATATCCAAAAAATGCAAAAAAACCAATTTCGAAAATTTTCTGGCATTCCGCAGTTCGAAATTCGAAGACAATTCGAACAATAAACAGATTTACTTGAAATTCAACATTTTATTTTTTTTGCATTTTTTTAGCAAAGGCTAACCCCTTATGAAAATTTTCAATTTTTGATGCGAAAAAATTTTTCGAGTTGAGTATACAGTATTGAAGATTACGGCAAAAAATTCGGTTTAGTGCAACTCCCATGTTTTTCCTTCAAAAAACAAGCTCAAAATCGCATAATTAATATCCGAAAAATGGTTAAAAAAATTAAGGTGAGTTTGAAATTGCTGTAACATCTTTAGTTTTGCGAATTTCAAAATTCTGAAGACACCGTTGGATTCGTGAAGAAAATCTCTTTCCGTAATGGTGCTGGACGAGGCAATACTCTTTCCTATTTCCTTGAAAACTTTAGAGTATTGCTTCAAAATTGCATAATTCATATCCAAAAAATGCAAAAAAACCAATTTGAGTTTGCAATAGCTGTAACTTCCTTAGTTTTGCTATCATCAAAAGTTTTCAGACACCGTTGGATTCGTGAGGAAACCCTCTTTCCGTAGAGGTGCTAGATGAAGCAATACTGTAAAGTTTTCAGTGAAAAGCATCGCAAAAACCAATATTTTTTGGGCGTAAAAATTCAAGGTCGTTTTCAAGCTCAAAAACGCTGTAACTCCTTCATTTTTTCGAATTTCGAAAATTTTCTGGCATTCCGCAGTTCGAAATTCGAAGACAATTCGAACAATAAACAGATTTACTTGAAATTCAACATTTTATTTTTTTTGCATTTTTTTAGCAAAGGCTAACCCCTTATGAAAATTTTCAATTTTTGATGCGAAAAAAATTTTCGAGTTGAGTATACAGTATTGAAGATTACGGCAAAAAAATCGGTTTAGTGCAACTCCCATGTTTTTCCTTCAAAAAACAAGCTCAAAATCGCATAATTAATATCCGAAAAATGGTTAAAAAAATTAAGGTGAGTTTGAAATTGCTGTAACATCTTTAGTTTTGCGAATTTCAAAATTCTGAAGACACCGTTGGATTCGTGAAGAAAATCTCTTTCCGTAATGGTGCTGGACGAGGCAATACTCTTTCCTATTTCCTTGAAAACTTTAGAGTATTGCTTCAAAATTGCATAATTCATATCCAAAAAATGCAAAAAAACCAATTTCGAAAATTTTCTGGCATTCCGCAGTTCGAAATTCGAAGACAATTCGAACAATAAACAGATTTACTTGAAATTCAACATTTTATTTTTTTTGCATTTTTTTAGCAAAGGCTAACCCCTTATGAAAATTTTCAATTTTTGATGCGAAAAAGTTTTTCGAGTTGAGTATACAGTATTGAAGATTACGGCAAAAAATTCGGTTTAGTGCAACTCCCATGTTTTTCCTTCAAAAAACAAGCTCAAAATCGCATAATTAATATCCGAAAAATGGTTAAAAAAATTAAGGTGAGTTTGAAATTGCTGTAACATCTTTAGTTTTGCGAATTTCAAAATTCTGAAGACACCGTTGGATTCGTGAAGAAAATCTCTTTCCGTAATGGTGCTGGACGAGGCAATACTCTTTCCTATTTCCTTGAAAACTTTAGAGTATTGCTTCAAAATTGCATAATTCATATCCAAAAAATGCAAAAAAACCAATTTGAGTTTGCAATAGCTGTAACTTCCTTAGTTTTGCTATCATCAAAAGTTTTCAGACACCGTTGGATTCGTGAGGAAACCCTCTTTCCGTAGAGGTGCTAGATGAAGCAATACTGTAAAGTTTTCAGTGAAAAGCATCGCAAAAACCAATATTTTTTGGGCGTAAAAATTCAAGGTCGTTTTCAAGCTCAAAAACGCTGTAACTCCTTCATTTTTTCGAATTTCGAAAATTTTCTGGCATTCCGCAGTTCGAAATTCGAAGACAATTCGAACAATAAACAGATTTACTTGAAATTCAACATTTTATTTTTTTTGCATTTTTTTAGCAAAGGCTAACCCCTTATGAAAATTTTCAATTTTTGATGCGAAAAAAATTTTCGAGTTGAGTATACAGTATTGAAGATTACGGCAAAAAAATCGGTTTAGTGCAACTCCCATGTTTTTCCTTCAAAAAACAAGCTCAAAATCGCATAATTAATATCCGAAAAATGGTTAAAAAAATTAAGGTGAGTTTGAAATTGCTGTAACATCTTTAGTTTTGCGAATTTCAAAATTCTGAAGACACCGTTGGATTCGTGAAGAAAATCTCTTTCCGTAATGGTGCTGGACGAGGCAATACTCTTTCCTATTTCCTTGAAAACTTTAGAGTATTGCTTCAAAATTGCATAATTCATATCCAAAAAATGCAAAAAAACCAATTTGAGTTTGCAATAGCTGTAACTTCCTTAGTTTTGCTATCATCAAAAGTTTTCAGGCACCGTTGGATTCGTGAGGAAACCCTCTTTCCGTAGAGGTGCTAGATGAAGCAATACTGTAAAGTTTTCAGTGAAAAGCATCGCAAAAACCAATATTTTTTGGGCGTAAAAATTCAAGGTCGTTTTCAAGCTCAAAAACGCTGTAACTCCTTCATTTTTTCGAAAATTTTCTGGCATTCCGCAGTTCGAAATTCGAAGACAATTCGAACAATAAACAGATTTACTTGAAATTCAACATTTTATTTTTTTTGCATTTTTTTAGCAAAGGCTAACCCCTTATGAAAATTTTCAATTTTTGATGCGAAAAAAATTTTCGATTTGAGTATACAGTATTGAAGATTACGGCAAAAAATTCGGTTTAGTGCAACTCCCATGTTTTTCCTTCAAAAAACAAGCTCAAAATCGCATAATTAATATCCGAAAAATGGTTAAAAAAATTAAGGTGAGTTTGAAATTGCTGTAACATCTTTAGTTTTGCGAATTTCAAAATTCTGAAGACACCGTTGGATTCGTGAAGAAAATCTCTTTCCGTAATGGTGCTGGACGAGGCAATACTCTTTCCTATTTCCTTGAAAACTTTAGAGTATTGCTTCAAAATTGCATAATTCATATCCAAAAAATGCAAAAAAACCAATTTGAGTTTGCAATAGCTGTAACTTCCTTAGTTTTGCTATCATCAAAAGTTTTCAGACACCGTTGGATTCGTGAGGAAACCCTCTTTCCGTAGAGGTGCTAGATGAAGCAATACGGTAAAGTTTTCAGTGAAAAGCATCGCAAAAACCAATATTTTTTGGGCGTAAAAATTCAAGGTCGTTTTCAAGCTCAAAAACGCTGTAACTCCTTCATTTTTTCGAGGAAACCCTCTTTCCGTAGAGGTGCTAGATGAAGCAATACTGTAAAGTTTTCAGTGAAAAGCATCGCAAAAACCAATATTTTTTGGGCGTAAAAATTCAAGGTCGTTTTCAAGCTCAATAACGCTGTAACTCCTTCATTTTTTCGAATTTCGAAAATTTTCTGGCATTCCGCAGTTCGAAATTCGAAGACAATTCGAACAATAAACAGATTTACTTGAAATTCAACATTTTATTTTTTTTGCATTTTTTTAGCAAAGGCTAACCCCTTATGAAAATTTTCAATTTTTGATGCGAAAAAATTTTTCGAGTTGAGTATACAGTATTGAAGATTACGGCAAAAAATTCGGTTTAGTGCAACTCCCATGTTTTTCCTTCAAAAAACAAGCTCAAAATCGCATAATTAATATCCGAAAAATGGTTAAAAAAATTAAGGTGAGTTTGAAATTGCTGTAACATCTTTAGTTTTGCGAATTTCAAAATTCTGAAGACACCGTTGGATTCGTGAAGAAAATCTCTTTCCGTAATGGTGCTGGACGAGGCAATACTCTTTCCTATTTCCTTGAAAACTTTAGAGTATTGCTTCAAAATTGCATAATTCATATCCAAAAAATGCAAAAAAACCAATTTGAGTTTGCAATAGCTGTAACTTCCTTAGTTTTGCTATCATCAAAAGTTTTCAGACACCGTTGGATTCGTGAGGAAACCCTCTTTCCGTAGAGGTGCTAGATGAAGCAATACTGTAAAGTTTTCAGTGAAAAGCATCGCAAAAACCAATATTTTTTGGGCGTAAAAATTCAAGGTCGTTTTCAAGCTCAAAAACGCTGTAACTCCTTCATTTTTTCGAATTTCGAAAATTTTCTGGCATTCCGCAGTTCGAAATTCGAAGACAATTCGAACAATAAACAGATTTACTTGAAATTCAACATTTTATTTTTTTTGCATTTTTTTAGCAAAATTTATGAAAATTTTCAATTTTTGATGCGAAAAAAATTTTCGAGTTGAGTATACAGTATTGAAGATTACGGCAAAAAAATCGGTTTAGTGCAACTCCCATGTTTTTCCTTCAAAAAACAAGCTCAAAATCGCATAATTAATATCCGAAAAATGGTTAAAAAAATTAAGGTGAGTTTGAAATTGCTGTAACATCTTTAGTTTTGCGAATTTCAAAATTCTGAAGACACCGTTGGATTCGTGAAGAAAATCTCTTTCCGTAATGGTGCTGGACGAGGCAATACTCTTTCCTATTTCCTTGAAAACTTTAGAGTATTGCTTCAAAATTGCATAATTCATATCCAAAAAATGCAAAAAAACCAATTTGAGTTTGCAATAGCTGTAACTTCCTTAGTTTTGCTATCATCAAAAGTTTTCAGGCACCGTTGGATTCGTGAGGAAACCCTCTTTCCGTAGAGGTGCTAGATGAAGCAATACTGTAAAGTTTTCAGTGAAAAGCATCGCAAAAACCAATATTTTTTGGGCGTAAAAATTCAAGGTCGTTTTCAAGCTCAAAAACGCTGTAACTCCTTCATTTTTTCGAAAATTTTCTGGCATTCCGCAGTTCGAAATTCGAAGACAATTCGAACAATAAACAGATTTACTTGAAATTCAACATTTTATTTTTTTTGCATTTTTTTAGCAAAGGCTAACCCCTTATGAAAATTTTCAATTTTTGATGCGAAAAAAATTTTCGAGTTGAGTATACAGTATTGAAGATTACGGCAAAAAATTCGGTTTAGTGCAACTCCCATGTTTTTCCTTCAAAAAACAAGCTCAAAATCGCATAATTAATATCCGAAAAATGGTTAAAAAAATTAAGGTGAGTTTGAAATTGCTGTAACATCTTTAGTTTTGCGAATTTCAAAATTCTGAAGACACCGTTGGATTCGTGAAGAAAATCTCTTTCCGTAATGGTGCTGGACGAGGCAATACTCTTTCCTATTTCCTTGAAAACTTTAGAGTATTGCTTCAAAATTGCATAATTCATATCCAAAAAATGCAAAAAAACCAATTTGAGTTTGCAATAGCTGTAACTTCCTTAGTTTTGCTATCATCAAAAGTGTTCAGACACCGTTGGATTCGTGAGGAAACCCTCTTTCCGTAGAGGTGCTAGATGAAGCAATACGGTAAAGTTTTCAGTGAAAAGCATCGCAAAAACCAATATTTTTTGGGCGTAAAAATTCAAGGTCGTTTTCAAGCTCAAAAACGCTGTAACTCCTTCATTTTTTCGAGGAAACCCTCTTTCCGTAGAGGTGCTAGATGAAGCAATACTGTAAAGTTTTCAGTGAAAAGCATCGCAAAAACCAATATTTTTTGGGCGTAAAAATTCAAGGTCGTTTTCAAGCTCAAAAACGCTGTAACTCCTTCATTTTTTCGAATTTCGAAAATTTTCTGGCATTCCGCAGTTCGAAATTCGAAGACAATTCGAACAATAAACAGATTTACTTGAAATTCAACATTTTATTTTTTTTTGCATTTTTTTAGCAAAGGCTAACCCCTTATGAAAATTTTCAATTTTTGATGCGAAAAAATTTTTCGAGTTGAGTATACAGTATTGAAGATTACGGCAAAAAATTCGGTTTAGTGCAACTCCCATGTTTTTCCTTCAAAAAACAAGCTCAAAATCGCATAATTAATATCCGAAAAATGGTTAAAAAAATTAAGGTGAGTTTGAAATTGCTGTAACATCTTTAGTTTTGCGAATTTCAAAATTCTGAAGACACCGTTGGATTCGTGAAGAATGGTGCTGGACGAGGCAATACTCTTTCCTATTTCCTTGAAAACTTTAGAGTATTGCTTCAAAATTGCATAATTCATATCCAAAAAATGCAAAAAAACCAATTTGAGTTTGCAATAGCTGTAACTTCCTTAGTTTTGCTATCATCAAAAGTTTTCAGACACCGTTGGATTCGTGAGGAAACCCTCTTTCCGTAGAGGTGCTAGATGAAGCAATACGGTAAAGTTTTCAGTGAAAAGCATCGCAAAAACCAATATTTTTTGGGCGTAAAAATTCAAGGTCGTTTTCAAGCTCAAAAACGCTGTAACTCCTTCATTTTTTCGAGGAAACCCTCTTTCCGTAGAGGTGCTAGATGAAGCAATACTGTAAAGTTTTCAGTGAAAAGCATCGCAAAAACCAATATTTTTTGGGCGTAAAAATTCAAGGTCGTTTTCAAGCTCAAAAACGCTGTAACTCCTTCATTTTTTCGAATTTCGAAAATTTTCTGGCATTCCGCAGTTCGAAATTCGAAGACAATTCGAACAATAAACAGATTTACTTGAAATTCAACATTTTATTTTTTTTGCATTTTTTTAGCAAAGGCTAACCCCTTATGAAAATTTTCAATTTTTGATGCGAAAAAATTTTTCGAGTTGAGTATACAGTATTGAAGATTACGGCAAAAAATTCGGTTTAGTGCAACTCCCATGTTTTTCCTTCAAAAAACAAGCTCAAAATCGCATAATTAATATCCGAAAAATGGTTAAAAAAATTAAGGTGAGTTTGAAATTGCTGTAACATCTTTAGTTTTGCGAATTTCAAAATTCTGAAGACACCGTTGGATTCGTGAAGAAAATCTCTTTCCGTAATGGTGCTGGACGAGGCAATACTCTTTCCTATTTCCTTGAAAACTTTAGAGTATTGCTTCAAAATTGCATAATTCATATCCAAAAAATGCAAAAAAACCAATTTGAGTTTGCAATAGCTGTAACTTCCTTAGTTTTGCTATCATCAAAAGTTTTCAGACACCGTTGGATTCGTGAGGAAACCCTCTTTCCGTAGAGGTGCTAGATGAAGCAATACTGTAAAGTTTTCAGTGAAAAGCATCGCAAAAACCAATATTTTTTGGGCGTAAAAATTCAAGGTCGTTTTCAAGCTCAAAAACGCTGTAACTCCTTCATTTTTTCGAATTTCGAAAATTTTCTGGCATTCCGCAGTTCGAAATTCGAAGACAATTCGAACAATAAACAGATTTACTTGAAATTCAACATTTTATTTTTTTTGCATTTTTTTAGCAAAATTTATGAAAATTTTCAATTTTTGATGCGAAAAAAATTTTCGAGTTGAGTATACAGTATTGAAGATTACGGCAAAAAAATCGGTTTAGTGCAACTCCCATGTTTTTCCTTCAAAAAACAAGCTCAAAATCGCATAATTAATATCCGAAAAATGGTTAAAAAAATTAAGGTGAGTTTGAAATTGCTGTAACATCTTTAGTTTTGCGAATTTCAAAATTCTGAAGACACCGTTGGATTCGTGAAGAAAATCTCTTTCCGTAATGGTGCTGGACGAGGCAATACTCTTTCCTATTTCCTTGAAAACTTTAGAGTATTGCTTCAAAATTGCATAATTCATATCCAAAAAATGCAAAAAAACCAATTTGAGTTTGCAATAGCTGTAACTTCCTTAGTTTTGCTATCATCAAAAGTTTTCAGGCACCGTTGGATTCGTGAGGAAACCCTCTTTCCGTAGAGGTGCTAGATGAAGCAATACTGTAAAGTTTTCAGTGAAAAGCATCGCAAAAACCAATATTTTTTGGGCGTAAAAATTCAAGGTCGTTTTCAAGCTCAAAAACGCTGTAACTCCTTCATTTTTTCGAAAATTTTCTGGCATTCCGCAGTTCGAAATTCGAAGACAATTCGAACAATAAACAGATTTACTTGAAATTCAACATTTTATTTTTTTTGCATTTTTTTAGCAAAGGCTAACCCCTTATGAAAATTTTCAATTTTTGATGCGAAAAAAATTTTCGAGTTGAGTATACAGTATTGAAGATTACGGCAAAAAATTCGGTTTAGTGCAACTCCCATGTTTTTCCTTCAAAAAACAAGCTCAAAATCGCATAATTAATATCCGAAAAATGGTTAAAAAAATTAAGGTGAGTTTGAAATTGCTGTAACATCTTTAGTTTTGCGAATTTCAAAATTCTGAAGACACCGTTGGATTCGTGAAGAAAATCTCTTTCCGTAATGGTGCTGGACGAGGCAATACTCTTTCCTATTTCCTTGAAAACTTTAGAGTATTGCTTCAAAATTGCATAATTCATATCCAAAAAATGCAAAAAAACCAATTTGAGTTTGCAATAGCTGTAACTTCCTTAGTTTTGCTATCATCAAAAGTGTTCAGACACCGTTGGATTCGTGAGGAAACCCTCTTTCCGTAGAGGTGCTAGATGAAGCAATACGGTAAAGTTTTCAGTGAAAAGCATCGCAAAAACCAATATTTTTTGGGCGTAAAAATTCAAGGTCGTTTTCAAGCTCAAAAACGCTGTAACTCCTTCATTTTTTCGAGGAAACCCTCTTTCCGTAGAGGTGCTAGATGAAGCAATACTGTAAAGTTTTCAGTGAAAAGCATCGCAAAAACCAATATTTTTTGGGCGTAAAAATTCAAGGTCGTTTTCAAGCTCAAAAACGCTGTAACTCCTTCATTTTTTCGAATTTCGAAAATTTTCTGGCATTCCGCAGTTCGAAATTCGAAGACAATTCGAACAATAAACAGATTTACTTGAAATTCAACATTTTATTTTTTTTGCATTTTTTTAGCAAAGGCTAACCCCTTATGAAAATTTTCAATTTTTGATGCGAAAAAATTTTTCGAGTTGAGTATACAGTATTGAAGATTACGGCAAAAAATTCGGTTTAGTGCAACTCCCATGTTTTTCCTTCAAAAAACAAGCTCAAAATCGCATAATTAATATCCGAAAAATGGTTAAAAAAATTAAGGTGAGTTTGAAATTGCTGTAACATCTTTAGTTTTGCGAATTTCAAAATTCTGAAGACACCGTTGGATTCGTGAAGAAAATCTCTTTCCGTAATGGTGCTGGACGAGGCAATACTCTTTCCTATTTCCTTGAAAACTTTAGAGTATTGCTTCAAAATTGCATAATTCATATCCAAAAAATGCAAAAAAACCAATTTGAGTTTGCAATAGCTGTAACTTCCTTAGTTTTGCTATCATCAAAAGTTTTCAGACACCGTTGGATTCGTGAGGAAACCCTCTTTCCGTAGAGGTGCTAGATGAAGCAATACTGTAAAGTTTTCAGTGAAAAGCATCGCAAAAACCAATATTTTTTGGGCGTAAAAATTCAAGGTCGTTTTCAAGCTCAAAAACGCTGTAACTCCTTCATTTTTTCGAATTTCGAAAATTTTCTGGCATTCCGCAGTTCGAAATTCGAAGACATTTCGAACAAAAAACAGATTTACTTGAAATTCAACATTTTATTTTTTTTGCATTTTTTTAGCAAAGGCTAACCCCTTATGAAAATTTTCAATTTTTGATGCGAAAAAAATTTTCGAGTTGAGTATACAGTATTGAAGATTACGGCAAAAAATCGGTTTAGTGCAACTCCCATGTTTTTCCTTAAAAAAACAAGCTCAAAATCGCATAATTAATATCCGAAAAATGGTTAAAAAAATTAAGGTGAGTTTGAAATTGCTGTAACATCTTTAGTTTTGCGAATTTCAAAATTCTGAAGACACCGTTGGATTCGTGAAGAAAATCTCTTTCCGTAATGGTGCTGGACGAGGCAATACTCTTTCCTATTTCCTTGAAAACTTTAGAGTATTGCTTCAAAATTGCATAATTCATATCCAAAAAATGCAAAAAAACCAATTTGAGTTTGCAATAGCTGTAACTTCCTTAGTTTTGCTATCATCAAAAGTTTTCAGACACCGTTGGATTCGTGAGGAAACCCTCTTTCCGTAGAGGTGCTAGATGAAGCAATACTGTAAAGTTTTCAGTGAAAAGCATCGCAAAAACCAATATTTTTTGGGCGTAAAAATTTAAGGTCGTTTTCAAGCTCAAAAACGCTGTAACTCCTTCATTTTTTCGAATTTCGAAAATTTTCTGGCATTCCGCAGTTCGAAATTCGAAGACAATTCGAACAATAAACAGATTTACTTGAAATTCAACATTTTATTTTTTTTGCATTTTTTTAGCAAAGGCTAACCCCTTATGAAAATTTTCAATTTTTGATGCGAAAAAAATTTTCGAGTTGAGTATACAGTATTGAAGATTACGGCAAAAAAATCGGTTTAGTGCAACTCCCATGTTTTTCCTTCAAAAAACAAGCTCAAAATCGCATAATTAATATCCGAAAAATGGTTAAAAAAATTAAGGTGAGTTTGAAATTGCTGTAACATCTTTAGTTTTGCGAATTTCAAAATTCTGAAGACATCGTTGGATTCGTGAAGAAAATCTCTTTCCGTAATGGTGCTGGACGAGGCAATACTCTTTCCTATTTCCTTGAAAACTTTAGAGTATTGCTTCAAAATTGCATAATTCATATCCAAAAAATGCAAAAAAACCAATTTGAGTTTGCAATAGCTGTAACTTCCTTAGTTTTGCTATCATCAAAAGTTTTCAGACACCGTTGGATTCGTGAGGAAACCCTCTTTTCGTAGAGGTGCTAGATGAAGCAATACTGTAAAGTTTTCAGTGAAAAGCATCGCAAAAACCAATATTTTTTGGGCGTAAAAATTCAAGGTCGTTTTCAAGCTCAAAAACGCTGTAACTCCTTAATTTTTTCGAATTTCGAAAATTTTCTGGCATTCCGCAGTTCGAAATTCGAAGACAATTCGAACAATAAACAGATTTACTTGAAATTCAACATTTTATTTTTTTTGCATTTTTTTAGCAAAGGCTAACCCCTTATGAAAATTTTCAATTTTTGATGCGAAAAAAATTTTCGAGTTGAGTATACAGTATTGAAGATTACGGCAAAAAATCGGTTTAGTGCAACTCCCATGTTTTTCCTTCAAAAAACAAGCTCAAAATCGCATAATTAATATCCGAAAAATGGTTAAAAAAATTAAGGTGAGTTTGAAATTGCTGTAACATCTTTAGTTTTGCGAATTTCAAAATTCTGAAGACACCGTTGGATTCGTGAAGAAAATCTCTTTCCGTAATGGTGCTGGACGAGGCAATACTCTTTCCTATTTCCTTGAAAACTTTAGAGTATTGCTTCAAAATTGCATAATTCATATCCAAAAAATGCAAAAAAACCAATTTGAGTTTGCAATAGCTGTAACTTCCTTAGTTTTGCTATCATCAAAAGTTTTCAGACACCGTTGGATTCGTGAGGAAACCCTCTTTCCGTAGAGGTGCTAGATGAAGCAATACTGTAAAGTTTTCAGTGAAAAGCATCGCAAAAACCAATATTTTTTGGGCGTAAAAATTCAAGGTCGTTTTCAAGCTCAAAAACGCTGTAACTCCTTCATTTTTTCGAATTTCGAAAATTTTCTGGCATTCCGCAGTTCGAAATTCGAAGACAATTCGAACAATAAACAGATTTACTTGAAATTCAACATTTTATTTTTTTTGCATTTTTTTAGCAAAGGCTAACCCCTTATGAAAATTTTCAATTTTTGATGCGAAAAAATTTTTCGAGTTGAGTATACAGTATTGAAGATTACGGCAAAAAATTCGGTTTAGTGCAACTCCCATGTTTTTCCTTCAAAAAACAAGCTCAAAATCGCATAATTAATATCCGAAAAATGGTTAAAAAAATTAAGGTGAGTTTGAAATTGCTGTAACATCTTTAGTTTTGCGAATTTCAAAATTCTGAAGACACCGTTGGATTCGTGAAGAAAATCTCTTACCGTAATGGTGCTGGACGAGGCAATACTCTTTCCTATTTCCTTGAAAACTTTAGAGTATTGCTTCAAAATTGCATAATTCATATCCAAAAAATGCAAAAAAACCAATTTGAGTTTGCAATAGCTGTAACTTCCTTAGTTTTGCTATCATCAAAAGTTTTCAGACACCGTTGGATTCGTGAGGAAACCCTCTTTCCGTAGAGGTGCTAGATGAAGCAATACTGTAAAGTTTTCAGTGAAAAGCATCGCAAAAACCAATATTTTTTGGGCGTAAAAATTCAAGGTCGTTTTCAAGCTCAAAAACGCTGTAACTCCTTCATTTTTTCGAATTTCGAAAATTTTCTGGCATTCCGCAGTTCGAAATTCGAAGACAATTCGAACAATAAACAGATTTACTTGAAATTCAACATTTTATTTTTTTTTGCATTTTTTTAGCAAAGGCTAACCCCTTATGAAAATTTTCAATTTTTGATGCGAAAAAAATTTTCGAGTTGAGTATACAGTATTGAAGATTACGGCAAAAAAATCGGTTTAGTGCAACTCCCATGTTTTTCCTTCAAAAAACAAGCTCAAAATCGCATAATTAATATCCGAAAAATGGTTAAAAAAATTAAGGTGAGTTTGAAATTGCTGTAACATCTTTAGTTTTGCGAATTTCAAAATTCTGAAGACACCGTTGGATTCGTGAAGAAAATCTCTTTCCGTAATGGTGCTGGACGAGGCAATACTCTTTCCTATTTCCTTGAAAACTTTAGAGTATTGCTTCAAAATTGCATAATTCATATCCAAAAAAATGCAAAAAAACCAATTTGAGTTTGCAATAGCTGTAACTTCCTTAGTTTTGCTATCATCAAAAGTTTTCAGGCACCGTTGGATTCGTGAGGAAACCCTCTTTCCGTAGAGGTGCTAGATGAAGCAATACTGTAAAGTTTTCAGTGAAAAGCATCGCAAAAACCAATATTTTTTGGGCGTAAAAATTCAAGGATGTTTTCAAGCTCAAAAACGCTGTAACTCCTTCATTTTTTCGAATTTCGAAAATTTTCTGGCATTCCGCAGTTCGAAATTCGAAGACAATTCGAACAATAAACAGATTTACTTGAAATTCAACATTTTATTTTTTTTGCATTTTTTTAGCAAAGGCTAACCCCTTATGAAAATTTTCAATTTTTGATGCGAAAAAATTTTTCGAGTTGAGTATACAGTATTGAAGATTACGGCAAAAAATTCGGTTTAGTGCAACTCCCATGTTTTTCCTTCAAAAAACAAGCTCAAAATCGCATAATTAATATCCGAAAAATGGTTAAAAAAATTAAGGTGAGTTTGAAATTGCTGTAACATCTTTAGTTTTGCGAATTTCAAAATTCTGAAGACACCGTTGGATTCGTGAAGAAAATCTCTTTCCGTAATGGTGCTGGACGAGGCAATACTCTTTCCTATTTCCTTGAAAACTTTAGAGTATTGCTTCAAAATTGCATAATTCATATCCAAAAAATGCAAAAAAACCAATTTGAGTTTGCAATAGCTGTAACTTCCTTAGTTTTGCTATCATCAAAAGTTTTCAGACACCGTTGGATTCGTGAGGAAACCCTCTTTCCGTAGAGGTACTAGATGAAGCAATACTGTAAAGTTTTCAGTGAAAAGCATCGCAAAAACCAATATTTTTTGGGCGTAAAAATTCAAGGTCGTTTTCAAGCTCAAAAACGCTGTAACTCCTTCATTTTTTCGAATTTCGAAAATTTTCTGGCATTCCGCAGTTCGAAATTCGAAGACAATTCGAACAATAAACAGATTTACTTGAAATTCAACATTTTATTTTTTTTTTGCATTTTTTTAGCAAAGGCTAACCCCTTATGAAAATTTTCAATTTTTGATGCGAAAAAAATTTTCGAGTTGAGTATACAGTATTGAAGATTACGGCAAAAAAATCGGTTTAGTGCAACTCCCATGTTTTTCCTTCAAAAAACAAGCTCAAAATCGCATAATTAATATCCGAAAAATGGTTAAAAAAATTAAGGTGAGTTTGAAATTGCTGTAACATCTTTAGTTTTGCGAATTTCAAAATTCTGAAGACATCGTTGGATTCGTGAAGAAAATCTCTTTCCGTAATGGTGCTGGACGAGGCAATACTCTTTCCTATTTCCTTGAAAACTTTAGAGTATTGCTTCAAAATTGCATAATTCATATCCAAAAAATGCAAAAAAACCAATTTGAGTTTGCAATAGCTGTAACTTCCTTAGTTTTGCTATCATCAAAAGTTTTCAGACACCGTTGGATTCGTGAGGAAACCCTCTTTTCGTAGAGGTGCTAGATGAAGCAATACTGTAAAGTTTTCAGTGAAAAGCATCGCAAAAACCAATATTTTTTGGGCGTAAAAATTCAAGGTCGTTTTCAAGCTCAAAAACGCTGTAACTCCTTAATTTTTTCGAATTTCGAAAATTTTCTGGCATTCCGCAGTTCGAAATTCGAAGACAATTCGAACAATAAACAGATTTACTTGAAATTCAACATTTTATTTTTTTTGCATTTTTTTAGCAAAGGCTAACCCCTTATGAAAATTTTCAATTTTTGATGCGAAAAAAATTTTCGAGTTGAGTATACAGTATTGAAGATTACGGCAAAAAAATCGGTTTAGTGCAACTCCCATGTTTTTCCTTCAAAAAACAAGCTCAAAATCGCATAATTAATATCCGAAAAATGGTTAAAAAAATTAAGGTGAGTTTGAAATTGCTGTAACATCTTTAGTTTTGCGAATTTCAAAATTCTGAAGACACCGTTGGATTCGTGAAGAAAATCTCTTTCCGTAATGGTGCTGGACGAGGCAATACTCTTTCCTATTTCCTTGAAAACTTTAGAGTATTGCTTCAAAATTGCATAATTCATATCCAAAAAATGCAAAAAAAACCAATTTGAGTTTGCAATAGCTGTAACTTCCTTAGTTTTGCTATCATCAAAAGTTTTCAGACACCGTTGGATTCGTGAGGAAACCCTCTTTCCGTAGAGGTGCTAGATGAAGCAATACTGTAAAGTTTTCAGTGAAAAGCATCGCAAAAACCAATATTTTTTGGGCGTAAAAATTCAAGGTCGTTTTCAAGCTCAAAAACGCTGTAACTCCTTCATTTTTTCGAATTTCGAAAATTTTCTGGCATTCCGCAGTTCGAAATTCGAAGACAATTCGAACAATAAACAGATTTACTTGAAATTCAACATTTTATTTTTTTTGCATTTTTTTAGCAAAGGCTAACCCCTTATGAAAATTTTCAATTTTTGATGCGAAAAAATTTTTCGAGTTGAGTATACAGTATTGAAGATTACGGCAAAAAATTCGGTTTAGTGCAACTCCCATGTTTTTCCTTCAAAAAACAAGCTCAAAATCGCATAATTAATATCCGAAAAATGGTTAAAAAAATTAAGGTGAGTTTGAAATTGCTGTAACATCTTTAGTTTTGCGAATTTCAAAATTCTGAAGACACCGTTGGATTCGTGAAGAAAATCTCTTTCCGTAATGGTGCTGGACGAGGCAATACTCTTTCCTATTTCCTTGAAAACTTTAGAGTATTGCTTCAAAATTGCATAATTCATATCCAAAAAATGCAAAAAAAACCAATTTGAGTTTGCAATAGCTGTAACTTCCTTAGTTTTGCTATCATCAAAAGTTTTCAGACACCGTTGGATTCGTGAGGAAACCCTCTTTCCGTAGAGGTGCTAGATGAAGCAATACTGTAAAGTTTTCAGTGAAAAGCATCGCAAAAACCAATATTTTTTGGGCGTAAAAATTCAAGGTCGTTTTCAAGCTCAAAAACGCTGTAACTCCTTAATTTTTTCGAATTTCGAAAATTTTCTGGCATTCCGCAGTTCGAAATTCGAAGACAATTCGAACAATAAACAGATTTACTTGAAATTCAACATTTTATTTTTTTTTGCATTTTTTTAGCAAAGGCTAACCCCTTATGAAAATTTTCAATTTTTGATGCGAAAAAAATTTTCGAGTTGAGTATACAGTATTGAAGATTACGGCAAAAAAAATCGGTTTAGTGCAACTCCCATGTTATTCCTTCAAAAAACAAGCTCAAAATCGCATAATTAATATCCGAAAAATGGTTAAAAAAATTAAGGTGAGTTTGAAATTGCTGTAACATCTTTAGTTTTGCGAATTTCAAAATTCTGAAGACACCGTTGGATTCGTGAAGAAAATCTCTTTCCGTAATGGTGCTGGACGAGGCAATACTCTTTCCTATTTCCTTGAAAACTTTAGAGTATTGCTTCAAAATTGCATAATTCATATCCAAAAAAATGCAAAAAAACCAATTTGAGTTTGCAATAGCTGTAACTTCCTTAGTTTTGCTATCATCAAAAGTTTTCAGGCACCGTTGGATTCGTGAGGAAACCCTCTTTCCGTAGAGGTGCTAGATGAAGCAATACTGTAAAGTTTTCAGTGAAAAGCATCGCAAAAACCAATATTTTTTGGGCGTAAAAATTCAAGGATGTTTTCAAGCTCAAAAACGCTGTAACTCCTTCATTTTTTCGAATTTCGAAAATTTTCTGGCATTCCGCAGTTCGAAATTCGAAGACAATTCGAACAATAAACAGATTTACTTGAAATTCAACATTTTATTTTTTTTGCATTTTTTTAGCAAAGGCTAACCCCTTATGAAAATTTTCAATTTTTGATGCGAAAAAATTTTTCGAGTTGAGTATACAGTATTGAAGATTACGGCAAAAATTCGGTTTAGTGCAACTCCCATGTTTTTCCTTCAAAAAACAAGCTCAAAATCGCATAATTAATATCCGAAAAATGGTTAAAAAAATTAAGGTGAGTTTGAAATTGCTGTAACATCTTTAGTTTTGCGAATTTCAAAATTCTGAAGACACCGTTGGATTCGTGAAGAAAATCTCTTTCCGTAATGGTGCTGGACGAGGCAATACTCTTTCCTATTTCCTTGAAAACTTTAGAGTATTGCTTCAAAATTGCATAATTCATATCCAAAAAATGCAAAAAAACCAATTTGAGTTTGCAATAGCTGTAACTTCCTTAGTTTTGCTATCATCAAAAGTTTTCAGACACCGTTGGATTCGTGAGGAAACCCTCTTTCCGTAGAGGTGCTAGATGAAGCAATACTGTAAAGTTTTCAGTGAAAAGCATCGCAAAAACCAATATTTTTTGGGCGTAAAAATTCAAGGTCGTTTTCAAGCTCAAAAACGCTGTAACTCCTTCATTTTTTCGAATTTCGAAATTTTCTGGCATTCCGCAGTTCGAAATTCGAAGACAATTCGAACAATAAACAGATTTACTTGAAATTCAACATTTTATTTTTTTTTGCATTTTTTTAGCAAAGGCTAACCCCTTATGAAAATTTTCAATTTTTGATGCGAAAAAAATTTTCGAGTTGAGTATACAGTATTGAAGATTACGGCAAAAAAATCGGTTTAGTGCAACTCCCATGTTTTTCCTTCAAAAAACAAGCTCAAAATCGCATAATTAATATCCGAAAAATGGTTAAAAAAATTAAGGTGAGTTTGAAATTGCTGTAACATCTTTAGTTTTGCGAATTTCAAAATTCTGAAGACACCGTTGGATTCGTGAAGAAAATATCTCTTTTCCGTAATGGTGCTGGACGAGGCAATACTCTTTCCTATTTCCTTGAAAACTTTAGAGTATTGCTTCAAAATTGCATAATTCATATCCAAAAAATGCAAAAAAACCAATTTGAGTTTGCAATAGCTGTAACTTCCTTAGTTTTGCTATCATCAAAGTTTTCAGACACCGTTGGATTCGTGAGGAAACCCTCTTTCCGTAGAGGTGCTAGATGAAGCAATACTGTAAAGTTTTCAGTGAAAAGCATCGCAAAAACCAATATTTTTTGGGCGTAAAAATTCAAGGTCGTTTTCAAGCTCAAAAACGCTGTAACTCCTTCATTTTTTCGAATTTCGAAAATTTTCTGGCATTCCGCAGTTCGAAATTCGAAGACAATTCGAACAATAAACAGATTTACTTGAAATTCAACATTTTATTTTTTTTGCATTTTTTTAGCAAAGGCTAACCCCTTATGAAAATTTTCAATTTTTGATGCGAAAAAAATTTTCGAGTTGAGTATACAGTATTGAAGATTACGGCAAAAAAATCGGTTTAGTGCAACTCCCATGTTTTTCCTTCAAAAAACAAGCTCAAAATCGCATAATTAATATCCGAAAAATGGTTAAAAAAATTGAAGACACCGTTGGATTCGTGAAGAAAATCTCTTTCCGTAATGGTGCTGGACGAGGCAATACTCTTTCCTATTTCCTTGAAAACTTTAGAGTATTGCTTCAAAATTGCATAATTCATATCCAAAAAATGCAAAAAAAACCAATTTGAGTTTGCAATAGCTGTAACTTCCTTAGTTTTGCTATCATCAAAAGTTTTTTGGGCGTAAAAATTCAAGGTCGTTTTCAAGCTCAAAAACGCTGTAACTCCTTCATTTTTTCGAATTTCGAAAATTTTCTGGCATTCCGCAGTTCGAAATTCGAAGACAATTCGAACAATAAACAGATTTACTTGAAATTCAACATTTTATTTTTTTTGCATTTTTTTAGCAAAGGCTAACCCCTTATGAAAATTTTCAATTTTTGATGCGAAAAAAATTTTCGAGTTGAGTATACAGTATTGAAGATTACGGCAAAAAAATCGGTTTAGTGCAACTCCCATGTTTTTCCTTCAAAAAACAAGCTCAAAATCGCATAATTAATATCCGAAAAATGGTTAAAAAAATTAAGGTGAGTTTGAAATTGCTGTAACATCTTTAGTTTTGCGAATTTCAAAATTCTGAAGACACCGTTGGATTCGTGAAGAAAATCTCTTTCCGTAATGGTGCTGGACGAGGCAATACTCTTTCCTATTTCCTTGAAAACTTTAGAGTATTGCTTCAAAATTGCATAATTCATATCCAAAAAATGCAAAAAAACCAATTTGAGTTTGCAATAGCTGTAACTTCCTTAGTTTTGCTATCATCAAAAGTTTTCAGACACCGTTGGATTCGTGAGGAAACCCTCTTTCCGTAGAGGTGCTAGATGAAGCAATACTGTAAAGTTTTCAGTGAAAAGCATCGCAAAAACCAATATTTTTTGGGCGTAAAAATTCAAGGTCGTTTTCAAGCTCAAAAACGCTGTAACTCCTTCATTTTTTCGAATTTCGAAAATTTTCTGGCATTCCGCAGTTCGAAATTCGAAGACAATTCGAACAATAAACAGATTTACTTGAAATTCAACATTTTATTTTTTTTGAATTTTTTTAGCAAAGGCTAACCCCTTATGAAAATTTTCAATTTTTGATGCGAAAAAAATTTTCGAGTTGAGTATACAGTATTGAAGATTACGGCAAAAAAATCGGTTTAGTGCAACTCCCATGTTTTTCCTTCAAAAAACAAGCTCAAAATCGCATAATTAATATCCGAAAAATGGTTAAAAAATTAAGGTGAGTTTGAAATTGCTGTAACATCTTTAGTTTTGCGAATTTCAAAATTCTGAAGACACCGTTGGATTCGTGAAGAAAATCTCTTTCCGTAATGGTGCTGGACGAGGCAATACTCTTTCTATTTCCTTGAAAACTTTAGAGTATTGCTTCAAAATTGCATAATTCATATCCAAAAAATGCAAAAAAACCAATTTGAGTTTGCAATAGCTGTAACTTCCTTAGTTTTGCTATCATCAAAAGTTTTCAGGCACCGTTGGATTCGTGAGGAAACCCTCTTTCCGTAGAGGTGCTAGATGAAGCAATACTGTAAAGTTTTCAGTGAAAAGCATCGCAAAAACCAATATTTTTTGGGCGTAAAAATTCAAGGATGTTTTCAAGCTCAAAAACGCTGTAACTCCTTCATTTTTTCGAATTTCGAAAATTTTCTGGCATTCCGCAGTTCGAAATTCGAAGACAATTCGAACAATAAACAGATTTACTTGAAATTCAACATTTTATTTTTTTTGCATTTTTTTAGCAAAGGCTAACCCCTTATGAAAATTTTCAATTTTTGATGCGAAAAAATTTTTCGAGTTGAGTATACAGTATTGAAGATTACGGCAAAAAATTCGGTTTAGTGCAACTCCCATGTTTTTCCTTCAAAAAACAAGCTCAAAATCGCATAATTAATATCCGAAAAATGGTTAAAAAATTAAGGTGAGTTTGAAATTGCTGTAACATCTTTAGTTTTGCGAATTTCAAAATTCTGAAGACACCGTTGGATTCGTGAAGAAAATCTCTTTCCGTAATGGTGCTGGACGAGGCAATACTCTTTCCTATTTCCTTGAAAACTTTAGAGTATTGCTTCAAAATTGCATAATTCATATCCAAAAAATGCAAAAAAACCAATTTGAGTTTGCAATAGCTGTAACTTCCTTAGTTTTGCTATCATCAAAAGTTTTCAGACACCGTTGGATTCGTGAGGAAACCCTCTTTCCGTAGAGGTGCTAGATGAAGCAATACTGTAAAGTTTTCAGTGAAAAGCATCGCAAAAACCAATATTTTTTGGGCGTAAAAATTCAAGGTCGTTTTCAAGCTCAAAAACGCTGTAACTCCTTCATTTTTTCGAATTTCGAAAATTTTCTGGCATTCCGCAGTTCGAAATTCGAAGACAATTCGAACAATAAACAGATTTACTTGAAATTCAACATTTTATTTTTTTTGCATTTTTTTAGCAAAGGCTAACCCCTTATGAAAATTTTCAATTTTTGATGCGAAAAAAATTTTCGAGTTGAGTATACAGTATTGAAGATTACGGCAAAAAAATCGGTTTAGTGCAACTCCCATGTTTTTCCTTCAAAAAACAAGCTCAAAATCGCATAATTAATATCCGAAAAATGGTTAAAAAAATTAAGGTGAGTTTGAAATTGCTGTAACATCTTTAGTTTTGCGAATTTCAAAATTCTGAAGACACCGTTGGATTCGTGAAGAAAATCTCTTTCCGTAATGGTGCTGGACGAGGCAATACTCTTTCCTATTTCCTTGAAAACTTTAGAGTATTGCTTCAAAATTGCATAATTCATATCCAAAAAATGCAAAAAAACCAATTTGAGTTTGCAATAGCTGTAACTTCCTTAGTTTTGCTATCATCAAAAGTTTTCAGGCACCGTTGGATTCGTGAGGAAACCCTCTTTCCGTAGAGGTGCTAGATGAAGCAATACTGTAAAGTTTTCAGTGAAAAGCATCGCAAAAACCAATATTTTTTGGGCGTAAAAATTCAAGGATGTTTTCAAGCTCAAAAACGCTGTAACTCCTTCATTTTTTCGAATTTCGAAAATTTTCTGGCATTCCGCAGTTCGAAATTCGAAGACAATTCGAACAATAAACAGATTTACTTGAAATTCAACATTTTATTTTTTTTGCATTTTTTTAGCAAAGGCTAACCCCTTATGAAAATTTTCAATTTTTGATGCGAAAAAATTTTTCGAGTTGAGTATACAGTATTGAAGATTACGGCAAAAAATTCGGTTTAGTGCAACTCCCATGTTTTTCCTTCAAAAAACAAGCTCAAAATCGCATAATTAATATCCGAAAAATGGTTAAAAAAATTAAGGTGAGTTTGAAATTGCTGTAACATCTTTAGTTTTGCGAATTTCAAAATTCTGAAGACACCGTTGGATTCGTGAAGAAAATCTCTTTCCGTAATGGTGCTGGACGAGGCAATACTCTTTCCTATTTCCTTGAAAACTTTAGAGTATTGCTTCAAAATTGCATAATTCATATCCAAAAAATGCAAAAAAACCAATTTGAGTTTGCAATAGCTGTAACTTCCTTAGTTTTGCTATCATCAAAAGTTTTCAGGCACCGTTGGATTCGTGAGGAAACCCTCTTTCCGTAGAGGTGCTAGATGAAGCAATACTGTAAAGTTTTCAGTGAAAAGCATCGCAAAAACCAATATTTTTTGGGCGTAAAAATTCAAGGTCGTTTTCAAGCTCAAAAACGCTGTAACTCCTTCATTTTTTCGAATTTCGAAAATTTTCTGGCATTCCGCAGTTCGAAATTCGAAGACAATTCGAACAATAAACAGATTTACTTGAAATTCAACATTTTATTTTTTTTGCATTTTTTTAGCAAAGGCTAACCCCTTATGAAAATTTTCAATTTTTGATGCGAAAAAAATTTTCGAGTTGAGTATACAGTATTGAAGATTACGGCAAAAAAATCGGTTTAGTGCAACTCCCATGTTTTTCCTTCAAAAAACAAGCTCAAAATCGCATAATTAATATCCGAAAAATGGTTAAAAAAATTAAGGTGAGTTTGAAATTGCTGTAACATCTTTAGTTTTGCGAATTTCAAAATTCTGAAGACACCGTTGGATTCGTGAAGAAAATCTCTTTCCGTAATGGTGCTGGACGAGGCAATACTCTTTCCTATTTCCTTGAAAACTTTAGAGTATTGCTTCAAAATTGCATAATTCATATCCAAAAAATGCAAAAAAACCAATTTGAGTTTGCAATAGCTGTAACTTCCTTAGTTTTGCTATCATCAAAAGTTTTCAGACACCGTTGGATTCGTGAGGAAACCCTCTTTCCGTAGAGGTGCTAGATGAAGCAATACTGTAAAGTTTTCAGTGAAAAGCATCGCAAAAACCAATATTTTTTGGGCGTAAAAATTCAAGGTCGTTTTCAAGCTCAAAAACGCTGTAACTCCTTCATTTTTTCGAATTTCGAAAATTTTCTGACATTCCGCAGTTCGAAATTCGAAGACAATTCGAACAATAAACAGATTTACTTGAAATTCAACATTTTATTTTTTTTTGCATTTTTTTAGCAAAATTTATGAAAATTTTCAATTTTTGATGCGAAAAAATTTTTCGAGTTGAGTATACAGTATTGAAGATTACGGCAAAAAAATCGGTTTAGTGCAACTCCCATGTTTTTCCTTCAAAAAACAAGCTCAAAATCGCATAATTAATATCCGAAAAATGGTTAAAAAAATTAAGGTGAGTTTGAAATTGCTGTAACATCTTTAGTTTTGCGAATTTCAAAATTCTGAAGACACCGTTGGATTCGTGAAGAAAATCTCTTTCCGTAATGGTGCTGGACGAGGCAATACTCTTTCCTATTTCCTTGAAAACTTTAGAGTATTGCTTCAAAATTGCATAATTCATATCCAAAAAATGCAAAAAAACCAATTTGAGTTTGCAATAGCTGTAACTTCCTTAGTTTTGCTATCATCAAAAGTTTTCAGGCACCGTTGGATTCGTGAGGAAACCCTCTTTCCGTAGAGGTGCTAGATGAAGCAATACTGTAAAGTTTTCAGTGAAAAGCATCGCAAAAACCAATATTTTTTGGGCGTAAAAATTCAAGGTCGTTTTCAAGCTCAAAAACGCTGTAACTCCTTCATTTTTTCGAATTTCGAAAATTTTCTGGCATTCCGCAGTTCGAAATTCGAAGACAATTCGAACAATAAACAGATTTACTTGAAATTCAACATTTTATTTTTTTTGCATTTTTTTAGCAAAGGCTAACCCCTTATGAAAATTTTCAATTTTTGATGCGAAAAAAATTTTCGAGTTGAGTATACAGTATTGAAGATTACGGCAAAAAAATCGGTTTAGTGCAACTCCCATGTTTTTCCTTCAAAAAACAAGCTCAAAATCGCATAATTAATATCCGAAAAATGGTTAAAAAAATTAAGGTGAGTTTGAAATTGCTGTAACATCTTTAGTTTTGCGAATTTCAAAATTCTGAAGACACCGTTGGATTCGTGAAGAAAATCTCTTTCCGTAATGGTGCTGGACGAGGCAATACTCTTTCCTATTTCCTTGAAAACTTTAGAGTATTGCTTCAAAATTGCATAATTCATATCCAAAAAATGCAAAAAAACCAATTTGAGTTTGCAATAGCTGTAACTTCCTTAGTTTTGCTATCATCAAAAGTTTTCAGACACCGTTGGATTCGTGAGGAAACCCTCTTTCCGTAGAGGTGCTAGATGAAGCAATACTGTAAAGTTTTCAGTGAAAAGCATCGCAAAAACCAATATTTTTTGGGCGTAAAAATTCAAGGTCGTTTTCAAGCTCAAAAACGCTGTAACTCCTTCATTTTTTCGAATTTCGAAAATTTTCTGGCATTCCGCAGTTCGAAATTCGAAGACAATTCGAACAATAAACAGATTTACTTGAAATTCAACATTTTATTTTTTTTGCATTTTTTTAGCAAAATTTATGAAAATTTTCAATTTTTGATGCGAAAAAATTTTTCGAGTTGAGTATACAGTATTGAAGATTACGGCAAAAAAATCGGTTTAGTGCAACTCCCATGTTTTTCCTTCAAAAAACAAGCTCAAAATCGCATAATTAATATCCGAAAAATGGTTAAAAAAATTAAGGTGAGTTTGAAATTGCTGTAACATCTTTAGTTTTGCGAATTTCAAAATTCTGAAGACACCGTTGGATTCGTGAAGAAAATCTCTTTCCGTAATGGTGCTGGACGAGGCAATACTCTTTCCTATTTCCTTGAAAACTTTAGAGTATTGCTTCAAAATTGCATAATTCATATCCAAAAAATGCAAAAAAACCAATTTGAGTTTGCAATAGCTGTAACTTCCTTAGTTTTGCTATCATCAAAAGTTTTCAGGCACCGTTGGATTTGTGAGGAAACCCTCTTTCCGTAGAGGTGCTAGATGAAGCAATACTGTAAAGTTTTCAGTGAAAAGCATCGCAAAAACCAATATTTTTTGGGCGTAAAAATTCAAGGTCGTTTTCAAGCTCAAAAACGCTGTAACTCCTTCATTTTTTCGAATTTCGAAAATTTTCTGGCATTCCGCAGTTCGAAATTCGAAGACAATTCGAACAATAAACAGATTTACTTGAAATTCGACATTTTATTTTTTTTGCATTTTTTTCAAAATTGCATAATTCATATCCAAAAAATGCAAAAAAACCAATTTGAGTTTGCAATAGCTGTAACTTCCTTAGTTTTGCTATCATCAAAAGTTTTCAGACACCGTTGGATTCGTGAGGAAACCCTCTTTCCGTAGAGGTGCTAGATGAAGCAATACTGTAAAGTTTTCAGTGAAAAGCATCGCAAAAACCAATATTTTTTGGGCGTAAAAATTCAAGGTCGTTTTCAAGCTCAAAAACGCTGTAACTCCTTCATTTTTTCGAATTTCGAAAATTTTCTGGCATTCCGCAGTTCGAAATTCGAAGACAATTCGAACAATAAACAGATTTACTTGAAATTCAACATTTTATTTTTTTTGCATTTTTTTAGCAAAGGCTAACCCCTTATGAAAATTTTCAATTTTTGATGCGAAAAAAATTTTCGAGTTGAGTATACAGTATTGAAGATTACGGCAAAAAAATCGGTTTAGTGCAACTCCCATGTTTTTCCTTCAAAAAACAAGCTCAAAATCGCATAATTAATATCCGAAAAATGGTTAAAAAAATTAAGGTGAGTTTGAAATTGCTGTAACATCTTTAGTTTTGCGAATTTCAAAATTCTGAAGACTCCGTTGGATTCGTGAAGAAAATCTCTTTCCGTAATGGTGCTGGACGAGGCAATACTCTTTCCTATTTCCTTGAAAACTTTAGAGTATTGCTTCAAAATTGCATAATTCATATCCAAAAAATGCAAAAAAACCAATTTGAGTTTGCAATAGCTGTAACTTCCTTAGTTTTGCTATCATCAAAAGTTTTCAGGCACCGTTGGATTCGTGAGGAAACCCTCTTTCCGTAGAGGTGCTAGATGAAGCAATACTGTAAAGTTTTCAGTGAAAAGCATCGCAAAAACCAATATTTTTTGGGCGTAAAAATTCAAGGTCGTTTTCAAGCTCAAAAACGCTGTAACTCCTTCATTTTTTCGAATTTCGAAAATTTTCTGGCATTCCGCAGTTCGAAATTCGAAGACAATTCGAACAATAAACAGATTTACTTGAAATTCAACATTTTATTTTTTTTGCATTTTTTTAGCAAAGGCTAACCCCTTATGAAAATTTTCAATTTTTGATGCGAAAAAAATTTTCGAGTTGAGTATACAGTATTGAAGATTACGGCAAAAAAATCGGTTTAGTGCAACTCCCATGTTTTTCCTTCAAAAAACAAGCTCAAAATCGCATAATTAATATCCGAAAAATGGTTAAAAAAATTAAGGTGAGTTTGAAATTGCTGTAACATCTTTAGTTTTGCGAATTTCAAAATTCTGAAGACACCGTTGGATTCGTGAAGAAAATCTCTTTCCGTAATGGTGCTGGACGAGGCAATACTCTTTCCTATTTCCTTGAAAACTTTAGAGTATTGCTTCAAAATTGCATAATTCATATCCAAAAAATGCAAAAAAACCAATTTGAGTTTGCAATAGCTGTAACTTCCTTAGTTTTGCTATCATCAAAAGTTTTCAGACACCGTTGGATTCGTGAGGAAACCCTCTTTCCGTAGAGGTGCTAGATGAAGCAATACTGTAAAGTTTTCAGTGAAAAGCATCGCAAAAACCAATATTTTTTGGGCGTAAAAATTCAAGGTCGTTTTCAAGCTCAAAAACGCTGTAACTCCTTCATTTTTTCGAATTTCGAAAATTTTCTGGCATTCGAAATTCGAAGACAATTCGAACAATAAACAGATTTACTTGAAATTCAACATTTTATTTTTTTTGCATTTTTTTAGCAAAGGCTAACCCCTTATGAAAATTTTCAATTTTTGATGCGAAAAAATTTTTCGAGTTGAGTATACAGTATTGAAGATTACGGCAAAAAAATCGGTTTAGTGCAACTCCCATGTTTTTCCTTCAAAAAACAAGCTCAAAATCGCATAATTAATATCCGAAAAATGGTTAAAAAAATTAAGGTGAGTTTGAAATTGCTGTAACATCTTTAGTTTTGCGAATTTCAAAATTCTGAAGACACCGTTGGATTCGTGAAGAAAATCTCTTTCCGTAATGGTGCTGGACGAGGCAATACTCTTTCCTATTTCCTTGAAAACTTTAGAGTATTGCTTCAAAATTGCATAATTCATATCCAAAAAATGCAAAAAAACCAATTTGAGTTTGCAATAGCTGTAACTTCCTTAGTTTTGCTATCATCAAAAGTTTTCAGGCACCGTTGGATTCGTGAGGAAACCCTCTTTCCGTAGAGGTGCTAGATGAAGCAATACTGTAAAGTTTTCAGTGAAAAGCATCGCAAAAACCAATATTTTTTGGGCGTAAAAATTCAAGGTCGTTTTCAAGCTCAAAAACGCTGTAACTCCTTCATTTTTTCGAATTTCGAAAATTTTCTGGCATTCCGCAGTTCGAAATTCGAAGACAATTCGAACAATAAACAGATTTACTTGAAATTCAACATTTTATTTTTTTTGCATTTTTTTAGCAAAGGCTAACCCCTTATGAAAATTTTCAATTTTTGATGCGAAAAAAATTTTCGAGTTGAGTATACAGTATTGAAGATTACGGCAAAAAAATCGGTTTAGTGCAACTCCCATGTTTTTCCTTCAAAAAACAAGCTCAAAATCGCATAATTAATATCCGAAAAATGGTTAAAAAAATTAAGGTGAGTTTGAAATTGCTGTAACATCTTTAGTTTTGCGAATTTCAAAATTCTGAAGACACCGTTGGATTCGTGAAGAAAATCTCTTTCCGTAATGGTGCTGGACGAGGCAATACTCTTTCCTATTTCCTTGAAAACTTTAGAGTATTGCTTCAAAATTGCATAATTCATATCCAAAAAATGCAAAAAAACCAATTTGAGTTTGCAATAGCTGTAACTTCCTTAGTTTTGCTATCATCAAAAGTTTTCAGGCACCGTTGGATTTGTGAGGAAACCCTCTTTCCGTAGAGGTGCTAGATGAAGCAATACTGTAAAGTTTTCAGTGAAAAGCATCGCAAAAACCAATATTTTTTGGGCGTAAAAATTCAAGGTCGTTTTCAAGCTCAAAAACGCTGTAACTCCTTCATTTTTTCGAATTTCGAAAATTTTCTGGCATTCCGCAGTTCGAAATTCGAAGACAATTCGAACAATAAACAGATTTACTTGAAATTCGACATTTTATTTTTTTTGCATTTTTTTCAAAATTGCATAATTCATATCCAAAAAATGCAAAAAAACCAATTTGAGTTTGCAATAGCTGTAACTTCCTTAGTTTTGCTATCATCAAAAGTTTTCAGACACCGTTGGATTCGTGAGGAAACCCTCTTTCCGTAGAGGTGCTAGATGAAGCAATACTGTAAAGTTTTCAGTGAAAAGCATCGCAAAAACCAATATTTTTTGGGCGTAAAAATTCAAGGTCGTTTTCAAGCTCAAAAACGCTGTAACTCCTTCATTTTTTCGAATTTCGAAAATTTTCTGGCATTCCGCAGTTCGAAATTCGAAGACAATTCGAACAATAAACAGATTTACTTGAAATTCAACATTTTATTTTTTTTGCATTTTTTTAGCAAAGGCTAACCCCTTATGAAAATTTTCAATTTTTGATGCGAAAAAAATTTTCGAGTTGAGTATACAGTATTGAAGATTACGGCAAAAAAATCGGTTTAGTGCAACTCCCATGTTTTTCCTTCAAAAAACAAGCTCAAAATCGCATAATTAATATCCGAAAAATGGTTAAAAAAATTAAGGTGAGTTTGAAATTGCTGTAACATCTTTAGTTTTGCGAATTTCAAAATTCTGAAGACTCCGTTGGATTCGTGAAGAAAATCTCTTTCCGTAATGGTGCTGGACGAGGCAATACTCTTTCCTATTTCCTTGAAAACTTTAGAGTATTGCTTCAAAATTGCATAATTCATATCCAAAAAATGCAAAAAAACCAATTTGAGTTTGCAATAGCTGTAACTTCCTTAGTTTTGCTATCATCAAAAGTTTTCAGGCACCGTTGGATTCGTGAGGAAACCCTCTTTCCGTAGAGGTGCTAGATGAAGCAATACTGTAAAGTTTTCAGTGAAAAGCATCGCAAAAACCAATATTTTTTGGGCGTAAAAATTCAAGGTCGTTTTCAAGCTCAAAAACGCTGTAACTCCTTCATTTTTTCGAATTTCGAAAATTTTCTGGCATTCCGCAGTTCGAAATTCGAAGACAATTCGAACAATAAACAGATTTACTTGAAATTCAACATTTTATTTTTTTTGCATTTTTTTAGCAAAGGCTAACCCCTTATGAAAATTTTCAATTTTTGATGCGAAAAAAATTTTCGAGTTGAGTATACAGTATTGAAGATTACGGCAAAAAAATCGGTTTAGTGCAACTCCCATGTTTTTCCTTCAAAAAACAAGCTCAAAATCGCATAATTAATATCCGAAAAATGGTTAAAAAAATTAAGGTGAGTTTGAAATTGCTGTAACATCTTTAGTTTTGCGAATTTCAAAATTCTGAAGACACCGTTGGATTCGTGAAGAAAATCTCTTTCCGTAATGGTGCTGGACGAGGCAATACTCTTTCCTATTTCCTTGAAAACTTTAGAGTATTGCTTCAAAATTGCATAATTCATATCCAAAAAATGCAAAAAAACCAATTTGAGTTTGCAATAGCTGTAACTTCCTTAGTTTTGCTATCATCAAAAGTTTTCAGACACCGTTGGATTCGTGAGGAAACCCTCTTTCCGTAGAGGTGCTAGATGAAGCAATACTGTAAAGTTTTCAGTGAAAAGCATCGCAAAAACCAATATTTTTTGGGCGTAAAAATTCAAGGTCGTTTTCAAGCTCAAAAACGCTGTAACTCCTTCATTTTTTCGAATTTCGAAAATTTTCTGGCATTCGAAATTCGAAGACAATTCGAACAATAAACAGATTTACTTGAAATTCAACATTTTATTTTTTTTGCATTTTTTTAGCAAAGGCTAACCCCTTATGAAAATTTTCAATTTTTGATGCGAAAAAATTTTTCGAGTTGAGTATACAGTATTGAAGATTACGGCAAAAAAATCGGTTTAGTGCAACTCCCATGTTTTTCCTTCAAAAAACAAGCTCAAAATCGCATAATTAATATCCGAAAAATGGTTAAAAAAATTAAGGTGAGTTTGAAATTGCTGTAACATCTTTAGTTTTGCGAATTTCAAAATTCTGAAGACACCGTTGGATTCGTGAAGAAAATCTCTTTCCGTAATGGTGCTGGACGAGGCAATACTCTTTCCTATTTCCTTGAAAACTTTAGAGTATTGCTTCAAAATTGCATAATTCATATCCAAAAAATGCAAAAAAACCAATTTGAGTTTGCAATAGCTGTAACTTCCTTAGTTTTGCTATCATCAAAAGTTTTCAGGCACCGTTGGATTCGTGAGGAAACCCTCTTTCCGTAGAGGTGCTAGATGAAGCAATACTGTAAAGTTTTCAGTGAAAAGCATCGCAAAAACCAATATTTTTTGGGCGTAAAAATTCAAGGTCGTTTTCAAGCTCAAAAACGCTGTAACTCCTTCATTTTTTCGAATTTCGAAAATTTTCTGGCATTCCGCAGTTCGAAATTCGAAGACAATTCGAACAATAAACAGATTTACTTGAAATTCAACATTTTATTTTTTTTGCATTTTTTTAGCAAAGGCTAACCCCTTATGAAAATTTTCAATTTTTGATGCGAAAAAAATTTTCGAGTTGAGTATACAGTATTGAAGATTACGGCAAAAAAATCGGTTTAGTGCAACTCCCATGTTTTTCCTTCAAAAAACAAGCTCAAAATCGCATAATTAATATCCGAAAAATGGTTAAAAAAATTAAGGTGAGTTTGAAATTGCTGTAACATCTTTAGTTTTGCGAATTTCAAAATTCTGAAGACACCGTTGGATTCGTGAAGAAAATCTCTTTCCGTAATGGTGCTGGACGAGGCAATACTCTTTCCTATTTCCTTGAAAACTTTAGAGTATTGCTTCAAAATTGCATAATTCATATCCAAAAAATGCAAAAAAACCAATTTGAGTTTGCAATAGCTGTAACTTCCTTAGTTTTGCTATCATCAAAAGTTTTCAGGCACCGTTGGATTTGTGAGGAAACCCTCTTTCCGTAGAGGTGCTAGATGAAGCAATACTGTAAAGTTTTCAGTGAAAAGCATCGCAAAAACCAATATTTTTTGGGCGTAAAAATTCAAGGTCGTTTTCAAGCTCAAAAACGCTGTAACTCCTTCATTTTTTCGAATTTCGAAAATTTTCTGGCATTCCGCAGTTCGAAATTCGAAGACAATTCGAACAATAAACAGATTTACTTGAAATTCAACATTTTATTTTTTTTGCATTTTTTTCAAAATTGCATAATTCATATCCAAAAAATGCAAAAAAACCAATTTGAGTTTGCAATAGCTGTAACTTCCTTAGTTTTGCTATCATCAAAAGTTTTCAGACACCGTTGGATTCGTGAGGAAACCCTCTTTCCGTAGAGGTGCTAGATGAAGCAATACTGTAAAGTTTTCAGTGAAAAGCATCGCAAAAACCAATATTTTTTGGGCGTAAAAATTCAAGGTCGTTTTCAAGCTCAAAAACGCTGTAACTCCTTCATTTTTTCGAATTTCGAAAATTTTCTGGCATTCCGCAGTTCGAAATTCGAAGACAATTCGAACAATAAACAGATTTACTTGAAATTCAACATTTTATTTTTTTTGCATTTTTTTAGCAAAGGCTAACCCCTTATGAAAATTTTCAATTTTTGATGCGAAAAAATTTTTCGAGTTGAGTATACAGTATTGAAGATTACGGCAAAAAATTCGGTTTAGTGCAACTCCCATGTTTTTCCTTCAAAAAACAAGCTCAAAATCGCATAATTAATATCCGAAAAATGGTTAAAAAAATTAAGGTGAGTTTGAAATTGCTGTAACATCTTTAGTTTTGCGAATTTCAAAATTCTGAAGACACCGTTGGATTCGTGAAGAAAATCTCTTTCCGTAATGGTGCTGGACGAGGCAATACTCTTTCCTATTTCCTTGAAAACTTTAGAGTATTGCTTCAAAATTGCATAATTCATATCCAAAAAATGCAAAAAAACCAATTTGAGTTTGCAATAGCTGTAACTTCCTTAGTTTTGCTATCATCAAAAGTTTTCAGACACCGTTGGATTCGTGAGGAAACCCTCTTTCCGTAGAGTGCTAGATGAAGCAATACTGTAAAGTTTTCAGTGAAAAGCATCGCAAAAACCAATATTTTTTGGGCGTAAAAATTCAAGGTCGTTTTCAAGCTCAAAAACGCTGTAACTCCTTCATTTTTTCGAATTTCGAAAATTTTCTGGCATTCCGCAGTTCGAAATTCGAAGACAATTCGAACAATAAACAGATTTACTTGAAATTCAACATTTTATTTTTTTTGCATTTTTTTAGCAAAGGCTAACCCCTTATGAAAATTTTCAATTTTTGATGCGAAAAAAATTTTCGAGTTGAGTATACAGTATTGAAGATTACGGCAAAAAAAATCGGTTTAGTGCAACTCCCATGTTTTTCCTTCAAAAAACAAGCTCAAAATCGCATAATTAATATCCGAAAAATGGTTAAAAAAATTAAGGTGAGTTTGAAATTGCTGTAACATCTTTAGTTTTGCGAATTTCAAAATTCTGAAGACACCGTTGGATTCGTGAAGAAAATCTCTTTCCGTAATGGTGCTGGACGAGGCAATACTCTTTCCTATTTCCTTGAAAACTTTAGAGTATTGCTTCAAAATTGCATAATTCATATCCAAAAAATGCAAAAAAACCAATTTGAGTTTGCAATAGCTGTAACTTCCTTAGTTTTGCTATCATCAAAAGTTTTCAGACACCGTTGGATTCGTGAGGAAACCCTCTTTCCGTAGAGGTGCTAGATGAAGCAATACTGTAAAGTTTTCAGTGAAAAGCATCGCAAAAACCAATATTTTTTGGGCGTAAAAATTCAAGGTCGTTTTCAAGCTCAAAAACGCTGTAACTCCTTCATTTTTTCGAATTTCGAAAATTTTCTGGCATTCCGCAGTTCGAAATTCGAAGACAATTCGAACAATAAACAGATTTACTTGAAATTCAACATTTTATTTTTTTTGCATTTTTTTAGCAAAGGCTAACCCCTTATGAAAATTTTCAATTTTTGATGCGAAAAAATTTTTCGAGTTGAGTATACAGTATTGAAGATTACGGCAAAAAATTCGGTTTAGTGCAACTCCCATGTTTTTCCTTCAAAAAACAAGCTCAAAATCGCATAATTAATATCCGAAAAATGGTTAAAAAAATTAAGGTGAGTTTGAAATTGCTGTAACATCTTTAGTTTTGCGAATTTCAAAATTCTGAAGACACCGTTGGATTCGTGAAGAAAATCTCTTTCCGTAATGGTGCTGGACGAGGCAATACTCTTTCCTATTTCCTTGAAAACTTTAGAGTATTGCTTCAAAATTGCATAATTCATATCCAAAAAATGCAAAAAAACCAATTTGAGTTTGCAATAGCTGTAACTTCCTTAGTTTTGCTATCATCAAAAGTTTTCAGACACCGTTGGATTCGTGAGGAAACCCTCTTTCCGTAGAGGTGCTAGATGAAGCAATACTGTAAAGTTTTCAGTGAAAAGCATCGCAAAAACCAATATTTTTTGGGCGTAAAAATTCAAGGTCGTTTTCAAGCTCAAAAACGCTGTAACTCCTTCATTTTTTCGAATTTCGAAAATTTTCTGGCATTCCGCAGTTCGAAATTCGAAGACAATTCGAACAATAAACAGATTTACTTGAAATTCAACATTTTATTTTTTTTGCATTTTTTTAGCAAAGGCTAACCCCTTATGAAAATTTTCAATTTTTGATGCGAAAAAATTTTTCGAGTTGAGTATACAGTATTGAAGATTACGGCAAAAAAATCGGTTTAGTGCAACTCCCATGTTTTTCTTTCAAAAAACAAGCTCAAAATCGCATAATTAATATCCGAAAAATGGTTAAAAAAATTAAGGTGAGTTTGAAATTGCTGTAACATCTTTAGTTTTGCGAATTTCAAAATTCTGAAGACACCGTTGGATTCGTGAAGAAAATCTCTTTCCGTAATGGTGCTGGACGAGGCAATACTCTTTCCTATTTCCTTGAAAACTTTAGAGTATTGCTTCAAAATTGCATAATTCATATCCAAAAAATGCAAAAAAACCAATTTGAGTTTGCAATAGCTGTAACTTCCTTAGTTTTGCTATCATCAAAAGTTTTCAGACACCGTTGGATTCGTGAGGAAACCCTCTTTCCGTAGAGGTGCTAGATGAAGCAATACTGTAAAGTTTTCAGTGAAAAGCATCGCAAAAACCAATATTTTTTGGGCGTAAAAATTCAAGGTCGTTTTCAAGCTCAAAAACGCTGTAACTCCTTCATTTTTTCGAATTTCGAAAATTTTCTGGCATTCCGCAGTTCGAAATTCGAAGACAATTCGAACAATAAACAGATTTACTTGAAATTCAACATTTTATTTTTTTTGCATTTTTTTAGCAAAGGCTAACCCCTTATGAAAATTTTCAATTTTTGATGCGAAAAAAATTTTCGAGTTGAGTATACAGTATTGAAGATTACGGCAAAAAAATCGGTTTAGTGCAACTCCCATGTTTTTCCTTCAAAAAACAAGCTCAAAATCGCATAATTAATATCCGAAAAATGGTTAAAAAAATTAAGGTGAGTTTGAAATTGCTGTAACATCTTTAGTTTTGCGAATTTCAAAATTCTGAAGACACCGTTGGATTCGTGAAGAAAATCTCTTTCCGTAATGGTGCTGGACGAGGCAATACTCTTTCCTATTTCCTTGAAAACTTTAGAGTATTGCTTCAAAATTGCATAATTCATATCCAAAAAATGCAAAAAAACCAATTTGAGTTTGCAATAGCTGTAACTTCCTTAGTTTTGCTATCATCAAAAGTTTTCAGACACCGTTGGATTCGTGAGGAAACCCTCTTTCCGTAGAGGTGCTAGATGAAGCAATACTGTAAAGTTTTCAGTGAAAAGCATCGCAAAAACCAATATTTTTTGGGCGTAAAAATTCAAGGTCGTTTTCAAGCTCAAAAACGCTGTAACTCCTTCATTTTTTCGAATTTCGAAAATTTTCTGGCATTCCGCAGTTCGAAATTCGAAGACAATTCGAACAATAAACAGATTTACTTGAAATTCAACATTTTATTTTTTTTGCATTTTTTTAGCAAAGGCTAACCCCTTATGAAAATTTTCAATTTTTGATGCGAAAAAAATTTTCGAGTTGAGTATACAGTATTGAAGATTACGGCAAAAAAATCGGTTTAGTGCAACTCCCATGTTTTTCCTTCAAAAAACAATCTCAAAATCGCATAATTAATATCCGAAAAATGGTTAAAAAAATTAAGGTGAGTTTGAAATTGCTGTAACATCTTTAGTTTTGCGAATTTCAAAATTCTGAAGACACCGTTGGATTCGTGAAGAAAATCTCTTTCCGTAATGGTGCTGGACGAGGCAATACTCTTTCCTATTTCCTTGAAAACTTTAGAGTATTGCTTCAAAATTGCATAATTCATATCCAAAAAATGCAAAAAAACCAATTTGAGTTTGCAATAGCTGTAACTTCCTTAGTTTTGCTATCATCAAAAGTTTTCAGACACCGTTGGATTCGTGAGGAAACCCTCTTTCCGTAGAGGTGCTAGATGAAGCAATACTGTAAAGTTTTCAGTGAAAAGCATCGCAAAAACCAATATTTTTTGGGCGTAAAAATTCAAGGTCGTTTTCAAGCTCAAAAACGCTGTAACTCCTTCATTTTTTCGAATTTCGAAAATTTTCTGGCATTCCGCAGTTCGAAATTCGAAGACAATTCGAACAATAAACAGATTTACTTGAAATTCAACATTTTATTTTTTTTGCATTTTTTTAGCAAAGGCTAACCCCTTATGAAAATTTTCAATTTTTGATGCGAAAAAAATTTTCGAGTTGAGTATACAGTATTGAAGATTACGGCAAAAAAATCGGTTTAGTGCAACTCCCATGTTTTTCCTTCAAAAAACAAGCTCAAAATCGCATAATTAATATCCGAAAAATGGTTAAAAAAAATTAAGGTGAGTTTGAAATTGCTGTAACATCTTTAGTTTTGCGAATTTCAAAATTCTGAAGACACCGTTGGATTCGTGAAGAAAATCTCTTTCCATAATGGTGCTGGACGAGGCAATACTCTTTCCTATTTCCTTGAAAACTTTAGAGTATTGCTTCAAAATTGCATAATTCATATCCAAAAAATGCAAAAAAACCAATTTGAGTTTGCAATAGCTGTAACTTCCTTAGTTTTGCTATCATCAAAAGTTTTCAGACACCGTTGGATTCGTGAGGAAACCCTCTTTCCGTAGAGGTGCTAGATGAAGCAATACTGTAAAGTTTTCAGTGAAAAGCATCGCAAAAACCAATATTTTTTGGGCGTAAAAATTCAAGGTCGTTTTCAAGCTCAAAAACGCTGTAACTCCTTCATTTTTTCGAATTTCGAAAATTTTCTGGCATTCCGCAGTTCGAAATTCGAAGACAATTCGAACAATAAACAGATTTACTTGAAATTCAACATTTTATTTTTTTTGCATTTTTTTAGCAAAGGCTAACCCCTTATGAAAATTTTCAATTTTTGATGCGAAAAAAATTTTCGAGTTGAGTATACAGTATTGAAGATTACGGCAAAAAAATCGGTTTAGTGCAACTCCCATGTTTTTCCTTCAAAAAACAAGCTCAAAATCGCATAATTAATATCCGAAAAATGGTTAAAAAAATTAAGGTGAGTTTGAAATTGCTGTAACATCTTTAGTTTTGCGAATTTCAAAATTCTGAAGACACCGTTGGATTCGTGAAGAAAATCTCTTTCCGTAATGGTGCTGGACGAGGCAATACTCTTTCCTATTTCCTTGAAAACTTTAGAGTATTGCTTCAAAATTGCATAATTCATATCCAAAAAATGCAAAAAAACCAATTTGAGTTTGCAATAGCTGTAACTTCCTTAGTTTTGCTATCATCAAAAGTTTTCAGACACCGTTGGATTCGTGAGGAAACCCTCTTTCCGTAGAGGTGCTAGATGAAGCAATACTGTAAAGTTTTCAGTGAAAAGCATCGCAAAAACCAATATTTTTTGGGCGTAAAAATTCAAGGTCGTTTTCAAGCTCAAAAACGCTGTAACTCCTTCATTTTTTCGAATTTCGAAAATTTTCTGGCATTCCGCAGTTCGAAATTCGAAGACAATTCGAACAATAAACAGATTTACTTGAAATTCAACATTTTATTTTTTTTGCATTTTTTTAGCAAAGGCTAACCCCTTATGAAAATTTTCAATTTTTGATGCGAAAAAAATTTTCGAGCTGAGTATACAGTATTGAAGATTACGGCAAAAAAATCGGTTTAGTGCAACTCCCATGTTTTTCCTTCAAAAAACAATCTCAAAATCGCATAATTAATATCCGAAAAATGGTTAAAAAAATTAAGGTGAGTTTGAAATTGCTGTAACATCTTTAGTTTTGCGAATTTCAAAATTCTGAAGACACCGTTGGATTCGTGAAGAAAATCTCTTTCCGTAATGGTGCTGGACGAGGCAATACTCTTTCCTATTTCCTTGAAAACTTTAGAGTATTGCTTCAAAATTGCATAATTCATATCCAAAAAATGCAAAAAAACCAATTTGAGTTTGCAATAGCTGTAACTTCCTTAGTTTTGCTATCATCAAAAGTTTTCAGACACCGTTGGATTCGTGAGGAAACCCTCTTTCCGTAGAGGTGCTAGATGAAGCAATACTGTAAAGTTTTCAGTGAAAAGCATCGCAAAAACCAATATTTTTTGGGCGTAAAAATTCAAGGTCGTTTTCAAGCTCAAAAACGCTGTAACTCCTTCATTTTTTCGAATTTCGAAAATTTTCTGGCATTCCGCAGTTCGAAATTCGAAGACAATTCGAACAATAAACAGATTTACTTGAAATTCAACATTTTATTTTTTTTGCATTTTTTTAGCAAAGGCTAACCCCTTATGAAAATTTTTAATTTTTGATGCGAAAAAAATTTTCGAGTTGAGTATACAGTATTGAAGATTACGGCAAAAAAATCGGTTTAGTGCAACTCCCATGTTTTTCCTTCAAAAAACAAGCTCAAAATCGCATAATTAATATCCGAAAAATGGTTAAAAAAAATTAAGGTGAGTTTGAAATTGCTGTAACATCTTTAGTTTTGCGAATTTCAAAATTCTGAAGACACCGTTGGATTCGTGAAGAAAATCTCTTTCCGTAATGGTGCTGGACGAGGCAATACTCTTTCCTATTTCCTTGAAAACTTTAGAGTATTGCTTCAAAATTGCATAATTCATATCCAAAAAATGCAAAAAAACCAATTTGAGTTTGCAATAGCTGTAACTTCCTTAGTTTTGCTATCATCAAAAGTTTTCAGACACCGTTGGATTCGTGAGGAAACCCTCTTTCCGTAGAGGTGCTAGATGAAGCAATACTGTAAAGTTTTCAGTGAAAAGCATCGCAAAAACCAATATTTTTTGGGCGTAAAAATTCAAGGTCGTTTCAAGCTCAAAAACGCTGTAACTCCTTCATTTTTTCGAATTTCGAAAATTTTCTGGCATTCGAAATTCGAAGACAATTCGAACAATAAACAGATTTACTTGAAATTCAACATTTTATTTTTTTTGCATTTTTTTAGCAAAGGCTAACCCCTTATGAAAATTTTCAATTTTTGATGCGAAAAAAATTCGAGTTGAGTATACAGTATTGAAGATTACGGCAAAAAAATCGGTTTAGTGCAACTCCCATGTTTTTCCTTCAAAAAACAAGCTCAAAATCGCATAATTAATATCCGAAAAATGGTTAAAAAAATTAAGGTGAGTTTGAAATTGCTGTAACATCTTTAGTTTTGCGAATTTCAAAATTCTGAAGACACCGTTGGATTCGTGAAGAAAATCTCTTTCCGTAATGGTGCTGGACGAGGCAATACTCTTTCCTATTTCCTTGAAAACTTTAGAGTATTGCTTCAAAATTGCATAATTCATATCCAAAAAATGCAAAAAAACCAATTTGAGTTTGCAATAGCTGTAACTTCCTTAGTTTTGCTATCATCAAAAGTTTTCAGACACCGTTGGATTCGTGAGGAAACCCTCTTTCCGTAGAGGTGCTAGATGAAGCAATACTGTAAAGTTTTCAGTGAAAAGCATCGCAAAAACCAATATTTTTTGGGCGTAAAAATTCAAGGTCGTTTTCAAGCTCAAAAACGCTGTAACTCCTTCATTTTTTCGAATTTCGAAAATTTTCTGGCATTCCGCAGTTCGAAATTCGAAGACAATTCGAACAATAAACAGATTTACTTGAAATTCAACATTTTATTTTTTTTTGCATTTTTTTAGCAAAGGCTAACCCCTTATGAAAATTTTCAATTTTTGATGCGAAAAAAATTTTCGAGTTGAGTATACAGTATTGAAGATTACGGCAAAAAAATCGGTTTAGTGCAACTCCCATGTTTTTCCTTCAAAAAACAAGCTCAAAATCGCATAATTAATATCCGAAAAATGGTTAAAAAAAATTAAGGTGAGTTTGAAATTGCTGTAACATCTTTAGTTTTGCGAATTTCAAAATTCTGAAGACACCGTTGGATTCGTGAAGAAAATCTCTTTCCGTAATGGTGCTGGACGAGGCAATACTCTTTCCTATTTCCTTGAAAACTTTAGAGTATTGCTTCAAAATTGCATAATTCATATCCAAAAAATGCAAAAAAACCAATTTGAGTTTGCAATAGCTGTAACTTCCTTAGTTTTGCTATCATCAAAAGTTTTCAGACACCGTTGGATTCGTGAGGAAACCCTCTTTCCGTAGAGGTGCTAGATGAAGCAATACTGTAAAGTTTTCAGTGAAAAGCATCGCAAAAACCAATATTTTTTGGGCGTAAAAATTCAAGGTCGTTTTCAAGCTCAAAAACGCTGTAACTCCTTCATTTTTTCGAATTTCGAAAATTTTCTGGCATTCGAAATTCGAAGACAATTCGAACAATAAACAGATTTACTTGAAATTCAACATTTTATTTTTTTTTGCATTTTTTTAGCAAAGGCTAACCCCTTATGAAAATTTTCAATTTTTGATGCGAAAAAATTTTCGAGTTGAGTATACAGTATTGAAGATTACGGCAAAAAAATCGGTTTAGTGCAACTCCCATGTTTTTCCTTCAAAAAACAAGCTCAAAATCGCATAATTAATATCCGAAAAATGGTTAAAAAAATTAAGGTGAGTTTGAAATTGCTGTAACATCTTTAGTTTTGCGAATTTCAAAATTCTGAAGACACCGTTGGATTCGTGAAGAAAATCTCTTTCCGTAATGGTGCTGGACGAGGCAATACTCTTTCCTATTTCCTTGAAAACTTTAGAGTATTGCTTCAAAATTGCATAATTCATATCCAAAAAATGCAAAAAAAACCAATTTGAGTTTGCAATAGCTGTAACTTCCTTAGTTTTGCTATCATCAAAAGTTTTCAGACACCGTTGGATTCGTGAGGAAACCCTCTTTCCGTAGAGGTGCTAGATGAAGCAATACTGTAAAGTTTTCAGTGAAAAGCATCGCAAAAACCAATATTTTTTGGGCGTAAAAATTCAAGGTCGTTTTCAAGCTCAAAAACGCTGTAACTCCTTCATTTTTTCGAATTTCGAAAATTTTCTGGCATTCCGCAGTTCGAAATTCGAAGACAATTCGAACAATAAACAGATTTACTTGAAATTCAACATTTTATTTTTTTTGCATTTTTTTAGCAAAGGCTAACCCCTTATGAAAATTTTCAATTTTTGATGCGAAAAAAATTTTCGAGTTGAGTATACAGTATTGAAGATTACGGCAAAAAAATCGGTTTAGTGCAACTCCCATGTTTTTCCTTCAAAAAACAATCTCAAAATCGCATAATTAATATCCGAAAAATGGTTAAAAAAATTAAGGTGAGTTTGAAATTGCTGTAACATCTTTAGTTTTGCGAATTTCAAAATTCTGAAGACACCGTTGGATTCGTGAAGAAAATCTCTTTCCGTAATGGTGCTGGACGAGGCAATACTCTTTCCTATTTCCTTGAAAACTTTAGAGTATTGCTTCAAAATTGCATAATTCATATCCAAAAAATGCAAAAAAACCAATTTGAGTTTGCAATAGCTGTAACTTCCTTAGTTTTGCTATCATCAAAAGTTTTCAGACACCGTTGGATTCGTGAGGAAACCCTCTTTCCGTAGAGGTGCTAGATGAAGCAATACTGTAAAGTTTTCAGTGAAAAGCATCGCAAAAACCAATATTTTTTGGGCGTAAAAATTCAAGGTCGTTTTCAAGCTCAAAAACGCTGTAACTCCTTCATTTTTTCGAATTTCGAAAATTTTCTGGCATTCCGCAGTTCGAAATTCGAAGACAATTCGAACAATAAACAGATTTACTTGAAATTCAACATTTTATTTTTTTTGCATTTTTTTAGCAAAGGCTAACCCCTTATGAAAATTTTCAATTTTTGATGCGAAAAAATTTTTCGAGTTGAGTATACAGTATTGAAGATTACGGCAAAAAATTCGGTTTAGTGCAACTCCCATGTTTTTCCTTCAAAAAACAAGCTCAAAATCGCATAATTAATATCCGAAAAATATTTAAAAAAATTAAGGTGAGTTTGAAATTGCTGTAACATCTTTAGTTTTGCGAATTTCAAAATTCTGAAGACACCGTTGGATTCGTGAAGAAAATCTCTTTCCGTAATGGTGCTGGACGAGGCAATACTCTTTCCTATTTCCTTGAAAACTTTAGAGTATTGCTTCAAAATTGCATAATTCATATCCAAAAAATGCAAAAAAACCAATTTGAGTTTGCAATAGCTGTAACTTCCTTAGTTTTGCTATCATCAAAAGTTTTCAGACACCGTTGGATTCGTGAGGAAACCCTCTTTCCGTAGAGGTGCTAGATGAAGCAATACTGTAAAGTTTTCAGTGAAAAGCATCGCAAAAACCAATATTTTTTGGGCGTAAAAATTCAAGGTCGTTTTCAAGCTCAAAAACGCTGTAACTCCTTCATTTTTTCGAATTTCGAAAATTTTCTGGCATTCCGCAGTTCGAAATTCGAAGACAATTCGAACAATAAACAGATTTACTTGAAATTCAACATTTTATTTTTTTTTGCATTTTTTTAGCAAAGGCTAACCCCTTATGAAAATTTTCAATTTTTGATGCGAAAAAAATTTTCGAGTTGAGTATACAGTATTGAAGATTACGGCAAAAAAATCGGTTTAGTGCAACTCCCATGTTTTTCCTTCAAAAAACAAGCTCAAAATCGCATAATTACTATCCGAAAAATGGTTAAAAAAATTAAGGTGAGTTTGAAATTGCTGTAACATCTTTAGTTTTGCGAATTTCAAAATTCTGAAGACACCGTTGGATTCGTGAAGAAAATCTCTTTCCGTAATGGTGCTGGACGAGGCAATACTCTTTCCTATTTCCTTGAAAACTTTAGAGTATTGCTTCAAAATTGCATAATTCATATCCAAAAAATGCAAAAAAACCAATTTGAGTTTGCAATAGCTGTAACTTCCTTAGTTTTGCTATCATCAAAAGTTTTCAGACACCGTTGGATTCGTGAGGAAACCCTCTTTCCGTAGAGGTGCTAGATGAAGCAATACTGTAAAGTTTTCAGTGAAAAGCATCGCAAAAACCAATATTTTTTGGGCGTAAAAATTCAAGGTCGTTTTCAAGCTCAAAAACGCTGTAACTCCTTCATTTTTTCGAATTTCGAAAATTTTCTGGCATTCCGCAGTTCGAAATTCGAAGACAATTCGAACAATAAACAGATTTACTTGAAATTCAACATTTTATTTTTTTTGCATTTTTTTAGCAAAGGCTAACCCCTTATGAAAATTTTCAATTTTTGATGCGAAAAAAATTTTCGAGTTGAGTATACAGTATTGAAGATTACGGCAAAAAAAATCGGTTTAGTGCAACTCCCATGTTTTTCCTTCAAAAAACAAGCTCAAAATCGCATAATTAATATCCGAAAAATGGTTAAAAAAATTAAGGTGAGTTTGAAATTGCTGTAACATCTTTAGTTTTGCGAATTTCAAAATTCTGAAGACACCGTTGGATTCGTGAAGAAAATCTCTTTCCGTAATGGTGCTGGACGAGGCAATACTCTTTCCTATTTCCTTGAAAACTTTAGAGTATTGCTTCAAAATTGCATAATTCATATCCAAAAAATGCAAAAAAACCAATTTGAGTTTGCAATAGCTGTAACTTCCTTAGTTTTGCTATCATCAAAAGTTTTCAGACACCGTTGGATTCGTGAGGAAACCCTCTTTCCGTAGAGGTGCTAGATGAAGCAATACTGTAAAGTTTTCAGTGAAAAGCATCGCAAAAACCAATATTTTTTGGGCGTAAAAATTCAAGGTCGTTTTCAAGCTCAAAAACGCTGTAACTCCTTCATTTTTTCGAATTTCGAAAATTTTCTGGCATTCCGCAGTTCGAAATTCGAAGACAATTCGAACAATAAACAGATTTACTTGAAATTCAACATTTTATTTTTTTTTGCATTTTTTTAGCAAAGGCTAACCCCTTATGAAAATTTTCAATTTTTGATGCGAAAAAATTTTTCGAGTTGAGTATACAGTATTGAAGATTACGGCAAAAAATTCGGTTTAGTGCAACTCCCATGTTTTTCCTTCAAAAAACAAGCTCAAAATCGCATAATTAATATCCGAAAAATGGTTAAAAAAATTAAGGTGAGTTTGAAATTGCTGTAACATCTTTAGTTTTGCGAATTTCAAAATTCTGAAGACACCGTTGGATTCGTGAAGAAAATCTCTTTCCGTAATGGTGCTGGACGAGGCAATACTCTTTCCTATTTCCTTGAAAACTTTAGAGTATTGCTTCAAAATTGCATAATTCATATCCAAAAAATGCAAAAAAACCAATTTGAGTTTGCAATAGCTGTAACTTCCTTAGTTTTGCTATCATCAAAAGTTTTCAGACACCGTTGGATTCGTGAGGAAACCCTCTTTCCGTAGAGGTGCTAGATGAAGCAATACTGTAAAGTTTTCAGTGAAAAGCATCGCAAAAACCAATATTTTTTGGGCGTAAAAATTCAAGGTCGTTTTCAAGCTCAAAAACGCTGTAACTCCTTCATTTTTTCGAATTTCGAAAATTTTCTGGCATTCCGCAGTTCGAAATTCGAAGACAATTCGAACAATAAACAGATTTACTTGAAATTCAACATTTTATTTTTTTTGCATTTTTTTAGCAAAGGCTAACCCCTTATGAAAATTTTCAATTTTTGATGCGAAAAAAATTTTCGAGTTGAGTATACAGTATTGAAGATTACGGCAAAAAAATCGGTTTAGTGCAACTCCCATGTTTTTCCTTCAAAAAACAAGCTCAAAATCGCATAATTAATATCCGAAAAATGGTTAAAAAAATTAAGGTGAGTTTGAAATTGCTGTAACATCTTTAGTTTTGCGAATTTCAAAATTCTGAAGACACCGTTGGATTCGTGAAGAAAATCTCTTTCCGTAATGGTGCTGGACGAGGCAATACTCTTTCCTATTTCCTTGAAAACTTTAGAGTATTGCTTCAAAATTGCATAATTCATATCCAAAAAATGCAAAAAAACCAATTTGAGTTTGCAATAGCTGTAACTTCCTTAGTTTTGCTATCATCAAAAGTTTTCAGACACCGTTGGATTCGTGAGGAAACCCTCTTTCCGTAGAGGTGCTAGATGAAGCAATACTGTAAAGTTTTCAGTGAAAAGCATCGCAAAAACCAATATTTTTTGGGCGTAAAAATTCAAGGTCGTTTTCAAGCTCAAAAACGCTGTAACTCCTTCATTTTTTCGAATTTCGAAAATTTTCTGGCATTCCGCAGTTCGAAATTCGAAGACAATTCGAACAATAAACAGATTTACTTGAAATTCAACATTTTATTTTTTTTGCATTTTTTTAGCAAAGGCTAACCCCTTATGAAAATTTTCAATTTTTGATGCGAAAAAAATTTTCGAGTTGAGTATACAGTATTGAAGATTACGGCAAAAAAAATCGGTTTAGTGCAACTCCCATGTTTTTCCTTCAAAAAACAAGCTCAAAATCGCATAATTAATATCCGAAAAATGGTTAAAAAAATTAAGGTGAGTTTGAAATTGCTGTAACATCTTTAGTTTTGCGAATTTCAAAATTCTGAAGACACCGTTGGATTCGTGAAGAAAATCTCTTTCCGTAATGGTGCTGGACGAGGCAATACTCTTTCCTATTTCCTTGAAAACTTTAGAGTATTGCTTCAAAATTGCATAATTCATATCCAAAAAATGCAAAAAAACCAATTTGAGTTTGCAATAGCTGTAACTTCCTTAGTTTTGCTATCATCAAAAGTTTTCAGACACCGTTGGATTCGTGAGGAAACCCTCTTTCCGTAGAGGTGCTAGATGAAGCAATACTGTAAAGTTTTCAGTGAAAAGCATCGCAAAAACCAATATTTTTTGGGCGTAAAAATTCAAGGTCGTTTTCAAGCACAAAAACGCTGTAACTCCTTCATTTTTTCGAATTTCGAAAATTTTCTGGCATTCCGCAGTTCGAAATTCGAAGACAATTCGAACAATAATCAGATTTACTTGAAATTCAACATTTTATTTTTTTTGCATTTTTTTAGCAAAGGCTAACCCCTTATGAAAATTTTCAATTTTTGATGCGAAAAAAATTTTCGAGTTGAGTATACAGTATTGAAGATTACGGCAAAAAAATCGGTTTAGTGCAACTCCCATGTTTTTCCTTCAAAAAACAAGCTCAAAATCGCATAATTAATATCCGAAAAATGGTTAAAAAAATTAAGGTGAGTTTGAAATTGCTGTAACATCTTTAGTTTTGCGAATTTCAAAATTCTGAAGACACCGTTGGATTCGTGAAGAAAATCTCTTTCCGTAATGGTGCTGGACGAGGCAATACTCTTTCCTATTTCCTTGAAAACTTTAGAGTATTGCTTCAAAATTGCATAATTCATATCCAAAAAATGCAAAAAAACCAATTTGAGTTTGCAATAGCTGTAACTTCCTTAGTTTTGCTATCATCAAAAGTTTTCAGACACCGTTGGATTCGTGAGGAAACCCTCTTTCCGTAGAGGTGCTAGATGAAGCAATACTGTAAAGTTTTCAGTGAAAAGCATCGCAAAAACCAATATTTTTTGGGCGTAAAAATTCAAGGTCGTTTTCAAGCTCAAAAACGCTGTAACTCCTTCATTTTTTCGAATTTCGAAAATTTTCTGGCATTCCGCAGTTCGAAATTCGAAGACAATTCGAACAATAAACAGATTTACTTGAAATTCAACATTTTATTTTTTTTGCATTTTTTTAGCAAAGGCTAACCCCTTATGAAAATTTTCAATTTTTGATGCGAAAAAAATTTTCGAGTTGAGTATACAGTATTGAAGATTACGGCAAAAAAATCGGTTTAGTGCAACTCCCATGTTTTTCCTTCAAAAAACAAGCTCAAAATCGCATAATTAATATCCGAAAAATGGTTAAAAAAATTAAGGTGAGTTTGAAATTGCTGTAACATCTTTAGTTTTGCGAATTTCAAAATTCTGAAGACACCGTTGGATTCGTGAAGAAAATCTCTTTCCGTAATGGTGCTGGACGAGGCAATACTCTTTCCTATTTCCTTGGAAACTTTAGAGTATTGCTTCAAAATTGCATAATTCATATCCAAAAAATGCAAAAAAACCAATTTGAGTTTGCAATAGCTGTAACTTCCTTAGTTTTGCTATCATCAAAAGTTTTCAGACACCGTTGGATTCGTGAGGAAACCCTCTTTCCGTAGAGGTGCTAGATGAAGCAATACTGTAAAGTTTTCAGTGAAAAGCATCGCAAAAACCAATATTTTTTGGGCGTAAAAATTCAAGGTCGTTTTCAAGCTCAAAAACGCTGTAACTCCTTCATTTTTTCGAATTTCGAAAATTTTCTGGCATTCCGCAGTTCGAAATTCGAAGACAATTCGAACAATAAACAGATTTACTTGAAATTCAACATTTTATTTTTTTTGCATTTTTTTAGCAAAGGCTAACCCCTTATGAAAATTTTCAATTTTTGATGCGAAAAAAATTTTCGAGTTGAGTATACAGTATTGAAGATTACGGCAAAAAAATCGGTTTAGTGCAACTCCCATGTTTTTCCTTCAAAAAACAATCTCAAAATCGCATAATTAATATCCGAAAAATGGTTAAAAAAATTAAGGTGAGTTTGAAATTGCTGTAACATCTTTAGTTTTGCGAATTTCAAAATTCTGAAGACACCGTTGGATTCGTGAAGAAAATCTCTTTCCGTAATGGTGCTGGACGAGGCAATACTCTTTCCTATTTCCTTGAAAACTTTAGAGTATTGCTTCAAAATTGCATAATTCATATCCAAAAAATGCAAAAAAACCAATTTGAGTTTGCAATAGCTGTAACTTCCTTAGTTTTGCTATCATCAAAAGTTTTCAGACACCGTTGGATTCGTGAGGAAACCCTCTTTCCGTAGAGGTGCTAGATGAAGCAATACTGTAAAGTTTTCAGTGAAAAGCATCGCAAAAACCAATATTTTTTGGGCGTAAAAATTCAAGGTCGTTTTCAAGCTCAAAAACGCTGTAACTCCTTCATTTTTTCGAATTTCGAAAATTTTCTGGCATTCCGCAGTTCGAAATTCGAAGACAATTCGAACAATAAACAGATTTACTTGAAATTCAACATTTTATTTTTTTTTGCATTTTTTTAGCAAAGGCTAACCCCTTATGAAAATTTTCAATTTTTGATGCGAAAAAAATTTTCGAGTTGAGTATACAGTATTGAAGATTACGGCAAAAAAATCGGTTTAGTGCAACTCCCATGTTTTTCCTTCAAAAAACAATCTCAAAATCGCATAATTAATATCCGAAAAATGGTTAAAAAAATTAAGGTGAGTTTGAAATTGCTGTAACATCTTTAGTTTTGCGAATTTCAAAATTCTGAAGACACCGTTGGATTCGTGAAGAAAATCTCTTTCCGTAATGGTGCTGGACGAGGCAATACTCTTTCCTATTTCCTTGAAAACTTTAGAGTATTGCTTCAAAATTGCATAATTCATATCCAAAAAATGCAAAAAAACCAATTTGAGTTTGCAATAGCTGTAACTTCCTTAGTTTTGCTATCATCAAAAGTTTTCAGACACCGTTGGATTCGTGAGGAAACCCTCTTTCCGTAGAGGTGCTAGATGAAGCAATACTGTAAAGTTTTCAGTGAAAAGCATCGCAAAAACCAATATTTTTTGGGCGTAAAAATTTAAGGTCGTTTTCAAGCTCAAAAACGCTGTAACTCCTTCATTTTTTCGAATTTCGAAAATTTTCTGGCATTCCGCAGTTCGAAATTCGAAGACAATTCGAACAATAAACAGATTTACTTGAAATTCAACATTTTATTTTTTTTGCATTTTTTTAGCAAAGGCTAACCCCTTATGAAAATTTTCAATTTTTGATGCGAAAAAAATTTTCGAGTTGAGTATACAGTATTGAAGATTACGGCAAAAAAATCGGTTTAGTGCAACTCCCATGTTTTTCCTTCAAAAAACAAGCTCAAAATCGCATAATTAATATCCGAAAAATGGTTAAAAAAATTAAGGTGAGTTTGAAATTGCTGTAACATCTTTAGTTTTGCGAATTTCAAAATTCTGAAGACACCGTTGGATTCGTGAAGAAAATCTCTTTCCGTAATGGTGCTGGACGAGGCAATACTCTTTCCTATTTCCTTGAAAACTTTAGAGTATTGCTTCAAAATTGCATAATTCATATCCAAAAAATGCAAAAAAACCAATTTGAGTTTGCAATAGCTGTAACTTCCTTAGTTTTGCTATCATCAAAAGTTTTCAGACACCGTTGGATTCGTGAGGAAACCCTCTTTCCGTAGAGGTGCTAGATGAAGCAATACTGTAAAGTTTTCAGTGAAAAGCATCGCAAAAACCAATATTTTTTGGGCGTAAAAATTCAAGGTCGTTTTCAAGCTCAAAAACGCTGTAACTCCTTCATTTTTTCGAATTTCGAAAATTTTCTGGCATTCCGCAGTTCGAAATTCGAAGACAATTCGAACAATAAACAGATTTACTTGAAATTCAACATTTTATTTTTTTTGCATTTTTTTAGCAAAGGCTAACCCCTTATGAAAATTTTCAATTTTTGATGCGAAAAAAATTTTCGAGTTGAGTATACAGTATTGAAGATTACGGCAAAAAAATCGGTTTAGTGCAACTCCCATGTTTTTCCTTCAAAAAACAATCTCAAAATCGCATAATTAATATCCGAAAAATGGTTAAAAAAATTAAGGTGAGTTTGAAATTGCTGTAACATCTTTAGTTTTGCGAATTTCAAAATTCTGAAGACACCGTTGGATTCGTGAAGAAAATCTCTTTCCGTAATGGTGCTGGACGAGGCAATACTCTTTCCTATTTCCTTGAAAACTTTAGAGTATTGCTTCAAAATTGCATAATTCATATCCAAAAAATGCAAAAAAACCAATTTGAGTTTGCAATAGCTGTAACTTCCTTAGTTTTGCTATCATCAAAAGTTTTCAGACACCGTTGGATTCGTGAGGAAACCCTCTTTCCGTAGAGGTGCTAGATGAAGCAATACTGTAAAGTTTTCAGTGAAAAGCATCGCAAAAACCAATATTTTTTGGGCGTAAAAATTCAAGGTCGTTTTCAAGCTCAAAAACGCTGTAACTCCTTCATTTTTTCGAATTTCGAAAATTTTCTGGCATTCCGCAGTTCGAAATTCGAAGACAATTCGAACAATAAACAGATTTACTTGAAATTCAACATTTTATTTTTTTTTGCATTTTTTTAGCAAAGGCTAACCCCTTATGAAAATTTTCAATTTTTGATGCGAAAAAATTTTTCGAGTTGAGTATACAGTATTGAAGATTACGGCAAAAAATTCGGTTTAGTGCAACTCCCATGTTTTTCCTTCAAAAACAAGCTCAAAATCGCATAATTAATATCCGAAAAATGGTTAAAAAAATTAAGGTGAGTTTGAAATTGCTGTAACATCTTTAGTTTTGCGAATTTCAAAATTCTGAAGACACCGTTGGATTCGTGAAGAAAATCTCTTTCCGTAATGGTGCTGGACGAGGCAATACTCTTTCCTATTTCCTTGAAAACTTTAGAGTATTGCTTCAAAATTGCATAATTCATATCCAAAAAATGCAAAAAAACCAATTTGAGTTTGCAATAGCTGTAACTTCCTTAGTTTTGCTATCATCAAAAGTTTTCAGACACCGTTGGATTCGTGAGGAAACCCTCTTTCCGTAGAGGTGCTAGATGAAGCAATACTGTAAAGTTTTCAGTGAAAAGCATCGCAAAAACCAATATTTTTTGGGCGTAAAAATTCAAGGTCGTTTTCAAGCTCAAAAACGCTGTAACTCCTTCATTTTTTCGAATTTCGAAAATTTTCTGGCATTCCGCAGTTCGAAATTCGAAGACAATTCGAACAATAAACAGATTTACTTGAAATTCAACATTTTATTTTTTTTGCATTTTTTTAGCAAAGGCTAACCCCTTATGAAAATTTTCAATTTTTGATGCGAAAAAAATTTTCGAGTTGAGTATACAGTATTGAAGATTACGGCAAAAAAATCGGTTTAGTGCAACTCCCATGTTTTTCCTTCAAAAAACAAGCTCAAAATCGCATAATTAATATCCGAAAAATGGTTAAAAAAATTAAGGTGAGTTTGAAATTGCTGTAACATCTTTAGTTTTGCGAATTTCAAAATTCTGAAGACACCGTTGGATTCGTGAAGAAAATCTCTTTCCGTAATGGTGCTGGACGAGGCAATACTCTTTCCTATTTCCTTGAAAACTTTAGGGTATTGCTTCAAAATTGCATAATTCATATCCAAAAAATGCAAAAAAACCAATTTGAGTTTGCAATAGCTGTAACTTCCTTAGTTTTGCTATCATCAAAAGTTTTCAGACACCGTTGGATTCGTGAGGAAACCCTCTTTCCGTAGAGGTGCTAGATGAAGCAATACTGTAAAGTTTTCAGTGAAAAGCATCGCAAAAACCAATATTTTTTGGGCGTAAAAATTCAAGGTCGTTTTCAAGCTCAAAAACGCTGTAACTCCTTCATTTTTTCGAATTTCGAAAATTTTCTGGCATTCCGCAGTTCGAAATTCGAAGACAATTCGAACAATAAACAGATTTACTTGAAATTCAACATTTTATTTTTTTTGCATTTTTTTAGCAAAGGCTAACTAACCCCTTATGAAAATTTTCAATTTTTGATGCGAAAAAAATTTTCGAGTTGAGTATACAGTATTGAAGATTACGGCAAAAAAATCGGTTTAGTGCAACTCCCATGTTTTTCCTTCAAAAAACAAGCTCAAAATCGCATAATTAATATCCGAAAAATGGTTAAAAAAATTAAGGTGAGTTTGAAATTGCTGTAACATCTTTAGTTTTGCGAATTTCAAAATTCTGAAGACACCGTTGGATTCGTGAAGAAAATCTCTTTCCGTAATGGTGCTGGACGAGGCAATACTCTTTCCTATTTCCTTGAAAACTTTAGGGTATTGCTTCAAAATTGCATAATTCATATCCAAAAAATGCAAAAAAACCAATTTGAGTTTGCAATAGCTGTAACTTCCTTAGTTTTGCTATCATCAAAAGTTTTCAGACACCGTTGGATTCGTGAGGAAACCCTCTTTCCGTAGAGGTGCTAGATGAAGCAATACTGTAAAGTTTTCAGTGAAAAGCATCGCAAAAACCAATATTTTTTGGGCGTAAAAATTCAAGGTCGTTTTCAAGCTCAAAAACGCTGTAACTCCTTCATTTTTTCGAATTTCGAAAATTTTCTGGCATTCCGCAGTTCGAAATTCGAAGACAATTCGAACAATAAACAGATTTACTTGAAATTCAACATTTTATTTTTTTTGCATTTTTTTTAGCAAAGGCTAACCCCTTATGAAAATTTTCAATTTTTGATGCGAAAAAAATTTTCGAGTTGAGTATACAGTATTGAAGATTACGGCAAAAAAATCGGTTTAGTGCAACTCCCATGTTTTTCCTTCAAAAAACAAGCTCAAAATCGCATAATTAATATCCGAAAAATGGTTAAAAAAATTAAGGTGAGTTTGAAATTGCTGTAACATCTTTAGTTTTGCGAATTTCAAAATTCTGAAGACACCGTTGGATTCGTGAAGAAAATCTCTTTCCGTAATGGTGCTGGACGAGGCAATACTCTTTCCTATTTCCTTGAAAACTTTAGAGTATTGCTTCAAAATTGCATAATTCATATCCAAAAAATGCAAAAAAACCAATTTGAGTTTGCAATAGCTGTAACTTCCTTAGTTTTGCTATCATCAAAAGTTTTCAGACACCGTTGGATTCGTGAGGAAACCCTCTTTCCGTAGAGGTGCTAGATGAAGCAATACTGTAAAGTTTTCAGTGAAAAGCATCGCAAAAACCAATATTTTTTGGGCGTAAAAATTCAAGGTCGTTTTCAAGCTCAAAAACGCTGTAACTCCTTCATTTTTTCGAATTTCGAAAATTTTCTGGCATTCCGCAGTTCGAAATTCGAAGACAATTCGAACAATAAACAGATTTACTTGAAATTCAACATTTTATTTTTTTTGCATTTTTTTAGCAAAGGCTAACCCCTTATGAAAATTTTCAATTTTTGATGCGAAAAAAATTTTCGAGTTGAGTATACAGTATTGAAGATTACGGCAAAAAAATCGGTTTAGTGCAACTCCCATGTTTTTCCTTCAAAAAACAATCTCAAAATCGCATAATTAATATCCGAAAAATGGTTAAAAAAATTAAGGTGAGTTTGAAATTGCTGTAACATCTTTAGTTTTGCGAATTTCAAAATTCTGAAGACACCGTTGGATTCGTGAAGAAAATCTCTTTCCGTAATGGTGCTGGACGAGGCAATACTCTTTCCTATTTCCTTGAAAACTTTAGAGTATTGCTTCAAAATTGCATAATTCATATCCAAAAAATGCAAAAAAACCAATTTGAGTTTGCAATAGCTGTAACTTCCTTAGTTTTGCTATCATCAAAAGTTTTCAGACACCGTTGGATTCGTGAGGAAACCCTCTTTCCGTAGAGGTGCTAGATGAAGCAATACTGTAAAGTTTTCAGTGAAAAGCATCGCAAAAACCAATATTTTTTGGGCGTAAAAATTCAAGGTCGTTTTCAAGCTCAAAAACGCTGTAACTCCTTCATTTTTTCGAATTTCGAAAATTTTCTGGCATTCCGCAGTTCGAAATTCGAAGACAATTCGAACAATAAACAGATTTACTTGAAATTCAACATTTTATTTTTTTTGCATTTTTTTAGCAAAGGCTAACCCCTTATGAAAATTTTCAATTTTTGATGCGAAAAAAATTTTCGAGTTGAGTATACAGTATTGAAGATTACGGCAAAAAAATCGGTTTAGTGCAACTCCCATGTTTTTCCTTCAAAAAACAAGCTCAAAATCGCATAATTAATATCCGAAAAATGGTTAAAAAAATTAAGGTGAGTTTGAAATTGCTGTAACATCTTTAGTTTTGCGAATTTCAAAATTCTGAAGACACCGTTGGATTCGTGAAGAAAATCTCTTTCCGTAATGGTGCTGGACGAGGCAATACTCTTTCCTATTTCCTTGAAAACTTTAGAGTATTGCTTCAAAATTGCATAATTCATATCCAAAAAATGCAAAAAAACCAATTTGAGTTTGCAATAGCTGTAACTTCCTTAGTTTTGCTATCATCAAAAGTTTTCAGACACCGTTGGATTCGTGAGGAAACCCTCTTTCCGTAGAGGTGCTAGATGAAGCAATACTGTAAAGTTTTCAGTGAAAAGCATCGCAAAAACCAATATTTTTTGGGCGTAAAAATTCAAGGTCGTTTTCAAGCTCAATAACGCTGTAACTCCTTCATTTTTTCGAATTTCGAAAATTTTCTGGCATTCCGCAGTTCGAAATTCGAAGACAATTCGAACAATAAACAGATTTACTTGAAATTCAACATTTTATTTTTTTTGCATTTTTTTAGCAAAGGCTAACCCCTTATGAAAATTTTCAATTTTTGATGCGAAAAAAATTTTCGAGTTGAGTATACAGTATTGAAGATTACGGCAAAAAAATCGGTTTAGTGCAACTCCCATGTTTTTCCTTCAAAAAACAATCTCAAAATCGCATAATTAATATCCGAAAAATGGTTAAAAAAATTAAGGTGAGTTTGAAATTGCTGTAACATCTTTAGTTTTGCGAATTTCAAAATTCAGAAGACACCGTTGGATTCGTGAAGAAAATCTCTTTCCGTAATGGTGCTGGACGAGGCAATACTCTTTCCTATTTCCTTGAAAACTTTAGAGTATTGCTTCAAAATTGCATAATTCATATCCAAAAAATGCAAAAAAACCAATTTGAGTTTGCAATAGCTGTAACTTCCTTAGTTTTGCTATCATCAAAAGTTTTCAGACACCGTTGGATTCGTGAGGAAACCCTCTTTCCGTAGAGGTGCTAGATGAAGCAATACTGTAAAGTTTTCAGTGAAAAGCATCGCAAAAACCAATATTTTTTGGGCGTAAAAATTCAAGGTCGTTTTCAAGCTCAAAAACGCTGTAACTCCTTCATTTTTTCGAATTTCGAAAATTTTCTGGCATTCCGCAGTTCGAAATTCGAAGACAATTCGAACAATAAACAGATTTACTTGAAATTCAACATTTTATTTTTTTTGCATTTTTTTAGCAAAGGCTAACCCCTTATGAAAATTTTCAATTTTTGATGCGAAAAAAATTTTCGAGTTGAGTATACAGTATTGAAGATTACGGCAAAAAAATCGGTTTAGTGCAACTCCCATGTTTTTCCTTCAAAAAACAAGCTCAAAATCGCATAATTAATATCCGAAAAATGGTTAAAAAAATTAAGGTGAGTTTGAAATTGCTGTAACATCTGAAGTATTTAGAGTATTGCTTCAAAATTGCATAATTCATATCCAAAAAATGCAAAAAAACCAATTTGAGTTTGCAATAGCTGTAACTTCCTTAGTTTTGCTATCATCAAAAGTTTTCAGACACCGTTGGATTCGTGAGGAAACCCTCTTTCCGTAGAGGTGCTAGATGAAGCAATACTGTAAAGTTTTCAGTGAAAAGCATCGCAAAAACCAATATTTTTGGGCGTAAAAATTCAAGGTCGTTTTCAAGCTCAAAAACGCTGTAACTCCTTCATTTTTTCGAATTTCGAAAATTTTCTGGCATTCCGCAGTTCGAAATTCGAAGACAATTCGAACAATAAACAGATTTACTTGAAATTCAACATTTTATTTTTTTTGCATTTTTTTAGCAAAGGCTAACCCCTTATGAAAATTTTCAATTTTTGATGCGAAAAAAATTTTCGAGTTGAGTATACAGTATTGAAGATTACGGCAAAAAAAATCGGTTTAGTGCAACTCCCATGTTTTTCCTTCAAAAAACAAGCTCAAAATCGCATAATTAATATCCGAAAAATGGTTAAAAAAATTAAGGTGAGTTTGAAATTGCTGTAACATCTTTAGTTTTGCGAATTTCAAAATTCTGAAGACACCGTTGGATTCGTGAAGAAAATCTCTTTCCGTAATGGTGCTGGACGAGGCAATACTCTTTCCTATTTCCTTGAAAACTTTAGAGTATTGCTTCAAAATTGCATAATTCATATCCAAAAAATGCAAAAAAACCAATTTGAGTTTGCAATAGCTGTAACTTCCTTAGTTTTGCTATCATCAAAAGTTTTCAGACACCGTTGGATTCGTGAGGAAACCCTCTTTCCGTAGAGGTGCTAGATGAAGCAATACTGTAAAGTTTTCAGTGAAAAGCATCGCAAAAACCAATATTTTTTGGGCGTAAAAATTCAAGGTCGTTTTCAAGCTCAAAAACGCTGTAACTCCTTCATTTTTTCGAATTTCGAAAATTTTCTGGCATTCCGCAGTTCGAAATTCGAAGACAATTCGAACAATAAACAGATTTACTTGAAATTCAACATTTTATTTTTTTTGCATTTTTTTAGCAAAGGCTAACCCCTTATGAAAATTTTCAATTTTTGATGCGAAAAAAATTTTCGAGTTGAGTATACAGTATTGAAGATTACGGCAAAAAATCGGTTTAGTGCAACTCCCATGTTTTTCCTTCAAAAAACAAGCTCAAAATCGCATAATTAATATCCGAAAAATGGTTAAAAAAATTAAGGTGAGTTTGAAATTGCTGTAACATCTTTAGTTTTGCGAATTTCAAAATTCTGAAGACACCGTTGGATTCGTGAAGAAAATCTCTTTCCGTAATGGTGCTGGACGAGGCAATACTCTTTCCTATTTCCTTGAAAACTTTAGAGTATTGCTTCAAAATTGCATAATTCATATCCAAAAAATGCAAAAAAACCAATTTGAGTTTGCAATAGCTGTAACTTCCTTAGTTTTGCTATCATCAAAAGTTTTCAGACACCGTTGGATTCGTGAGGAAACCCTCTTTCCGTAGAGGTGCTAGATGAAGCAATACTGTAAAGTTTTCAGTGAAAAGCATCGCAAAAACCAATATTTTTTGGGCGTAAAAATTCAAGGTCGTTTTCAAGCTCAAAAACGCTGTAACTCCTTCATTTTTTCGAATTTCGAAAATTGTCTGGCATTCCGCAGTTCGAAATTCGAAGACAATTCGAACAATAAACAGATTTACTTGAAATTCAACATTTTATTTTTTTTGCATTTTTTTAGCAAAGGCTAACCCCTTATGAAAATTTTCAATTTTTGATGCGAAAAAAATTTTCGAGTTGAGTATACAGTATTGAAGATTACGGCAAAAAAATCGGTTTAGTGCAACTCCCATGTTTTTCCTTCAAAAAACAAGCTCAAAATCGCATAATTAATATCCGAAAAATGGTTAAAAAAATTAAGGTGAGTTTGAAATTGCTGTAACATCTTTAGTTTTGCGAATTTCAAAATTCTGAAGACACCGTTGGATTCGTGAAGAAAATCTCTTTCCGTAATGGTGCTGGACGAGGCAATACTCTTTCCTATTTCCTTGAAAACTTTAGAGTATTGCTTCAAAATTGCATAATTCATATCCAAAAAATGCAAAAAAACCAATTTGAGTTTGCAATAGCTGTAACTTCCTTAGTTTTGCTATCATCAAAAGTTTTCAGACACCGTTGGATTCGTGAGGAAACCCTCTTTCCGTAGAGGTGCTAGATGAAGCAATACTGTAAAGTTTTCAGTGAAAAGCATCGCAAAAACCAATATTTTTTGGGCGTAAAAATTCAAGGTCGTTTTCAAGCTCAAAAACGCTGTAACTCCTTAATTTTTTCGAATTTCGAAAATTTTCTGGCATTCCGCAGTTCGAAATTCGAAGACAATTCGAACAATAAACAGATTTACTTGAAATTCAACATTTTATTTTTTTTGCATTTTTTTAGAAAATTTTCAATTTTTGATGCGAAAAAATTTTTCGAGTTGAGTATACAGTATTGAAGATTACGGCAAAAAATTCGGTTTAGTGCAACTCCCATGTTTTTCCTTCAAAAAACAAGCTCAAAATCGCATAATTAATATCCGAAAAATGGTTGAAAAAATTAAGGTGAGTTTGAAATTGCTGTAACATCTTTAGTTTTGCGAATTTCAAAATTCTGAAGACACCGTTGGATTCGTGAAGAAAATCTCTTTCCGAAATGGTGCTGGACGAGGCAATACTCTTTCCTATTTCCTTGAAAACTTTAGAGTATTGCTTCAAAATTGCATAATTCATATCCAAAAAATGCAAAAAAACCAATTTGAGTTTGCAATAGCTGTAACTTCCTTAGTTTTGCTATCATCAAAAGTTTTCAGACACCGTTGGATTCGTGAGGAAACCCTCTTTCCGTAGAGGTGCTAGATGAAGCAATACTGTAAAGTTTTCAGTGAAAAGCATCGCAAAAACCAATATTTTTTGGGCGTAAAAATTCAAGGTCGTTTTCAAGCTCAAAAACGCTGTAACTCCTTCATTTTTTCGAATTTCGAAAATTTTCTGGCATTCCGCAGTTCGAAATTCGAAGACAATTCGAACAATAAACAGATTTACTTGAAATTCAACATTTTATTTTTTTTGCATTTTTTTAGCAAAGGCTAACCCCTTATGAAAATTTTCAATTTTTGATGCGAAAAAAATTTTCGAGTTGAGTATACAGTATTGAAGATTACGGCAAAAAAATCGGTTTAGTGCAACTCCCATGTTTTTCCTTCAAAAAACAAGCTCAAAATCGCATAATTAATATCCGAAAAATGGTTAAAAAAATTAAGGTGAGTTTGAAATTGCTGTAACATCTTTAGTTTTGCGAATTTCAAAATTCTGAAGACACCGTTGGATTCGTGAAGAAAATCTCTTTCCGTAATGGTGCTGGACGAGGCAATACTCTTTCCTATTTCCTTGAAAACTTTAGAGTATTGCTTCAAAATTGCATAATTCATATCCAAAAAATGCAAAAAAACCAATTTGAGTTTGCAATAGCTGTAACTTCCTTAGTTTTGCTATCATCAAAAGTTTTCAGACACCGTTGGATTCGTGAGGAAACCCTCTTTCCGTAGAGGTGCTAGATGAAGCAATACTGTAAAGTTTTCAGTGAAAAGCATCGCAAAAACCAATATTTTTTGGGCGTAAAAATTCAAGGTCGTTTTCAAGCTCAAAAACGCTGTAACTCCTTCATTTTTTCGAATTTCGAAAATTTTCTGGCATTCCGCAGTTCGAAATTCGAAGACAATTCGAACAATAAACAGATTTACTTGAAATTCAACATTTTATTTTTTTTGCATTTTTTTAGCAAAGGCTAACCCCTTATGAAAATTTTCAATTTTTGATGCGAAAAAAATTTTCGAGTTGAGTATACAGTATTGAAGATTACGGCAAAAAAATCGGTTTAGTGCAACTCCCATGTTTTTCCTTCAAACAACAAGCTCAAAATCGCATAATTAATATCCGAAAAATGGTTAAAAAAATTAAGGTGAGTTTGAAATTGCTGTAACATCTTTAGTTTTGCGAATTTCAAAATTCTGAAGACACCGTTGGATTCGTGAAGAAAATCTCTTTCCGTAATGGTGCTGGACGAGGCAATACTCTTTCCTATTTCCTTGAAAACTTTAGAGTATTGCTTCAAAATTGCATAATTCATATCCAAAAAATGCAAAAAAACCAATTTGAGTTTGCAATAGCTGTAACTTCCTTAGTTTTGCTATCATCAAAAGTTTTCAGACACCGTTGGATTCGTGAGGAAACCCTCTTTCCGTAGAGGTGCTAGATGAAGCAATACTGTAAAGTTTTCAGTGAAAAGCATCGCAAAAACCAATATTTTTTGGGCGTAAAAATTCAAGGTCGTTTTCAAGCTCAAAAACGCTGTAACTCCTTCATTTTTTCGAATTTCGAAATTTTTCTGGCATTCCGCAGTTCGAAATTCGAAGACAATTCGAACAATAAACAGATTTACTTGAAATTCAACATTTTATTTTTTTTGCATTTTTTTAGCAAAGGCTAACCCCTTATGAAAATTTTCAATTTTTGATGCGAAAAAAATTTTCGAGTTGAGTATACAGTATTGAAGATTACGGCAAAAAAATCGGTTTAGTGCAACTCCCATGTTTTTCCTTCAAAAAACAAGCTCAAAATCGCATAATTAATATCCGAAAAATGGTTAAAAAAATTAAGGTGAGTTTGAAATTGCTGTAACATCTTTAGTTTTGCGAATTTCAAAATTCTGAAGACACCGTTGGATTCGTGAAGAAAATCTCTTTCCGTAATGGTGCTGGACGAGGCAATACTCTTTCCTATTTCCTTGAAAACTTTAGAGTATTGCTTCAAAATTGCATAATTCATATCCAAAAAATGCAAAAAAACCAATTTGAGTTTGCAATAGCTGTAACTTCCTTAGTTTTGCTATCATCAAAAGTTTTCAGACACCGTTGGATTCGTGAGGAAACCCTCTTTCCGTAGAGGTGCTAGATGAAGCAATACTGTAAAGTTTTCAGTGAAAAGCATCGCAAAAACCAATATTTTTTGGGCGTAAAAATTCAAGGTCGTTTTCAAGCTCAAAAACGCTGTAACTCCTTCATTTTTTCGAATTTCGAAAATTTTCTGGCATTCCGCAGTTCGAAATTCGAAGACAATTCGAACAATAAACAGATTTACTTGAAATTCAACATTTTATTTTTTTTTGCATTTTTTTAGCAAAGGCTAACCCCTTATGAAAATTTTCAATTTTTGATGCGAAAAAAATTTTCGAGTTGAGTATACAGTATTGAAGATTACGGCAAAAAAATCGGTTTAGTGCAACTCCCATGTTTTTCCTTCAAAAAACAAGCTCAAAATCGCATAATTAATATCCGAAAAATGGTTAAAAAAATTAAGGTGAGTTTGAAATTGCTGTAACATCTTTAGTTTTGCGAATTTCAAAATTCTGAAGACACCGTTGGATTCGTGAAGAAAATCTCTTTCCGTAATGGTGCAATTGTCTATTGATAAAATATGTAGCTTCTATTCTTTATGAAATGAAACAAGGGAGAAAGTAAAAGAAATGGAGTATTTTTCATAGGACGCCCTATAGGCGACAATAGACAATAGACAATTGCACCATTACGGAAAGAGATTTTCTTCACGAATCCAACGGTGTCTTCAGAATTTTGAAATTCGCAAAACTAAAGATGTTACAGCAATTTCAAACTCACCTTAATTTTTTTAACCATTTTTCGGATATTAATTATGCGATTTTGAGCTTGTTTTTTGAAGGAAAAACATGGGAGTTGCACTAAACCGATTTTTTTGCCGTAATCTTCAATACTGTATACTCAACTCGAAAATTTTTTTCGCATCAAAAATTGAAAATTTTCATAAGGGGTTAGCCTTTGCTAAAAAAATGCAAAAAAAAATAAAATGTTGAATTTCAAGTAAATCTGTTTATTGTTCGAATTGTCTTCGAATTTCGAACTGCGGAATGCCAGAAAATTTTCGAAATTCGAAAAAATGAAGGAGTTACAGCGTTTTTGAGCTTGAAAACGACCTTGAATTTTTACGCTCAAAAAATATTGGTTTTTGCGATGCTTTTCACTGAAAACTTTACAGTATTGCTTCATCTAGCACCTCTACGGAAAGAGGGTTTCCTCACGAATCCAACGGTGTCTGAAAACTTTTGATGATAGCAAAACTAAGGAAGTTACAGCTATTGCAAACTCAAATTGGTTTTTTTGCATTTTTTGGATATGAATTATGCAATTTTGAAGCAATACTCTAAAGTTTTCAAGGAAATAGGAAAGAGTATTGCCTCGTCCAGCACCATTACGGAAAGAGATTTTCTTCACGAATCCAACGGTGTCTTCAGAATTTTGAAATTCGCAAAACTAAAGATGTTACAGCAATTTCAAACTCACCTTAATTTTTTTAACCATTTTTCGGATATTAATTATGCGATTTTGAGCTTGTTTTTTGAAGGAAAAACATGGGAGTTGCACTAAACCGAATTTTTTGCCGTAATCTTCAATACTGTATACTCAACTCGAAAAATTTTTTCGCATCAAAAATTGAAAATTTTCATAAAAAAATGCAAAAAAAATAAAATGTTGAATTTCAAGTAAATCTGTTTATTGTTAGAATTGTCTTCGAATTTCGAACTGCGGAATGCCAGAAAATTTTCGAAATTCGAAAAAATGAAGGAGTTACAGCGTTTTTGAGCTTGAAAACGACCTTGAATTTTTACGCCCAAAAAATATTGGTTTTTGCGATGCTTTTCACTGAAAACTTTACAGTATTGCTTCATCTAGCACCTCTACGGAAAGAGGGTTTCCTCACGAATCCAACGGTGTCTGAAAACTTTTGATGATAGCAAAACTAAGGAAGTTACAGCTATTGCAAACTCAAATTGGTTTTTTTGCATTTTTTGGATATGAATTATGCAATTTTGAAGCAATACTCTAAAGTTTTCAAGGAAATAGGAAAGAGTATTGCCTCGTCCAGCACCATTACGGAAAGAGATTTTCTTCACGAATCCAACGGTGTCTTCAGAATTTTGAAATTCGCAAAACTAAAGATGTTACAGCAATTTCAAACTCACCTTAATTTTTTTAACCATTTTTCGGATATTAATTATGCGATTTTGAGCTTGTTTTTTGAAGGAAAAACATGGGAGTTGCACTAAACCGATTTTTTTGCCGTAATCTTCAATACTGTATACTCAACTCGAAAATTTTTTTCGCATCAAAAATTGAAAATTTTCAAGTAAATCTGTTTATTGTTCGAATTGTCTTCGAATTTCGAACTGCGGAATGCCAGAAAATTTTCGAAATTCGAAAAAATTAAGGAGTTACAGCGTTTTTGAGCTTGAAAACGACCTTGAATTTTTACGCTCAAAAAATATTGGTTTTTGCGATGCTTTTCACTGAAAACTTTACAGTATTGCTTCATCTAGCACCTCTACGGAAAGAGGGTTTCCTCACGAATCCAACGGTGTCTGAAAACTTTTGATGATAGCAAAACTAAGGAAGTTACAGCTATTGCAAACTCAAATTGGTTTTTTTGCATTTTTTGGATATGAATTATGCAATTTTGAAGCAATACTCTAAAGTTTTCAAGGAAATAGGAAAGAGTATTGCCTCGTCCAGCACCATTACGGAAAGAGATTTTCTTCACGAATCCAACGGTGTCTTCAGAATTTTGAAATTCGCAAAACTAAAGATGTTACAGCAATTTCAAACTCACCTTAATTTTTTTTACCATTTTTCGGATATTAATTATGCGATTTTGAGCTTGTTTTTTGAAGGAAAAACATGGGAGTTGCACTAAACCGATTTTTTTGCCGTAATCTTCAATACTGTATACTCAACTCGAAAATTTTTTTCGCATCAAAAATTGAAAATTTTCATAAGGGGTTAGCCTTTGCTAAAAAAATGCAAAAAAAAATAAAATGTTGAATTTCAAGTAAATCTGTTTATTGTTCGAATTGTCTTCGAATTTCGAACTGCGGAATGCCAGAAAATTTTCGAAATTCGAAAAAATGAAGGAGTTACAGCGTTTTTGAGCTTGAAAACGACCTTGAATTTTTACGCCCAAAAAATATTGGTTTTTGCGATGCTTTTCACTGAAAACTTTACAGTATTGCTTCATCTAGCACCTCTACGGAAAGAGGGTTTCCTCACGAATCCAACGGTGTCTGAAAACTTTTGATGATAGCAAAACTAAGGAAGTTACAGCTATTGCAAACTCAAATTGGTTTTTTTGCATTTTTTGGATATGAATTATGCAATTTTGAAGCAATACTCTAAAGTTTTCAAGGAAATAGGAAAGAGTATTGCCTCGTCCAGCACCATTACGGAAAGAGATTTTCTTCACGAATCCAACGGTGTCTTCAGAATTTTGAAATTCGCAAAACTAAAGATGTTACAGCAATTTCAAACTCACCTTAATTTTTTTAACCATTTTTCGGATATTAATTATGCGATTTTGAGATTGTTTTTTGAAGGAAAAACATGGGAGTTGCACTAAACCGATTTTTTTGCCGTAATCTTCAATACTGTATACTCAACTCGAAAATTTTTTTCGCATCAAAAATTGAAAATTTTCATAAGGGGTTAGCCTTTGCTAAAAAAATGCAAAAAAAATAAAATGTTGAATTTCAAGTAAATCTGTTTATTGTTCGAATTGTCTTCGAATTTCGAACTGCGGAATGCCAGAAAATTTTCGAAATTCGAAAAAATGAAGGAGTTACAGCGTTATTGAGCTTGAAAACGACCTTGAATTTTTACGCCCAAAAAATATTGGTTTTTGCGATGCTTTTCACTGAAAACTTTACAGTATTGCTTCATCTAGCACCTCTACGGAAAGAGGGTTTCCTCACGAATCCAACGGTGTCTGAAAACTTTTGATGATAGCAAAACTAAGGAAGTTACAGCTATTGCAAACTCAAATTGGTTTTTTTGCATTTTTTGGATATGAATTATGCAATTTTGAAGCAATACTCTAAAGTTTTCAAGGAAATAGGAAAGAGTATTGCCTCGTCCAGCACCATTACGGAAAGAGATTTTCTTCACGAATCCAACGGTGTCTTCAGAATTTTGAAATTCGCAAAACTAAAGATGTTACAGCAATTTCAAACTCACCTTAATTTTTTTAACCATTTTTCGGATATTAATTATGCGATTTTGAGATTGTTTTTTGAAGGAAAAACATGGGAGTTGCACTAAACCGATTTTTTTGCCGTAATCTTCAATACTGTATACTCAATACTCTTTCCTATTTCCTTGAAAACTTTAGAGTATTGCTTCAAAATTGCATAATTCATATCCAAAAAATGCAAAAAAACCAATTTGAGTTTGCAATAGCTGTAACTTCCTTAGTTTTGCTATCATCAAAAGTTTTCAGACACCGTTGGATTCGTGAGGAAACCCTCTTTCCGTAGAGGTGCTAGATGAAGCAATACTGTAAAGTTTTCAGTGAAAAGCATCGCAAAAACCAATATTTTTTGGGCGTAAAAATTCAACGTCGTTTTCAAGCTCAAAAACGCTGTAACTCCTTCATTTTTTCGAATTTCGAAAATTTTCTGGCATTCCGCAGTTCGAAATTCGAAGACAATTCGAACAATAAACAGATTTACTTGAAATTCAACATTTTATTTTTTTTGCATTTTTTTAGCAAAGGCTAACCCCTTATGAAAATTTTCAATTTTTGATGCGAAAAAAATTTTCGAGTTGAGTATACAGTATTGAAGATTACGGCAAAAAAATCGGTTTAGTGCAACTCCCATGTTTTTCCTTCAAAAAACAAGCTCAAAATCGCATAATTAATATCCGAAAAATGGTAAAAAAAATTAAGGTGAGTTTGAAATTGCTGTAACATCTTTAGTTTTGCGAATTTCAAAATTCTGAAGACACCGTTGGATTCGTGAAGAAAATCTCTTTCCGTAATGGTGCAATTGTCTATTGATAAAATATGTAGCTTCTATTCTTTATGAAATGAAACAAGGAAATGAATGAAAAATACTCCATTTCTTTTACTTTCTCCCTTGTTTGCCACTTGGCACTTGCACTGCACCCCCCTCACCCTTATCCCCCTACCCCCCCTACACTGTTCGTTTTCTGCTTATCCTTTCTTCTTTCTTCACCTCCCACCAACGCTAACTAAACTCTTTCCCTATTCTTTTGCAATTATTTTCACTACTTGTTTTTTGTGTAATTTTGCCCAATAATATCCTGAATTAAACTGAGCCTTGGACTGCCGCAGGAATCGAACCCACGACATTTCCGCTGCTTGCTGAGATCGCAACTAACTCAGCTACCGAGGCGCTTGACAGGATGTGTAACTATTTGCTATCACTTATTATAATCTATTGCCTGTTACAGCTTATTTTGTTGTTTGTATATGCAATTTTGGTGCATACTTTTAGTCGTTTAAAAGCTTTACAATGTTAATGACAGATGTAGCTAGTACTTCACAAGAAAAACAATTTGGACAAATTCTGTCAGTGTGGCCATCTGGCGTTTGCTTTCTGTTCAAAGTACATAATTCATCAAGATCGAGGTGTATTTCGCATAATGCCAATGCCATTCGCGTAATGTTAAAATTACTTTAAGGTGACAAACACGACTCAGAGTTTAGCATGTCCACCTATAACACTTAACGTCATCGGTTCAATTCGCACGGCAGCGTGAAAATTATTGAATAATTTGTTGTCCAACAATTTGTATACGCCCCACCATAGGTGTACAATAATTTAGTCATTCATAATTTGTAACACCTCAAAATATGCGTCTCAGACCCCATAAAACATATATATTTTTGGAACAAGGTAATTTTCTAACTTTCAACGACATTTTGAACCTCATTTAAATTTTTTGTCTTTAATAAAAAGACGCAAAGTTAGGGATTTATTAACCTTTATTTTTCACCGAAGGGAATGATTCCTTAAAAAGATGGAAAATTTATCGGCTGCGTTGACTAGGTCATGTTGTCAGAATAGATGAAGAAGCTCCAGCAAAGAAGTCTTTTGAAGGCAAACACGGTGGTACACGCAAACCGGGAAGACCAAAAGCCCGATGGAAAGATCTAGTTGTGGGAGACATCTCGAAACATGGTGTCAGAGATTTTAGAATGAGCGCAGAAGATCGAGGCGCTTGCAATGCTATTCTACGTTCGGCTGGTGGAACAAATATTCTGTCATAGCCAAATAAAGTAGAGCAAGTAATACGAACCATACTTGCCACATCTCTCGAAGGCCAATTTCAACCAAATCGGATAAGAATTGGGTTCTCCAGAGGCAGTATAATCAAGAGATCGCTTTATATGGGAGCTATATCAAAACATGGACTGATATGATCTATTTACAATTCTAAGCGACCTAATAGGAAGTTTTTGTTTAAAATTTCAAGAGCCTAGCTTTGCTTCTTTGAAAGTTATTGTGCTTTCGACAGACATGCGGACATGGCTAGATTGACTTAGAATGTTATGACGCCCAAGAACGTACATACTTTATGGGGTCATAGACCAATAAGACGATGTGTTACAAACAGAATGGCGAAGTAAGTATACCCCCATCCTATAGTGGAGGATATAATAAACAAATAGGTAGCACGATAGGCTATTATCTATAGATACTCTGAATAGCTGTATTTTTGTTGCACTAAAGCTGAAAACTAGTATCAAAGTTCGGTTCAGCCGTCCGAAATCAACGAATTTGGCTACAATCATCCCCAGCCAGGACCTTTGACATGCCCTGTTTCAATGAAACGTATCTATGAAAATATAGTGACCATATCGCTTTACAATCAACATGGATTCTTGCATGCTTTCTATAGGTTGCTATATTCTACATCGTCATTTCTTCTTAAGTCAAGTTAATATTTCATGGAAATCAATTATGGTGATCACCACCAGCAATTTGTTAAATTCTCCTTTAGCCTATTCATATAAAAATTGATTACTTTTTTAATTGCATTTGACACCTGTTTGTTTATTATTGCGTTAATTCTTGTCCAGGCTTTCAATATCATGGATGGATTCTCTATCTCTTTATACATCTGGCAATCATAGCAGCAGTCCCTTTAAAATCAAAGTAAATATTTATTTTGTCACCCACCTTGCATTCCCCACGTGTCAGACAAATGTCGATGTTCAAATTAATTCGATTATGTGAATACTTGATTTCGTTGTGCGTTTGTTGCCTTTGATTGCCGACAGTGTTTCGGATGTTCCTCTTTGTCCTGTTCTTTCTGTTGTGAAGAATCGATTAAAAATTCATTTTCACTTTTGATTTTTAGTTTTTATTTTCATTTTCAAAGGACGTCAATGATTTTTTTCTACTGCTGTTGGCTATAGGATTTGGCCCTCATGGACATTGGAAAACATAAGCCAACATTTGGCCTTAACTCTCGGACTTATGGAACAGCATAAGCATCATGGCAGGGAGGCAGGCAAATGGTTTGGAATGTAAATGGATACATGTCGCCAGGGCTTTTTTTCGTTGTTTTTTTTCTGATTGGAAGCCAATGAAATAAACATCATTCCAAATCCACAAGTCTCATGAACAACTGTTGTATATTTTTAATGTCTGTTTGTTTGTGTGTATGATTGATTGATTAATAGGAATGAACAACAAAAAATCAATTCGGGCTGAGAACCAATTCCGCAATGTGCCTAAGGGAACATTTATATGAGAAGAATTTTTGAAATACGATTTTTGGCGGCTGGAAAAATGGATCCAAAAGTTTAAACATTTTCAGATGTAAACAAAATGCACATCAAATAGTCGATATATACCGATTTCTGAGCTTTGTTAGGTTAGGTGTTAGTGGCAGTCTACCATCAGACTCACTTGGACGTTTTCGTCCATTGTGATACCACATGAACAGAAGGAGGAAGTAGCCTTCAAGATTCAAACATCCAAACCGCTTTAAAAAGCCCAACAACTTTCGAATGTTCACATCTGTTAAATCAGACAAGTTCTCAAAGAAATGAAAACCTAAAGTGGAACTCCTTTTGAGTGCCAGTGTGGGACACACACACAACTCAGATGTTCTATAGTTTATTCTTCCTCGACGTCCTGCAAACGTTGTTACTGGCACCCTTCAGTCTGTCGGTATGTTTTCCGATTAGACAGTGACCTGTCATGACGGACACTATGACTATGTCGATTATAGCCTGCGACAGCAAAGCGCTTGATCTCTTCAAGTCTAGATAATGCCACATAATTTTGGAATGTTCATAAACTCTCTTTGTGATCATCTATCAATCGTTTGCCCTTCGGACCTGATTTTAATACTTAGCTTACTTAATACTCGATAGAGGCATACCCACAGGTTCCAGTTCCCCTGAAATGTGTAAGGTAGTTCCTAGTCTCGCAAGCTCGTCTGCTCAACAATTCACTGGGATATCTTTGTAGCCCTGCACACAGAACAGTCGAATTTTGAAATGTTCCGACATCTCGTTAAGAGATCTGAGGCAGTCGAGGGCGGTCTTTGAGTTCAGAAATATGTTCTCCATGGCTCTTTCATCCTTAGCCTAGAAGCCGTAGATGTATCCTATACGAAACCAATCGTGCGGTGCTCTTGTGGCCTTGGCGCTGTTGAAGAGTTTTCTGCAGCCCTATTGAAGAGTTTTCTGCAGCGCTGTTTGACCCTTGGATTGGCTTTAGGACATGGTTCCAGTTCCCCTGGAATCTGTAAGGTAGTTCCTAGTCTGGCAAGCTCGTCTGCTCTACATTTCACTGGGATATCTCTGTGGCACTGCACCCACAACAGGCGAATTTTGAATTGTTTCGACATCTCGTTGAGAGATCTGAGGCAGTCGAGGGCGGTCTTTGATTTCAGAAATACGTTCTTTAGAAATTAAATGGCGGTTTCTTTCTTAGTCTAGAAGCCTTAGATGTATCCTACACCGACCCAATCGTGCGGTGATCTTGTGGCCTTGGCGCTGTTGAAGAGTTTTCTGCAGCGCTGTTTGACTCTTGGCTTGGCTTTAGAACATGCTGACACATGACCGGTCTCGAACGTGAAATAAAATGTTCACCGAACTCGCCTGTCAATAAGTCCATTGTTGCGCGGGCTGTGTGGCATGTGGCACCGTCCTGTTGAAACCACATGTCATGCAAGTCAAGCTTTTGCTTTTTGGGCAAAAAAAGTTGGATATCATCTTACGGTAGCGCTCACCATTCACCGTTACGTCACGATTCGCATCCTCTTTGAAGAAGTACGATCCAATGACGCCACCAGACTGTGACTTTTTCTTGATGCATTGGTAGCTCTTGCAATGCTTCTGGGTTATCTTCACTCTAAAGTCGACAATTCTGCTTATTTAAGTACCCATTGGGCCAAAAGTGAGCTTCGTTGATAAAATGGATGAAACGCGCGATGAACTTTCTTAACAGAGCACGCATTATGATAATAAAATTCAATAATTTGCAAGCGTTGTTCGTTTGTAAGACGACTCATAGTTAAATTATAGCCCAAACTGAAGATGATTGATAGTGAAACAAAAAACGAAACGTGTGTGAGCTGTTTAAGCCAGTGTTGTCAAAAACATAATAGCTAAAAAATCACCCTTTCGATTTATTTGTCAATTAGCTTTCTTTAAAATAACCCACTGAACAATTTGTGTAAAAGTTTTTAATTGTTTGCTTTAGATTCGTTGCAGGTTCACTTTCGTAGCCAATATGTTTTAAAAATCTTTTCATAGAAACTTTTTACTATTGTAAATCATTGGTGTCCCTCTTATGAAAAAAAAAAATTAGCAAGAGTGGACTGTAGATATGACCAAAAACCAAAAGTAAATATTGCCATTCGACCACTTGCATAAATTAAAAATTTACTCTTTCACTTGCACATATTAACATTTGGTTGTAAACAAAGAAATAAAAATTGAAAGAATTGTCATCTATTGATTGCAAATCGAATACAAAAAAAAAGAGGGGAGAACAGAAAAAGTCCAGCAAAGGCTATGGCTGGGTTTTTATTTTGAATTCAATCTGATGAAGCATCATTGCAATGTAAACACAAGGACTGCATGCAGAAATGTGAAGACTGTGTACTCAATTAACAGAAAACTAAATATTTACTTATAAATTTTCACTTAACTGGAGTCCCTAGACAGCAAAGGGTGAATCACACATACATGCAGAAATTCGAAAACTCACACATAGATATGTAGTCAAGGATACTGATGATTTGTGTGGTAGTGTGTTTTTGCATGCGAATATGCTCCCAATATTTACTGACCAGAGTGGACAGTAAAGTAATCAATACGAATTTTTATTACAAATGATGACGATGACGACATTGATGAGTTTGTAGGAGAAGGAAGGCAATGGTCATCGTTTTTATTTATCATCATCGTCGTCTACGTTATCATCATTGCCATGATGTCACTATGGCAGTCAGAGATTGTGGAGTTTAAATTGCAAATGTCCGCATATAATTTGCAATACATTCTGACTAAACAAATAATATTTCACAAACATACACTTCTACACACACACACAATGACATATGAAAATACATATGTATGTCTTACTATATGTTGATATGTGTTGATATGTATCTTTGTGTAAACACACAGGATCATAGTGCACATACGAGGGTCTGGTGAACAAGTTTTTTATGATTTAAGTTTTAACTCATATTGTGTTATTGAGTGGCCCAAATCTCTATATAGTAGTCGTTCCAGTGGAGATAGGTTCTCTATGGCTAAATGGGTTGTTAACATTACATAGCCCCAACATAAGCCGATGGTCCCATTTGAAATCCCAAACATTTATGTATTTAAAAAAAGAGCTTTTGAAAACTTAATGTCTTATAATGTGTTACTTCATGTCCACTCGCCTTAAATATCCTTTTCATCCGACCTGTGTCCACGAAAATGAACATATATTTGATGTTACATAGTAACTGAAACTATGCACTCAATCTCTTTGAAAAAGTAAACATGCATTGATATACACTGAATCCCACCAGGGAAATATGTGCAGCCCTCAAACCTGTCTGTCATATTGACAGCCCGCATTAAGTTTAAGGCAAATGGCAACCAAAAGCAAAACACAGACGCAAATATAAATATTCAGTAATAAACACAGGATACAAACAACGTATATACATACACACATGTGCAATCATACATGACATGAACATTAGAACACGCGGTAGTGGACAGCAAATAGGACAAAGGACTAGATAGTCAACAGGGCTACCCGCATACAAGTTTGATACACATTAAAGTATGAGCAAGTTGAATCGAGTATCTGTGAGCCGTTATTAGACTCGGGAACAAAGTAGTTCCCTAAAACAAGTAAAAAGGCGTAAAGGATACCCACCACCTCGGGTTTATATGTAAACCACCTTCCGTCAAAATTCGATGACAAATGCATACCTTATGCCCCATAGCAGCTATATCGAAATATGTTCCGCTTTGGGCCAAATACTTGTAAGTACAAGTCATTGTTCAATTGTGTATAACAAAATATTGGTCTTTTATGTAGCTATATCTAAAAATAAACCGATCTGAACCATATACGACACGGATGTCGAAAAGCCTAACATAAGTCCCTGTGTCAAATTTCAGTGAAATCGGATTATAAATGGGCCTCTTATGGGGTCAAGACTTTAAATCGGGATAACGGTATATATGGCAGCTATATCCAAATCTGGACCGATCTGGGCCATATTGCAGAAAGATGACGAGGGGCTTAACACAACTCACTGTACCAAATTTCGGCGACATCGGACAATAAATGCGCCTCTGATGGGACCAAGACTTTAAATCTAGATATCGGTCTATATGGCAGCTATATCCAAATCTGGACCGATTTTTGCCATATTGCAGAAAGATGTCGAAGGGCCTAACACAACTCACTGTACCAAATTTCAGCGACATCGGACAATAAATGCGCCTTTTATGGACCCAAAGCCTTAAATCGAGAGATCGGTCTATATGACAGCAATATACAAATCTGGACCGATCTGCGCCAAATTTAAAAAGGATGTCAAAGGGCCTAACACAACTCACTGTCCCAAATTTTTGGCAAAATCGGACAATAAATGCGCCTTTTATGGGCGCAAGACCTTTAATTGAGACATCGGTCTATCCAAATCTGAAGTGATCTTGGCCGAACTGAAGAAAGGTGTCGAAAGGCCTAATACAACTCACTGTCTCAAATGTCAGCAAAATCGGATAACAAATGTGGCTTTTATGTCGAAAGGCCTAATACAACTCACTGTCTCAAATGTCAGCAAAATCGGATAACAAATGTGGCTTTTATGGGCTTATGAGCCTAAATCAGTGGATCGGTCTATATGGTAGCCATATCCAAATCTGAACCGATCTGGGCTAATTTGAAGATGAATGTCGAAAGGACTAACACAACCCACTGTCCCAAATTTCAGCAAAATCGGATAATAAATCTGGCTTTTATCGGCCTAAGATCCTAAATGGGGGCTATATCAAGATATAGTCTGATATAGCCCATCTTCGAACTGAACCTGCTTATGGGCAAAAAAAGAATCTGAGCAAAGTTTCAGCTCAATATCTTTATTTTTTAAGACTATAGCGTGATTTCAACAGACAGACGGACGGACAGACGAACGAACATGGCTAGATCGTCTAAGATTTTTAAGCTGACCAAGAATATGTATATTGGGTTGCCTAAAAAGTAATTGTCGGTAATATAGTAGTAATATAGTCGTCGTTGACAAATTTTTTCAACGGATTGTGACTCTGCAATTGCATTCTTTCTTCTGTCAGTTATCAGCTGTTACTTTTAGCTTGCTTTAGAAAAAAAGTGCGCGAAATTTTGTTTACATTTGTTTGTTTGGCGTCAATTTTAATTTGGGTACCACATGCATTGAAAGAAATTCATTTAACAAACCGAATCAACGCTTGTGATATGCACCTTAAACGCAATGAGTTCGATCCGTTTTTAAAACGAATCATAACTGGAGATGAAAAATGGATTGTTTACAACAACGTCAGTCGAAAACGATCATGGTCCAAGCATGGTGAACCAGCTCAAACCACTTCAAAGGCTGATATCCGCCAAAAGAAGGTTATGCTGTCCGTTTGGTGGGATTGGAAGGGAGTGGTATATTTTGAGCTGCTTCCAAGGAACCAAACGATTAATTCGGCTGTTTACTGTCAACAATTGGACAAATTGAATACAGCCATCAAGGAGAAGTGACCAGAATTGGTCAATCGTAAAGGTGTCATATTCCACCAGGACAACGCTAGACCGCACACATCTTTGGTCACTCGCCAAAAACTGAGTGAGCTTGGCTGGGAACTTTTGATGCATCCACCATATAGCCCTGACCTACCATTTATTTCGATCTTTGCAGAACTCCCTAAATGGTAAAACTTTCGGCAATGATGAGGCTATAAAATCGCACTTAGTTCAGTTTTTTGCAGATAAAGGCCAGAAGTTCTATGAGCGTGGAATACTAAATTTGCCAGGAAGATGACAAAAGGTTATCAAACAAAATGGCAATTATATATTTGATTAAAGTTCATTCTAAGTTTTATTAAAAATGCATTTACTTTCTTTTAAAAAAACCGCAATTACTTTTTAGGCACCCCATATTTGCAGCTTTTATATGTTTAAGACCCTAAATCTGCAGATTAGTCTATATGGCACATATCTGTAAAAATATCTCAATATGAACCATATTCGGCTCAGATATCGTGGGCTTTGGTAAATATAGCCCAATATGAACCATGTTTAGTTCGAGTGCCAGGGGCCCTAGTACAACTAGCTGTTCCAAATTTCAGCGAAATCGGACAACATGCGCATGTTACAGGCTTAAAACCCTAAAGTGGTATAAATGGTTACTATATGTAAATATCGCGCGATGTGAACTATATTCAGTTCAGAAATCGAAGGCCCTGGTACAACTCGCTGTTCCAAATTTCAATGAAATTTGACATCTAATGCTCCGGTAATGGGACTCTAACTCGGCAGCTATATGTAATTATAGCCCGATATGAGCCATATTCGGCTCGGATATCCGTGGGCTTGGTAGAACTTGCAGCGAAATCGGTCAACAAATGCGTCTTTATGGGCTTAAGACCCTAAATCGACAGATCGGTCGATATGGCAAAATGCAAATTTTCCCATGAACATTCCACTAAGGAACTGCGTCCGATTCAAATTTTATGCTCAATGATTAGGAGCCTCCTTTTTAAAGCCGAGCCCGAACGACGTGCCGCAGGGGGATACCTTTTTGGGGAAAGTTGGAATATGGCATAGTACCTCACAAATGACGCCAGCATTGGGTGGGGATAACCACCGATAAACATTTTTTTCTGATGTTCTCGCCACGATTCGAAATCAGGCGTTGGGTGTCATAGGCGGAAATGCTAACGTGGCCTACCTGTTTACATCCGAATATAATCCGAGTTGGCCCGTTCAAGAATTTGACCTGCGTATGAAAAAAATACAGATCTGTGCCAAATTTCAATTCATATCTCAATTTTTAAAGATTTTAGAGTGATTTCAACAGAAGAACACAGACGGACAGACACCCGGGTATCGTCATTGACTAAATGAATATACCCTTTTTCTTATGATAGTGGGTATACAAATATGGAAGCCTTTGTGCATTGGGGTGTGAGAGCACACGAGACAGTTTTTGGAGTATTTGAGAGAAAAATTCTTCGTAAAATGTATGGACCAGTTTGGATTGATGGAGAGTATCGGCGATGTATGAACCACGAACCGTAAGAGTTGTACGATAAGATAACGTAAGAATCAATGAAGAGGCTCCAGCGAAGTAGTCCCTTGAAGGCAATCACTGTGGTACACGCAAACCGGGACGACCAAAAGTCCGATGGCAAGATCAAATGGTGAAAGACATCTCGAAACTTGGTCTCAGAAATTTAAGAAGGAGCGCATAAGATCGAGGCGCTTGAAACGCTTAACTTTGTCTAATGGAACAAATGTTTGTCATAGCCAATTAAAGTAGATAAAGTAAGTGAATAACATTAACTATCTTGAAAGAGGTCTTGTGCATCCAATGAGAGTACCAGATATATACTTACTGTGAAAATTTAGATATCTGGTGCAAATTTATATTCGGTACAACCAAATACCTTTCCATATAAGGTGCCCATATGCCATTATACTACGTATCGGAAAGTATGATTGCCTATGTGAAAAATGATGTTGTTGTGCATTTGCTTTCGATTTTTTTTTTTTTGCTTATTTTTTTCCTCTGTTTATAATCGTTGGTTTTATTTGCAACAGATTTGTGGAGTAAAAAATCTAAAAAAAATCATTTTGCAGATTTAAAATTTTTTTCATTATTTGTTTTGTTTGTTTGTTAAAAGAGATGTTCGACCATATAACTAAGCGCATATGGACATGGGCCTTCTCCGCTCATGCATCAAACACAAATATATGCACACACAAACACAGACTCAAAACAAACGGATGTACAATGGCCACATGCCTATTTCCGGTTGAGTGCTACAGCCAAAATAGAGTGAAATTCAGTTAAAATTCAGCGTGCAAATGATAGAGGTGTATGTCTACAAATGTATGTTTGTTTGGAGTGTACATATGTTTTTGATAGATCATAGGGGATAGCCATATGAACGATTTCAGAAACGAATGGATATTGTGTAACAGGGTATTCGAACTTTGTGTATTTGCTGTTTTTAAGTATACGCAACGAGTAAAAATCAATTCCTGTTTCGAATTAGTCATGTCCTTCTGTCTGTCCCAAAGTACAGATCGCATTTGTTTTCCGATTACCACCAAATTTCACATATGTAGCTTATTTTTTATTATTTCCGGAAAAATCCGTTCTGATTTACATTCGTTTGTATGGTTGTTTTACTTTGTGCCTCTACCAGCTGGGCTTCGATAGATTCTAAAATGTTTTATTTTTAATATGAGATTGTTCTTTAAAAATGTTGAAGCTAATGATCCAGTTCACTAAGACCTTCTATCCATAATCATTAAAAATCCACAGGAGCATATTTTAGGTTCAAAAACTACCACTACTACACTACTAACAAAGAGTACTATTTTAACCCAAACGGTCTACATGTCCGTTTGGGAAGGTTTTTTCTGCGATGGTCCACTCTTCATTTATTTGACATGCAGTTCATTAGGGCAGTATTTTTTTGGGAATGCGACCTGCAGGCATTTAGCCAACTCCATAAACCTTTTATTTGAGTACCATCGCGATGTGGTCGATTGCTCAAACGCATGGTCCCCAAATGATAATATCATGTTTGAACTATACAACTAAAAAGGTTGTAGACCCAAAGTGTCATGTTTGGTCTTTTTTTCTGTTGAAGGAGGTTTTGAGTGTGGGGCAGCCTCACAGTTACTTATTCCCTAATATTTTGATGGCCACCACAAGACACTTGGTCCCAATTATTCATACCAGATTCGTCGTCTACGCCCTAGGAACTGTCACTTTAGACCTAATTTGTATCGTTGGGCAAACATATCCGTTTTCTGGTTTTGGGGGGAATGCGACGTTGCCCAAACACCTTGATCTTAATTAACCATAGGATACGAGTATACTTACATCGTTATTCCATTTGTAGGTCAATGAAATAATGATCCGAGATCAAACAAAGTATATGTATTCTTGATCTTGATTAAGCCATGTCCGTCTGTCTGTTCATTCCTCCAACTGTCCGTCTGACTGTCAAAATCACGCAAACTTTCAAAGAAGTAAAGCTATGTTTGAAATTTTGACCAAAAATACTTCTTATAAGTGCAGGTCAGTTGGGATTGTGAATGGATCAAATCGGTAAATGTTTTTAAATAGCTTCGATATAAACCGATCTCCCGATTTGACTTCCTAAGTCGCTAGAGGGCGCAATTATTTTCCGATTTGGCTGAAATTTTGCACCAAGTGTCTTATTTTAACTTCCAGCAACTGTGCCAAGTGTGGTTCAAATCGGTTCACAACCTGATAAAGCTCCTCTATAATGCGATCTCGGATCTTGCTTTCGCGAGCATCTAAAGGGCGTAATTATTATTCGACTTGGCTGAAATGTAGCAGGAAGTGGTATGGTTTGACTTCCAACGACTGTGCCCAAGTAAGGTCTAAATCGGTTTACAACCTAATATACTTACTTTACTTTAAATGACCATTAAAAAAAATTTATTCCTGTAGCCGAACGTCGATTAGATGCCAAAGCGCTTCGATCTTCTTCGCATCTTCTCCAATTTCTGGCACCCAGTTTCGAGATGTCGCTCTCCACTTGGTCACTCCATCGGAGTTTTGGTCTTCTCCTATTGCGTTTTTTTCAAGACTTCTTTGCTGGAGCTTCTTCAACCATTCTGACAACAACCTTCTCATAATCAGATATAGCTCCCACATAAACCGATCTCCTTATTATACTTCTTGAGGCTCTAGAGGGTTCAATTCTTTTCCCATTTAGCTGAAATTTTGCACAACGACTTCTTGTATGACCGTTAACATAACTTTCTAAATATGGTCTGAATCGGTCCATAACCTGATATAGCTCTCATATAAGCAGATCTCCGATTTTATTATTTGAGCCACTATAGGGCGCAATTCTTATCCGATTTGGTTGAAATTTTGCACAATGAATTCCACTTTGGTCTCCAACAGCCAAACCAAGTATGGCCCCAATCGGTTTATAACTTGGTATAGCTGAAATAGCATTTCATATTCTTTATCCTCTTTTTTTTTGTCTATAAAGAGATATCGGCCAAATAACTTGACAAATGCGATCTATGGTCGAGAGTATATAAGTCTTCTTGACATTCTGGAGTTCTGTAGAGGCTTTAATTTCTCCCAGGTTAGCCTAGTTCCCCTACTTTTGTGGCTTGTGTGATGTTTATTTTTTATCCCTCAGCAATAATTATATATTTGTTTTGGGATGGGGGATGCGGGCAAAACTACAAAAAAATAATAAGTACGTATACGAGCTAACATTCGAAAAATTAGAATTGTGGGGATTTGGGGTGGGGGAGGGTGTGCTTGGGCCCTGTAGACCCACCCCCCTGCATACGTCCCTGCCCTCCATCATAGAATTGGGGTACTCAAATCTAGTCATTCCGTTTGTAGCATCTCGAAATATTGTACTGCGATCTTTTAAGTGAATGATATTCTTGGCAATGTGAGTGGATCTAGCTACGTCCGTCCGTCTGTCGATAACACAATAACGGTCAAACGAATGAAGCTAGCCGCTTCAAATTTTGCACAGATATTTCTTATTGATGTAAATGGGTCATGAACGGTTCAGATCTGGCCTTTTAGTGCCACTAGGGAGCGTAATTCTATCCAATATAGGCCCCAGAAAACCCGATTTTCCTATTTAACTATTTGATCTTTGAGAGCTCGCAATTATTATTATTCCAAGAAGTTGTAAAATGCGATCCTTGGTGGTGAATATATAAAATTCGGGCCGGCCGAACATAACGCGATTTCAGTTGTTTGGAGTAAATTTAACCGGCTGAAGACAGACAGCTTACAAATTTTCAGATAAAATGGAATAAAGTTGAAGTTTTTTGTTGATGGCAATTGACTCCAATATGTTTCACGTTGGAGTATAAATAAGATTCGGCCCAGCCGAACTTAATGCGCTTTTGTTTGGAATAATTTAAACTGAATGAAGGAATGCAGCTTAACTCCACATACACCTTTTCGGATCAAATGGAATAAAAGTTGACTCTTTACAACTATATTGGCTCTGTTAAATAAAAAACTACCAACAACGAAATGGAACCATCCTGCCTCAAAGGGAACCGTCCTCCCTAAAATTGATTGCTTTATTACAAATTTTTCCCTAATCACGAATCATTGCATTGGGGTTTTCTCATATGTATGATTAAACATATCCATTGTCGATATTTTGCCTCAAATATTTTGTTCATTTTACTATACCTGGTTGTGATGTCATTAGCTCACAAGCAGAAAGAAACAACATTTTATTGTCGTTTAGAAAAATTAAATTATAATTAGAATCATCAAACACCGTTAAATCATCAAAAGAATTTCAGCTCAAATTTTGAAAAACTACTATTTAACATTTAAGCTACTTTGCATTTTGTCTTTATGGCTATCGAATTGTGGTTTGTAATGCCTGAATGTATCCTCCTACTACATATGCAAATTTTATTTTGTCTATTTATGAGGGTAAAAGGTAAATCGAGTTAGTCTGTTCTATGTTTATTCATTGCATAAATCGAGGAGACAATTGTCAAAATAAACAAAACACATAGTACGAAGGCATAGAAAAAGAAAAGAGTTGGTATGGAATAAAGTCGGGCAAAGTTGACACTTTGATACTCTACAATGCGTTTAACATAGTATTACAACATTATAAATCTTATATACAAAAATCAATTTGTGTTTGTTTGTCGGTTTGTTTGTTTGTGTGTTCCCTATAATCTCAAAAACGGTTCAACCGATTTTTTGAAAATAGGGTACTACATTTTTTGATATCTGAAGGGGGGCGTACACTTCCCCCTTACCCTTATATTCAGAAACGCCAGATCTTGGTGATGGGTGGTGCGATTTAAGCGAAATTTTGTGTTTAAAATAAAAATGTGGTATCCAAATTTCGGATGGGGTACCTAGGGGGCAGCACCACCTTCAAAACCTACCAAATATATATAGACCAATCATGACAATATGGGACTCAAATGAAAGATATTTAAGAGTAGAAAACGTATCTGTCCCATCCCATAAACTCCTCTTAAACTAATGCCAATATGGGGTTTAAATAAATGGTATTTGAGAGAAGAGCACGATGGTGATGTTTTTTTTTGTCTAAGGGACCACCTACCCCCGAAGCACCACTAAATCGGACATCATGACAATATCGAGCTGAAATAAAGACTTTTAATAATGGAGCGAGCGAATTCATAGATCAGTAAAAATCATATGGGATTCAGATAAAGCCATTTATATTGCTATGCTTTTGCGATATGCGTATATTATTTTCGCTAAAATCTCTTTAGTTGTCGAAAATAAATATTTAAAGGATAATTTTCTTCCATATAAAGTAAAAGAAGGCGCAGCGGAGCGGGCCCGGTTCAGCTAGTATATTATATATTATAGCTATATCTCAATTTGAACTATATTGACTGAATTAGGTAGGTACAGTAATAGTTAAGGATAAAAAATTGTGAAACACCTTCGATAAACTTGGTTAACCCGAAGCCTTTTGGATCAACGCAGTCCGATTTAAGGGGGTGGGCGACAAACGTGGATGTAAGACTGTGGTGCAGCGAAACAGTCGGTAAGACGGTGAAAATCCTCTTGAGTGATCCGGATCGTGAGAGGACGAGGCTGTTACTGAAAGGAAGTAAGAAGGAAGTCAGTATAGCTTTTGGTGTCATTACGGAACACATAGGACTACGAGCTTATTTATGAATAGGGAATGTGGGGAATATGATGAGACTTTTGCGGCTAACCGACATCGGTACTTAGTTGGGGACACGATACCAGACATGAAAAAACTTAGGGGAGTGGTATGGAATAAAATTAAGGATTTTGTTAGTAGCACGGAATTCCTAACCTAAAATGTTAATTTTCGAGGTTACTTTTTAGTTTTGATTGCGCTCAACAAGGCGATTACTGGTTTAGGTGCATATCCATAGTGGCATGGGACGGATTAATATGTGCACCTCCTTTCAACCAAACCTAACCTAACCTAATCTAACCTAGAAGATCTGTTAATAAAGGATCGGAGTCGGCTATAAAACATTGACCCCTTAACATTGAGCTAAAACTTAAATCGGAGTGTACTCTTTCATATGTGAAAAATATCTTTGCTGTTGCTTAATGAAAAGTAAATTAAATCCAAATCAAGTGAATGTATGTACATGTGAGATCTATGTTCAAATCTCAACCGTTTTCTTCTTATTTCAAGAGGTACAACCTCTGTGCTTAATTGAATTTTACAAATGCATGGAGTGATATACGGACATGGCTGGATTGTATTAAAAATGATTCCGATTTGATTGGTACAACGAAACGACATTACCATTGATAAACTTATCAAAATATAACGGTTATATTGGATAGGTCATGTTGTTAGAATGAATGGAAAAGCTCCAGCGATGAAGTCTTTTGTAGGCAAGCACTGTGGTACATGCTAAACGGGGTTGGCAAAACTCCGATGAAAAATCAAGTGGTGAAAGATATCTCGAAACTTGGTTTCGGCGATTGGAGAAGAAGCGCAGGAGATCGAGGCGCTTGGAAAACTATACTAAGCTCGGCTAATGGGACAATTATTCTGTCATAGCCAATTATTATAAAGTTAAAGTAAAGACTACGTAGCCGAGTTGGTAGTATGCTCGGTCGTGGGTTAGATTCCCAACAGAGACCTTGGTCTGTCGCTACTGTGGTAACACAATGGTCTTAAAATTGTTTAAATGAGTCCGAAAAGGACTGTCATTCTTTCCTAAACTAACCTAAACTAAAGATTCGATTGGTATACTTATTCCTATGTACATCTTTCTATATTCTGTGTGTTACAAACAAATTAAAATATTTGTAGTACTCAGTAGTATCACAGTATTGGTGTAGACTGAACCCTGTTTTATTGTCATACAATATAGTAAAATTGTGATTAGGATGGTCAGGATAATTAACTTAATATACAAAAAAAATTGGAGAAGGAATTACAATACGCTTAAAAAACAATGGGGAAAATTATCCATGCGGCTAATTGTGTTTAGAAAACTTTAATATGTTTTGGGCAGGCAATTCATTTGCAAATAATTTGAATTTGAAAATTAACAATATTTAAACAAGCACAAAAAAAACCATAAATATTTAGTTAATATTAAAAAAAAAAAAAAAAAAAAAACAATTGAAAACATGAATCCTGTATATAGGTAAACACAGCCATTTGAGAAAAAGTTCAATGCGTAGAAGCATCTCTTAAGCTTATAGGGAGTTTTAAAGAAAGTGAAGATTTCACTCTGTTATAAACCAATGGAAATGCTGAATAGCAGAAATGCTAATGCAATGTGGAAGATACATTGTTTAAGAGGCTGGTGGTAAAAGGAACTGATTCTGACAAATTCTGGATAAGCTAATTCCTGTAGATCTGAAAAAGGAAAACGAAATCAATGTCACTAGTGAGCTGCTCTGTGGTATAATTCTGTCAACGATTAGTGGGATCAATGAAAAGGATGATTTTAATCGAGTTTGAGATCACTTCATAAAACGCTAAATAAGTCTGAAATACTATAGTTTGAAATCCACTCTCAAAATTGGGATTAACTGAGTTGTCGTAGGAGGTAATACATTTTGGAAGGAATACTGAGGAAAGTACAACCAACTTAAAGCTTGTTAAGTTGGGCTGGTACGAGTGTTATATACACTTCACCGTGTAGCGCATTTGTCAAGTTCATTTGGACGGTTTATTTTCTATTAGATGAAAAAAAAAGGATAATAGAAGGTCAAGCAATAAATCCTATGGATTTTTTTATATAAAGGGTGATTTTTCAAGAGCCATAGGAAAGTTCTAATGTGTCATTTGAAGCGGGCTTGTCTGTATAGACACGAGCTTTAACATAGTCCCACAAGAAATGGTCTTAAGTTGTTCAACGCACGATCTAGGTGGCCAATCGACCGGTCCCGAACGTGAAATAAAAAGTCCAAAGAACTCGACTCTCAATAAGTCCAATGTTACGCGTGCTGTGTGGCATGTGGCACCGTCTTGTTGAAACCACATGTCATGCAAATCAAGCTCTTGCATTTTGGGCAGAAAAAAGTTGGATATCATCTCACGGTAGTGCTCACCATTCACAGTAACGTTACGATTCGCATCATCTTTGAAGAAGTACGGTCCAATGATGCCACCATCCCATAAACAGGACCAAACTGTGAGTTTTTCTGGATGCATTGGTAGCTCTTGCAATGCTTCTGGCTGATCTTCACTCCAAAATCGACAATTCTGCATATTCACGTAACCATTGAGCCAAAAATAAGCTTCGTTGCTTAATGGAAGAAGCGCGCGATAAATTTTCTTAGCAGAGCTCGCATTTTGATAATAAAATTCAATAATTTGCAAGCCTTGTTCGTTTGTAAGACGATTCATGATTAAATTATAAACCAAACTGAGGAAGGAGATCAGTAAGAATGCAGAAGAATGAAGATCAGACAGAATGCATCCAGAAAAAGTCACAGTTTGATGCGGCTTATGGGCTGGTGGCATCATTGGACCGTACTAATTTAATGATGCGAATCGTAACGTAACTGCGAATGGTGAGCGCTACACGCGTAACAATGGACTTATTGAGAGGCGAATTCGGTGAACATTTTATTTCACGTTCGGGACGCCTTTAGACTATGTGGGGCTATGTTAAAGCACATGCCTAACTGCCCAATTGACGCATTGGAAGACAATATTGAAGCATTTATTCGTGAGATACCAGCCGAAATGTTGGAATGAGTATGCCAAAACTTGACTAAGCGGATGGACTATTTGAGGCGCAGTCACAGTCAACATTTGCAAGAAATAATCTTCAAACATTAAATTATATGGACCGTACTATCGATTCAAATAAAGATTTTATGAATTTTTCTGAAGTTTATGTGTTTTGTTTTCTTTGAAAAACTTTCCTATAACTCTAAAAAAAATCACCCTTTAGTAGTGCCTCGCACTCGACTTCAAGTAAAGTCTTAGGTGTCCGATCCGAAACCTTTTCAATTCCTTCTAGTTTTCAAAGGCCCATACAAAAAAATTTATTGCTTTGTAATTCCTTCTTAGTTTACTGAATTTTTAATGTGTGGACAATACTCGTGTACCAAAATAGTTTCGATTGCTAGTAATGGGGTTCTTCTTGTATTCATCTATGCTCCCAATCACATGCGAAAACTTTCCAATTCTTCTTATTCTCTCTTTAAAGGATTTATCATTAAAAGTCATAAAGTACTTCCAACAAACACAAAAGTCTCAAAACTGTAGCCTTTAATATCTACCCTTAAAAACGCTACCGAAACTTTAGGATATCGAATTTCTTAGCCAAAAAAGTTTTTGCGTTGTTGTTTCGTCATAAAACTTTAAAAATCCCATCATCGTCAAATGTCAGTTTCCTATTACACTTCAAGGGGCGTCTGGTTTAAGCTTTTGTTTCCGTTTTCAGTTTTTTTTGGCGCTTCCTTTTCGAGTGATGGCAAAACAAGAGACAACAACAAGCTGCATGAATGGCAAGAAGTATGAATGAATATGAAAGGAACTGAAGAACTGTGAAGTTGAAGTTGAACCAATGGCAATGGCTGTGACTGTGGCTAAAACTAGAAAACTAATTACAATTAAAACATGTAATGAAAATAGCAGACATAACCATGAAAACCATTAAAAACTAGAAATATGCTTAATATTAAATTTAAAAAAACGCGACGAAAACAACATCAGCGGCCAAATAATAGCAGACCCAATTTGACATAAAACAAAGTGACAGCTCGACAAGGCGGAAGAAAAATATTCATTAGATGAGCTTCCAAATTGGAATAAACATTCAGTCAGTCATTCCTTAGCAATTCAGCCAAGCATTTTATGTTGCAAGTTTTCTCCAGATTTTCATTCGAATGTACGTTTTGAGAAGGAAGAATAAAAACAGGACAACAACCACAGACATGCCAACCAGTGACAAACAAGTAACCAACCAACCGACCAGCCAGACAGCCAAACAACACCCAACCAACCAAATGGATAAAGGAAGTTGAGAAATTTTCTGTCATATAGAAAAACTTCCTTCCTAACTTGTTATTATATTGATAGTTGATGCGAATTGGAGTTGGTGTCTTTGAAGGTTGGGCGGCTGACATTGAACGCAGCAGATAATGAAGACGAACACGAAGGCGGTGATGATGGCTCAGTGGATAACCCACACTGTGGGTGGCTTGCTCTGGGGCGGATGGTGGCTTACAGGAAGTGACAGGAAAGCCGTGTCTGGCATGACTTCTGCCATCCAAAGCTCTTCATAATGATAACACCAAGAATAATGATGATTATGACGATGACGTGCTTGTGTTGTATAAAATTAACTATTACAATGACTGCTACTCGAACAACAACACCATTACCATCACCCGAGCCAACTTTAGAAGAGCCCAAAATCCTATTGCCACTACAGAGTATCCCACCAACCAGTCAGCCAGCAAGCCATCCTTACTTCCTGGGCAAAAGTGTATAAGGATATGCGAACACTTGAAAATATCCTTTAGCAGGCCGGAGCCGCCTAAAAAGTCAAATCAACACCTTATGCTCATTTATCATTTTTTCTTTTACAAACAAACCCGAAGAAAAAAACCAACGACGTATAAATTCAAGTATTCCATGCAGTTTTCAAAAACACAATGAAATACGTGCCAGGATATGAAAGAGAGAGAACGAAGGCTTGGCTTTAGTATTTTAAACTGTGGATAGGTTTAAACAGTTACCTGAAGGATGGTTGTGTTGAGGGATGTCTTTAAAGAACTTAAAAATGATAAATCGTATGCTTATTACAGACTGCTCAGGAAGCCATTAAATTCTTGTCCAGCAAATTCTGATTTCGAGGTCTATTTTTAATAGTTGAAGAACTCTTAAAATATGGCTGATCCATATTGGATCTGTTCATAGTGCTTCGTTGAGGTAGATCAGGCATACGTAAAGCAGATGACTTTACGAGGCTACAAACATAACATAACAAAACCCCTCGATTCTTTAGTAATACCGAAGGGCAGCGACATAGACATATTGATTAGTATACGGATCGACTCAGAATACTTTGCGGGTTGATTATCATTTAAACTTTGCATTCGTTCGACTTCAAATTTCACAGAGACATTCTTTTTTGGTCTAGAGACGAAGCATATTACAGTTGGAAGAAACCGGTTCAGATTTAGATATGCAAATGTAAATTTGCCCATTAACATTCCATTAAGTAACAGCGGCAAACTTCTTACATATCAATGAGTGCTGGACGATTCAAGTTTTAAGCTCAATGACAAGGAGCCTCTTTATTATAGCCGAGTCCGAATGGGGTGCCGCATTGGAATACCTTTTTGGAGGGAAGATTTTACATGGAAAAGTACCTGACAAATGACTCCAGCATGAGGAGAAGATAACCACCGCTTAAAAATATTTTCTGGTGTTCTTGCCAGTATCAGAACCCAGACTTTCAGTGTCGATTTTCACATCTAGAGTCTTTGTCACTGCATTTGTCTTGACTGGTCTGACTTTAATGGTGAATTTCATGTTCACTTCTAGAGCTTGCCACTCTCTTATGACTCTTTCCATATCTAGTGATTTCTATCAAAATCGGTTCAGATCAAAATATATCTTCTATATATGTACTGTACTGATTGCCCGATTTACACATATAGAGTCGTACTTGTTAACATTTTGCTCCAATTTTCCCAAAACACCTCCGCCGAAGTCCATTAAAATCGGTTCAGAATTAGATATAGCGTCCATATAGTAATAACGCCTAATTTACATTTATACGATAGGTGTAGGGTATTATATAGTGGGCACTTCCCGAATTTTGCCCACCTTACTTGTTGTGGTTGTTTCTGTAGGGTACTTTATTTCTTTTTACCACACCAGTACTTTGGTACGGAGTTTTATAAATTTTTGCATTTGTTTGAACTGCTAGGAAGGACAAGTGTTCGACAAGGTATATGACCGTGTCGATCCTTCACTGGTACGAGGTTATCAGTATGCTTACACTAAAAGACGCACAGTGGGGTAAAAACAAAAAATTTAGCAAAAACTACGCCATTTGAGAACGGATAGGGATAACCCTTTGAAATTGGAAATTATTAAAGATGAGGTGTTATCAAGGTTTTAGGTGGTCCGAGATTGGCTTCGTATATTTTAAATTATGAAGGCAATTGTGGTTCGATTCTCATTTTGATTTGGATTGGCGATAAAATTTACAATGACTTTGCTGCGGTATGCGTCAACATCGGATATTAAAATTCAAAGTTACACATTTTGGAAATAAAACAAATAAAAGCGTGCTAAGTTTGGTCGGGCCGCATGTTATATACCCTCCACCATGGATTGCATTTGACGGGTTCTTTTCCCAGTGTTTCTTTTTAGGCAAACAAAGGATAAAAGGAAATAATTGCTATGCTAATTGATTTTAAACAACCATAGTTGAAGTCTTTGTGTAAAATTTCAGCCAAATCAAATAATAATTGCGCCCTGTAGAAGCTCAAGAAGTAAAGATCCCCGATTGGTTTATATGGCAGCTATATCAGGTTATGGACCGATTTAAACCATATTTGACACAGTTGTTGGAAGTCATAACAAAACCCCTCATGCAATATTTCAGCCAAATCGACTAGGAATTGCACCCTCTAGGGGCTCAAGAAGTCAAAACCTCACTTCGGTTTATATGATAGCTATATCAGGTTATGGACCAATTTGAATCATACTCAGCACAGTTATTGCAAGTCATAACAAAACACCTCATGCAAAATTTCAGCTAAATCGGATAATAATTGCGTCCTCTAGAAGTTCAAGAAGGCAAGATCCCAGATAGGTTTAAATGGCAGCTATATCCGGTCAGGGGTCGATTTGAAACATATTTGGCACAGTTGTTGGAAACCATAACAGAACCCCTCATGCAAAATTTCAGCCAAATCGGATAAGAATTACGCCCTCTATTTATTACGCCCTATATTTATTTATGTTTATGTGACAGCTATATCAGGTTATAGACCGATTTTTAATCATATTAAGCACAGCTGTTGCAAGTCATAACAAAACGCCTCATGCAAGATTTCAGTCAAATCGTATAAGAATTGCGCCCTCTAGTGGCCCAAGAAGTCAAGATCGTTTTATATGGCAATAGCTGCTAAAATATGGACCTATATGGCTCAGTCCCAATTGACCTACACTAATAAGAAGTATTTGTGTAAAATTTAATGCGACTAGATCGACTTAAAATCTCATGACGACCAAGAATATATATACTTTATGGGGTCTTAGATGAATATTTCAAGGAGTTACAAACAGAACAAAAACATGCATTTAAATTAGTCTTCATTGAAAAAATTGTTTAAATACCTTAATATCGGTTCCAACCATTTCAAATTTTATAGAATTATTTATATCCACTCTCAAATCACATATTTTGTACTAGTTGTTTTTCGTTTCTATCCCACTGTGGGACGGTGAGTTGATAGTACCTTTCATGATGTAGTTGTCTACCATATGTCGATGGTAATTTGGGTATCGGCGACTTCACTTTGGCAACATTCTTTTAATAATGTGAAGTTAGAGTCCATATATGGAGGTCTGGTGCACACGAGAGTTCCCCATATTTTGGTGAATTGTGTAAAAAGACCGGATAATCAACGCATCACGAGCGGAGGGCTCGAATAGAAATATTGTAACCATACGAACTTCGAAAGGAGGGATTTTACTTTGGGAACCACGTTTTTTTTTGTTTTCAGAGAACCTGTCCTAAATGGGGTAAAGCTGCCGGTTTTTATGTGGGCCAAGAACTTGCCCAGAAACTAAGCTGTGCTCTACCCCTGTCACACCTCTCTAGGAAAGAGTTGGAAGATGTTACCATTATTGATCTTAGGCCTTGCATCCATATGTTGGGTCTGTACCATCGACGACTGAGGAGTCAGTTTTAGGCATTCTTCTGTTCTGCTGGGGGATGAAAATGCGGCCCGACTGATTATATACCAGGGAATTGCTTCCTTCTTGACGGGTTGGACGTCGTTTACCCCCAAAAATGATCTCTTGGTTACCGAAAAACGAAGCGGCCGACGAGCTGGCAGGGAATGAATCTCTGATTGGCGCATATCGAGCTACGGAGTCAGTAAGATCTCTTTTTCTCTTCTTCTAACTCCATTTAGCCGTCTGCCAAAATCACGATAGCGGTCGAACGAATTAAAACATTCGCTTGAAATTGTGTACAGACTCTTCTAATATATTTAGGTCGTCGAGGATTTCAAATATTCCATAGGTATCAGTTCAGATTTGGATTTAGCTTCCACATAAACCGATCTCCCGATTTTACGTTTTGAGCCCCTGGAAGCCATTATTGTTATTCGATTTGGCTGTGGTAAAATATGGCTTAAATTGATGTATAACCTGATATAGTTAGTGAAGCGTCGTGTCTCGCGTAAATTAGGTGATTCGTCAGTGAGTTCCAAATCAAATCACGTGATGTTGCGTGAACGTTATCGAATTAAAATTCTAAAGGGTGAGGGTGAGTGAAAAAATCATGCACATCACACTAATTACGACACACGAGACATTCATGACTACTGAGAGAGACATTCATAAAGAAAAACGATTTTTTTCATGATCTCAAATCATACGGTATTTTAACGATAGAATTCGGGCACACTGTCACAAATGGAGAAGTAGAACAATTTTTGTCCACAGAGCGCATAAGAGTTTATGCAGTGGTGATACTTTTTATACATTAATATTCGTACGGTTAAATGCTGTATAAATTTGTAAAAATATCTTTTCTATCGTGACTCGTGAGTTAATCGTGAATCATGAGCAGTGTTGCCACTCAAGAAAATTAATTCCTACCAATATTTAAGAAAAATCCTACCAAACCAGACCAAAACCTACCAAATGTTCTATAAGTCAAAATGTGGTATGTTGTGTATTTTTAGCTACCGCCGAACAGTTGGCCATTGTGCCATTCCACTTTGAACACATCAAATTACATTATACACATTTTCAAATCTACAAAGTACTAGATCGTCGTTATTCATGGAGGACCTAGACATACCTGTTCGTCTATTTTTTGAAACCTAAAGTTCAAAAATGTCCTATATCTTGATAAAAAAAAACCTTTATACTGATCTCCCGATGAGAAATCTTCAGTTCAGAAAGTCATATTTCTGCCTCAATTTCAATGAACAGCCGTGCCGGATAAAGCTATCTTTCGACTTTAGTGTTTGAGCCTAGAAAGACGATTTTACTGCCCATTTTCGTTGAGTTGAATGGACCATGAGTATGGACCAGATTTGGCCATATTTGTATGCAGATGCTACATATGCTGTTTTCCGACTGAAGGCATTGAATGCACAAAACTCGCATTTCCTACCCAGATTTACAAAATCTAGAAGAGATCGCTTAACACTCGTACCTGTTATAGTCAATATAACAACTTACGTCCTTTTTTCTGAACTTTGAAGCAGTGAAACCGCTTGTAACAATACTATATATGGTTTAATTCTGCAGTCATAACATATTAAGGACCGATTTGAGATTTGAAATAGGTATTCGAAGATTTAATCGAAATCAAAGTGCAACATTTCAAAATTTTTTACATTTTTGCAAATACCAGTGAACGCAGAACCGATTCATTGTGTGCTGACTTAAATTTGCTGAACATAAAAAGCCAAAAAAGGATATAGGCTTAAGATTACAAAAAAAAAAAAAAAAATAATACCGTACTCAAATAACACATGCATGAATAAATCGCAGGAATAGGCTTTTTATTTGTGGTACTCTAGTTTGAAATTTTGGTAATTTAACATAAGAAATGTTACATGAACACGTCACTCAAGTACATATATTGAAGCAACTATATGTTTCCGTTTCTTTCACAACGTGACTTATTTACAAATACCATTTTAAGAGCAATCGCATGGTGCAAAGTGTTAGCGTTGCTTATAAGCGTCTTCTTCCTTTTTGTGCTTTCTTCCGGTATGTTTAGTTGGTTGGATATGTGTAGCTAAAATCCTTGTTGATTGTTCAGCATGTTGTTGCTGCTGCTGTTTTTGAGCTTATAATGTCAAAAAGTAATTAATCATAGCTTTAAGTATGTTGAAAATTGCAAAGGTTATTTTCTTCATTTATTTTCAATGCTTGCTGCCTTTGTTCATCTTTCGCTAATGTTGTTTTTCCTACCGCTTTTCATGGTCCTTTGTCTAAGATGAATGACTGACTGACTCAATGAGTGGAGGGAATGAATGAATGTTTGTTTTTTTGCTACCACTCCATTGGAACATTGAAAACTTGCTGCTGTTAATTTTTCTTCTATTACATCGAAACGCCACAAAAAAAAAATTAATGTTTTGTTACTTTGGATTTTGTTGTTTCCGGCAGTGCCACCCGTTTGGTGTCGTTATGCCAAAGTTGCCTTAATTTTTGAGTTTTCTGGCTCACTAACTCATGGTGGCAAACAAACAATGAGGGAAAAAGTATTGGTTACCAGTCATCTATCTAAAAGCCTTAATTTCTACCATTTACAATTTTGCTCTTGAAACCGTTCTATTTGGCAGAGGGAAGCTTTTTTTGTTACAACCTAAACTTGCAGCGGGCAAAAAGAGCAGTGAAACCTGAAGAAAAAAAAAACTGACATTTATAACAAGAAGCCAAAAAATCAATTGAGACATTGTGTTAACAATATTGAGTTGTCTGTTAACCATTTCCTTTGGTTTTTTGTAGCATCCATCATAAGATGGAAAGAAATACTAGCTTTGTTATACCCTTTGTAACATATCGAAGTATTGATTTAAAACCCTTTAAAATATCAAGAATAAAGATCGACATGACATTTTTCGAATATGTAAAGCTAACCACTCTAGATTTTGTACAAGTACTTCGTGCTGTTAAGGTCGGTTGAAGTTGAAAAAAGGCTTAATGGGAGAAAATGCTCTCATAAAAACCAACCTCCCGATTTGACTTTTTGAACAGAGGAAGCAATAACTTCATGATTTAGCTGACATTTTGTTAAATATCTGCTAGTATTACATCCAACATTCTTACCTGGTATGGTATTAATCGATACATTGCCTTATTAGCTCTTTTGGAGTTTATTCTTATTAATGAAAATCATCTTCAGAACTTGACTTTTGCCATGCATTGTGGAGTGTATTCTAGATTCGGTCCAGTCGAACTTAACACGCTTTTGCTTGTTTGGTTTCAGCCTACTTTTTTCAGTACAACAAAATGTTTAAGTCATATCCTTCCTTGTTAAGACAAGAGAAGATAATTAACGACAATTTTCTTTTATTTGCTGATTATTGGGAGACTGTTTGTCTGCCCGTCAGCGTATATTTCATTTGTGTCCTTTAAACGTCACATCTCGTAAAATCATCAATCCTGGAAAACTTTTTCATCATCATCATCATCTTCTGAGTCTTCTGGCCATAAAATCAGTTTGTCATTCTTGGTAATATGACATATTGTTAATTTGAGTGGAAAATCATCATGATAATAATATGAGCAAGAAAAGCAAATCGATAACCTTGTTGGATAACTCACAATGACATTGAATATTGTAAGGCACTGAAGTGGAACATTTTTATATGAATACTGGAATAATTGTTATTTTTGATCATTAAGTAGAATTTACCATAAAAATGTTTAAGGAATGTAAGCTTTATTAGTCTCTTAGAGAAGATGAATGTATCAGACTGAGTCCCGACCTAATCTAGACAATTTTACTTGAGAAAATTGTCAGTGTATAGAAGATAGTTTTCTGGGGTGTAGGTGCCATTCCATCATCAGGAGGGGTGTTCTCGCCGATTCTATGTAACCTCGTGATTAGTGAAATGGTGGATCTCGGTGGGGATGGTACGAGAATTATCGCTTATGCGGACGACGTTGTGCTGCTGGTTCGAGGCAGGTTTCTGTAGACGATCATCGAGATCATGGAAGGGTCAGGGAGGAGTTTGTTGCGATAGGCTACCAGAAATTGGTTGGGGACCAACTCAGGGTAGTCGGTGTTGGTGCTATTCACGCATATATATAAGATACCGGAGTTCAGAATCAACCATCCTCCTTAAGCATGCCGAGCTGCCTCAGCCTAAGTGCGACCTTGCGGCTCGTCTCAGGGACATAATAATATTTTGTGACTCCATCTTGTATCAATCGGTGTAGATCGAAGTCTCTTCCTCCTCAAGTGCAGCATTTGCCCTCCATTAATCCCTCTCAGGAAAACGAACTGCGAATGCCCTCACTCCAGCCTAAGTGCGACCTTGCGGCTCGTCTCAGAGACATAATAATATTTTGTGCATCAGAGTAGACTCCCAATCCAGTCCCTGACTCCATCTTGTATCAATCGGTGTAGATCAAAGTCTCTTCCTCCTCAAGTGCAGCATTTGCCCTCCATTAATCCCTCTCAGGAAAACGAACTGCGAATGCCCTCACTCCAGCCTAAGTGCGACCTTGCGGCTCGTCTCAGAGACATAATAATATTTTGTGCATCAGAGTAGACTCCCAATCCAGTCCCTGACTCCATCTTGTATCAATCGGTGTAGATCAAAGTCTCTTCCTCCTCAAGTGCAGCATTTGCCCTCCATTAATCCCTCTCAGGAAAACGAACTGCGAATGCCCTCACTCCAGTCGGCACGGGTGCCAGATAGTCGGAGATCCACCTCAGTCTACCCTCCTGGCTGCTCGTAGACAATAAGATAATCCGGATAAAACCCATGGATACACGAAAAAGAGAAAGCTAAAAAACTATACCTAGTTCGGAATATTTATTTTTCTAAAAGTTGTTGGTTTGGAAAATTATGGTGTATTGACTTTACATTAAAAATAGGTCCATTTCATTAATTGTGATTAATGAACAAGACAATTTGAAGAATGTAAACAATTTGAGAATAACTATTTGCCTTAAATTGTCTATTAAAATATTTGTTCGAAATAGACGTGCTTTATTAGCAAATTTAGGCAAAAATTGGTAAATTTTTTTTATATCATCAGTTATCAACATATCAAAACTCCTACACCCACCAAAAACTTTCCGTGTTAAAATATGTATTTGGAAAATTGCAAATTGAAAGCCACAAAACAAGTAAATAGAATTTTCTCTTATTATTGGCAATCTATAGTGAATGAATTTGATTGTTTTCAACATAAAATTTTATAGTAAAATTTATGATTATTATTGAACTATAAAACGAAATTCTTTGTTCTTGGAAAACCCATCTTCGGCAGAACACAAAAAGTAAATAAAAACAAACAACTTACAATATAAGAAAAAAAATTCCGACATAAACACCCTAGAATTAGCTCAGCTCCAATGGTTAATTGAGCATTTCTCTGTGGCAATAAACAAAACTTCTTCGTTTCGGTTTAAGATGTTGTTAACTTTATATGCACCACCTACACCAACCAACTTCACTTTAGAATTTCGTATCCTTTGTTGCTATTTCAATTTGAAAACGAGTTCAAAGGATGAATGCATGAATGCAGTTCATTTTCGTTTGGTAACAACAACATATGGTGTACAGCAGTGAGAATGACGGGTGATGGTATGAAGAGTGGAGTTGGATTCAATGTTGAGTTTAAATGAAGTTAAGAAAAATAAGGGGCTTAAGGATGTTTTGCAGTACAGGATAATCGATCATTCTATTGTTAGTAAAGACAAGTCTTCTTCGCCAAAGAATCAGTGCTAGATCCAAACCTTTATTGCCTGTGTCATAACTTTAAAATCAATCTTTGATCCATGAATGCTGAATAATGGTTTCGCATATACGATCTTTGCCTATACTCCGAGCAGTTCGTTTACTGCTTCTTTGGAGTAGTGCAATATTTCACTAGCTAATGTTTTTCTATGAGTGAGACCATCTAGAGTTGATTGAGTTGGAATTGATACTTTCCTAGATATCTAATCGATAGATATATAGATAAATAAGGCAAAATTTAGTAATTGGGGCTGTGAGAATAAAGGAAAGATTAATTTTGTGCTGAGATTGTCGAGAAACAACACAGATAATGGAAGGGAAACGTGAACTATCTTGATTATCACGGAGCTTTTGATCCAATAACAAAGACGAAGTTTCAGGCGGAGTAGAAAATGCTGATGCTATGATTATAATCTTGGACTAACGGTACCCCGAAACAAAACCCATCTGATAGATCATTCTGTAAGGAAAATTACGAAATGATACTTCAACAACAGGGAACTGATTCTTTTGCCCTAACCACTGTTGGTCAACAAATAATTGTCTTACCTACCTCGTTACAAATTCACCAGGATGCATTACTTCCACTTAGGGTAATAGCTGTGGCAGCTCCTGTTTCCAATACGTCCTCACATTAGATACACGCATACATAAATAAGAATATGGCTACAACAAAACGTATACACAATAGCATACAATACATTCACAGCTTATTTGTAGTAAATTCTTGGCTATTGCAAATTTATGGTTAACAATCGCAGCTGTTACAGATGCTATTTCAGGCATTCAAGTGTAAGTGTATTTCTCAGATTCCAGATTCAAGGCACCAGCAACCGTAGCGATAGCAGCAACAGACAGCCGCTCCGTTTAGATTGGAAGCCAAACAACGCTTGATATTGGCAACAAATCGAAACTTTGTTGGGGGCTGTGTACACTTCAGCTTAGGGTTTTTGGAATTTCTCATTGTATTCGACTCCTTTGATATCCTGCTGTGTAGGTGTGTGTGAGATGCAGGCTTATTGGGTGTCGTTGCTGGTGTTGCTGTTGAGTTCCTTTTCATTTAATGTTTATGAATGCGATTATTTGTTAGAAATATTTATATGCGTTTTTCCCAGACAATTTTCATCCTGGTATTATGGGTGCCTTTCTTCTTCTTCATCGTCTCCTTGGATGCTGTAGACACTGAATAGATATATTCTCATTGATGCCAGTATTGGCCAAAGAGGAGGAAAGGACATGTGTGAATGTGTAGCGCGAATTGTTGTTCAGCTCCTAGTTTAGGGCTTTAAATAACCGTAAACGGCAATTGAGACGTCTGCAAACTTTACACCTTAAATATGAGTTGGGGGAATATTGACATAAAAAACGCTCTTTTGGTATTAATGCACAGTGGACGGTGGGCAATCCAGGTTGACTTTAGGTTGAACAATTAAAAGCATGCTAAGTTCGGTCGGGCCGAACCATAGATCGCATTTGTCAAGTTCTTTACTCGATATCTCTTAATTGGCAAACAAAGCATTGGAGATATGTATATCAGGTTATGGACCGATTTAGACCATGCTTGGATTGGATGTTGAAGACCATAATAGAAATAGTTGTGCAAAATTTCAGCCAAATCGGAGAAGAACTGTGCCCTATATGGGCTCAAGACGCTAAACGGGATATCGGTTTATATGGGAGCTATATCAGTTTGAGGACCAACTAAGACGATATTTAGCACGTATATTTAAGGTAATAGAAGAAGTCGTTGAACAAAATGTCAGCCATATCGGATAAGAATTGCGCCCTTTAGAGATTCAAGGAGTCAAGATCCAAGATAGGTTTATATTGGAGGTATATCAGGTTATGAACCGATTAAGGTTAGAACCGACTTAGAATAGTTGTTGGAAGCCGAAACAAAACACATAAAAAATTTCAGACAAATCGGATAATAATTGTTTCCTCTAGAGTCTCTCGATATATAATTGGGGGATAATGAGGAGATAGCTTTATTTGGTAGCTATATCAGGTTATGAACCGATTTAGACCATACATGGTATAGTTTTTGGTCTAAACAAAACAAAACATATCGTGTAAAATTTCGGACAAATTGTGTAAGTATTGCACCCTCTAGAGGCTCAAAAAGTAAAGATCAGAGATGGGTTTATATATCGGAGCATTGCTCAATTGTTGGAAGTCTTAACAAAACACCTCATGCAAAATTTCAGACAAATCAGATAAAAATTGTGCCCTTCAGATGCTTAAGAAGTCAAGATCTGGGATCGGTTAATATGGCAGCTATGCATAAAATAGGAGAATCCTTCTAGACGTATACATTGACAGTATGCATTGACTTTGAGAGGGCTTTTAACAATGTGAGGACCGATACACTGATTTAATCCTAAGACCAGAACCGGGTGGACCAGGTCTATAGAGACTGGATAAACCATATTCAAAGGAACAGGTGGAAAAATGTGGATAATATTACATAAATTGAGGAAGAAAGTGGAACAAGGCATGCGACAGGGGGGACATTTTATAGCCACTCCTGTGGGTGACCACCATAAAAAAACTATCCAAGGAGTTGGGCCCCGACGGAATCTCTACACTTGTACTGAAGAGTCGAGATTTACCTGGAGTCGAGTACCTTACGACTGACCTCAACCTGTCTTTGAACACTCTTGTAGTAGCGTTGTTTGAAAAATGGGCAAAGTAATCCCACTACTGAGGCCTGGAAAGGATCCGAGTGAGGGGGACTCGTACAGACCGATCTCCCTACTCTCACCAGTAGCCAAGACGCTTGAGGGGCTACTCCTCCCGAGCCTAGTCGGAAAATTTCCAATCCCCGAGCATCAGCGGGATTTCGAAGACTGCATAGCACAAAGCTTGCTTTCCATGCCATCACCGTACACATTTGCCGTGGCCTCAATCGGCCCAGGTCATGTGATAGGACGGTACTCGTGGCACTGGACCTATTCGACACGGTCAACTATTTGAGGACATCGTCATTACGTCCATCCAGCCAAGCCTGAAATGCTGGGTCGCGAATTATTTGTGTGGTCGCCGGTCATTTTCGGAACTTAAGGATAAGAAATCAAAACACTGTAGAGTAAAACAGGGAGTTCCCCAAGGCGGGGTGACATGTCCGGCACTGTTTAACCTCTACCTATGCTGCATTCCATCCCCAAACGGCATAGAGATAGTATCATATTCGGACGATTCTAGGATCATGGTACTGGGCCCCCGCCCATTGATGACATTTGCGATAGGTTAAACGTCTACCTTAACAACTTACCTCTTATTTCGCTGCCAGAAATCTGCCCCAAATCTTCAGCCACATTGTTCACTGCCTACATGCACGAGGTGCATAAGATGCTAAAAATGATGGGCGATGGAGCGATAGTTCCAACCATCAAGAAGTAGAAACATGATCCTCATGTAACTTGCAGGAAGCACTTGGGGTGCTGCCGGACAAACCTTGTTGACAACGAACAAAGCAATTGGCCGATCTATGGTAAGTTATGCAGCGCCAGTGTGGTCTCGTCGGCTCTGTGACACGCAGTGGAATAATATTCAGATCTAGCAGAATGCCGCTCTTCGAATGGGATGTCTCCTCCGTTTTAACGTGGACCACCTCCATCAGGAGACAAAGATCCTACTCCTGCGAATACACAATTATATGCTGCCTAAGCAAAACCTTCTGGGCTTGTATCGCAGCGACCATCCATCCAGACCTGAAGGCCACCGTAGCGCAGAGGTTAGCATGTCCATCTATGGACATGCTAACTAAATAACCTATTACGGATGCTGACTGAGGAGGGAATTGAACTCGTCTGCTACGCAGACGTTTTCATAATACTTCTCACGAGTAAGCATCCGAATCAAGCATGCAGAAGGGCCGAAAAGGTCTTGCAAATGGCATTAGACTGGACTGGACCTAGGGGTCTTAGTGTTCACCCAGAGATGACTAAAATCTGCCAGTTCACGAGGAAGACGAAGATGGAGCAATTTGAGGTGCCACATTTCCTCAATAGTGCGATTTCGATATCTAGCAAGGTCAAATATTAAGGAGTAAAGTTGGACAGGAAACTGAATTGGAAGTGCCACATTCAGGAGCGTACCGCAGTGTTGGGTACTATTTCGAAGGGCCGTAGGCTCGAAATGGGGCCCGTGTCCAAGGATAGCCCACTGGCTTTACAGGAGCGTTACTAGACAATTATTTACCTACGCCTAAGTAGTTCGGTGGACTGCAATGGAAAAAAAGTGCAAAATAAGGATAACACAATATGTTCAAATGGTGTCATGGCGGATCGATGGGGACCATGCCAACCAGAGCACTGGGCACTATTCCTGATATATGATCAATGGACATACAGGCTATACATGAGGCAGTCATTGCGCATATGAGACTTAAGGCTATGGGAGAATGAATAGAGGATAAGACAGGTCACACCATCGAGGTTAAATCGAGGCGACGATGGGAAGCCTGGAGGAATGGAAGATGTTTCCCATTCCATATTTACTTATTTTTTTCTGTGTAGGCACAGCAGTAAAGACAGTATGGCTATACTTCCGTATCTATACTTCCACTATACTTCAATCCAGAGAGAGAGATAAAGGCCTCTTATATAAACAAATCCTAAAATTTTAGTTTATGGATCCTTAAAGCTTCAATGTTTTCTGGGTGAACTAAAATTTTGTAATGAAGTGCACTTATCTGTTTTATTTTACAATTTTGGTAATTCAATATGAATTGTGAATTAAATATAGAAAAGTCATGGAAATACTAAAAATTGGTATTGAAATTTTCATTAGAAGTCCACTGTGCCAAAATTAGTTAAAAAGTAAGCTTTCTGCTTTTGGTTTTTGTAATTTAATGCTGGGCAAAGGGCTCTGCAGACATTCCGATATATCGACCATGGTTCGTAGACTTCTCCATTTTCATGATGTGGAAAATGCAACAGTTTTTTCAATGTTCCATTTTCTTTTCTTCTTTGTGGCCATTACTCGCCTGGGTTTTTAACAATTCTGTGAAATATGAAACACACTTCATCAATTTGTGGTAACACCACCAAATCGAACACAGGTCCAATGGATCGCAAAGCCAACTAAAACACATATACCCTTATAGCACTTTTTCCTAATATGGGCAAAATAAAACCATAAAATTTAGACAGCATTTATTTAAAAAAAAAAGTTTGGGCAACATTTTTATGGTCCAACATGAAAAACTGTTTTCAAACTTTGAAGTAACATTTCAAGAAGCCATTTGGTTGTGAGGTTTCTGCTGAAAAGTGTAAGTGGCGGCCAGAGTAATGAAATATGATCAACTTGTTTGCAGTAAAGCGCTGAGTAGATTTGCCAGACCGACTTTGGCTAGTCGTTTTTCGATGAAATTCTAAACTTGTAGAGAACACACACGAAAATAATTTTTTGTTAACAATAACATAACAGAAAATTTTCAAAGTTTGGTTTTTAAGGATAAATTCATCCGTAACTTTGAAATAAAAAGTTAAATAACATTATTTGAAAGCTGATTTAAAGCTTGTTCACAACTTATATACGTTAATTTTTACATTAAAAATAATGAATTAATGGAAAATCTTAGCATTGCTATTTAATAAATTCATTAAAAAAATTACTCGACAAAAATGATGGTGAATTCATACGGCCAAGCCCACACTCAACCAAATTTGTTATTAAAAACAGCAAAAATGTTTGATAAAACAGCAGTTTTTGTCTGCTGAGAATGAGAAAGCAGACATTACTGTTGCTTCAGCAAACATAGGGCTGCTGTATTAGCAAACATTTCGGTCAGCTTAGTAAGCAAACAAAATCTGTTGTTTTAATTACAAAACCTGCAGAAAAACATGTTTTGCTTTTGTTATGTTTGCCTGCAACTTTAAGCATTTTTTTTGAAATTGTGTTGGAAGAGATGATTTTAGTTTGTGGAATATTACTGTCAATAAACTACCTGATCCATCCATTGATATACATTTAGAAATGTGACTGAACTCGCTTGCATTTTTTATACCCACCGCCATTGGATAGGGGGAATATTCATTAAGTCTTTCGAAATATCCATTTCCGACCATACAAAGAATATCTATTTCTGATCGTCGTATAATTCTTAGGCGATTTAACGATGTCCGTGTGTCTGTCCGGCAGTTGTAATCTCGCTATAGTCTTTGAACATTGAGATATTGAGTTTAAATTTTGCACAGACTCGTATTTCTTCCATACGTAGGTTAAGTTCTTGAATGGGCCAAATCGGAATATATTTGGATTAAGCTGTCATATAGACCGATCTGGTGATTAAGGTTTTAAGCCCGTAAAAGGCGCACTTTTTGTCCGATTTCGCTGAAATTTGAAATAGGAAATAATAAGTTATACTAGGGACCCCGATATTCAAACCGAACCTATACGCATATACGATGCGATTTCGATGAAATTAAAACCAGTGAGTTGTTTTAAGCCTATAGACATCCGACTCAAATATGGTTCAAATCGGACCATATTTAGATATTGCTGTCATATAGACCGATCTGCCGATTGATTGTCTTAAGCCCATTATTGCCGTCTCTTCTTCGCCGACGTCCTCAGAGACTCTGCAAAAGCCGTTACTTGCAACCTTCAGTCTGTAAGAATGTTTTCTAATCATTCCATAGCATGACAGTCACAATTACTAAGACCTCTCTTCCGTTTGACATCCGTTATGACATCCAAAAACTGTGCTAAGTACGGTCAATATCGTTCTATAACCTGATATAGCTCCCATATAAACCGATCTCCTAATTTGACTTCTTGAGCCCTTACAAGCCGCAATTTTTGTAACCTGATATAGCTCCCATTTACACCAATCTCCTGATTTGACTTCTTGAGCTTTTACAAGCCGCAATTTTTGTCCGATTTGGCTAAAATGTTGCATGTAGTGTTCTGTTATGATTTTCAAAAACTGTGCTAAGTATATCTGATATAGCTCTCATATAAACCGATCTCCCTATATGACTGCTTGAGTCCTTACAAGCCGTACGGTCCAAATCAGTTTATAACCTGAAAAAGCTCCCATATGAACAGCTCTCTCTATAATCCTTGTTCAGTTGGTAGAAGCTGTAATTTTTGCTTGTTTGACAGGAGTTTGGTATGTGGAATAAAATTATGCTCTTCAACTAAAATTATTTTGTATAAATTTATATAATCCATGGTGGTGGGTTCCCAAGATTGGGCCCGGCCGAAGTTCGCACGCTTTTACTTGTTCAGTGTTCATAACCGACCATTTGTGACTATCTGATATTCCTTGCCATTCAGGAGTTATCCTGAAGACTTAGCGTATATGTCGCCAGAGGCATACCATCAGATTCCAGTTCCCTTGGATTATTTAAGGAAGTTTGTAGTCTCGCAAGTCCGTCTGCTGCACAATTCTCTGGCATATGTATGTGGCCCGCCACACGGAACAGTTGAATTTTGAACTGTTCTGCCATTACGCTGCGACCGCCCAGGCCGGTTTTTGAATTTAGAAATATGTTCCCCAGAGATTAAATGTGCCTGGCTGTCTGAGAAGATATTTAAGACAATCGTCGTAATGATATTACATATCTAAGTCATTCCACCACTTATTTAATTAAATTAAAGTGGTCGGACAATCTTCTCGATATGATCAGTCCTAGTTCCTCAGACTACACCCCAAAGTCCACAACTGGTCGTCTAGCTGGGAACCATTCGTAAGGAAATCTAAGTAACATCTTTTACCAGAGATATCGTAGTTCCAAACGGTTATATTAGGAATAGTGGTAGAGTACTTTTTTTTATCAAAAGTCGCTTCGAGCTATTTGTAACCCTTACTGCTTAGAACATCAGGAATTGTATCAATGATAACACAGTGTCCGTAGCCGTCACATGACAAAAGAGAAAGCTTCTTTAGCATCACACGCGGGTCTTTCCTAAAATAAAACAATGTACAACTTTTTAGGAAAAATATTGGGAGCGAAAATCTAGCGATACATATATATCGGAGCTTTACAAAGGGTGATTTTTTTAAGAGCTATTGGAAAGTTTACAAAGCACATAAAATTCAGAAAAATGCACGAAATCTTTATTGCAATCGATAGTACGGTCCAGATAATTTAATGTTTGAACATTATTTCATGCAAATGTTGACCGTGACTGAGTCTCAAATGGTCCATCCGCTTAGCCCGATTTTGGCATACTCTTTCCAACATTTCGACCGGTATCTCACGAATAAATGCTTCAATCTTGTCTTCCAATGCGTCAATTGAAGCGGGATTTTCTGTATAGACATGAGCTTTAACATAGCCCAGAAAAAATAGTCTACAGGCGTTTAATCGCTGGATCTAGGCGGCCAATTGACCGGTCCTGAACGTGAAATAAAATTTTCACCGAACTCGCCTCTCAATAAGTCCATGGTAACGCGCACTGTGTGGCATGTGGCACCGTTTTGTTGAAACCACATGTCATGCAAGCCAAGCCCTTGCATTCTGGGCAAAAACAAAAAATGGATATCATCTCACCGTAGCGATCATCCTTCACAATTACGTTACGATTCGCATCATCTTTGAAGAAGTACGGTCCAATACTGTCACCGCACCAAACTGTGACCTTTTATACCCTCCACCATAGGATGGGGTATACTAACTTCGTCATTCTGTTTGTAACACCTCGAATATTCGTCTAAGATCCAATAAAGTATATATATTCTTGATCGTCGTGACATTTTAAGTCGAACTAGCCATGTCCGTCCGTCTGTCTGTCGAAAGCACGCTAACTTTCGAAGGAGTAAAGCTAGCCGCTTGAAATTTTACACAAATACTTTTTATTGGTGTAGGTCAGTTGGGATTGTAAATGGGCCAAATCGGTTCATGTTTTGATACAGCTGCCACATAAACCGATCTTGGGTCTTGATTTCTTGAGCCTCTAAAGGGCGCAATTCTTATACGATGAGACTTAAAGTTTGTACGTGGTGTTTTAGTATCACTTCCAACATTTGTGCGGTCCAAATCGGTCCATAACCTGATATAGCTGCCATATACACCGATCAGGGATCTTAACTTCTTGAGCCTCTAGAAAGAGCAATTCCCATCCGATTTGCCAACAATTTTGTACAACGGCTTCTCCCATGACCTTTTAACATACATGTGCATTATGGTCAGAATCTATAGCTTGATACTGCTCCCATATAAACCGATCTCCCGATTTTCCTTCTTGAGTCTCAAATCGGACTATAACTTGATATACAATAGCTCCTCCTCCGTCCTTCGTCCTTATTCATTATTCTTTGTTTGCCTAAAAAGAGATACTGCGCAAGGAACTCAACATATGCGACCGTGGTGGAGGGTATATAAGATTCGGCCCGGCCGAACTTAGCACGCTCTTACTTGTTCTGGTTGCATTGGTAGCTCATGCAATGCTTCTGGCTGATCTTCACTCCAAAATCGACAATTCTGCTTGTTTGCGTCCATTTTGATCATAAAATTCAATAAAGCGTTGTTCGTTTGTAAAACGATTAATGGTTAAATTATAGACCAAACTGAAGATGTTTGATAGTGAGACAAAACACGAAACGTGCAAGAGCAGTTTAGACCAGTGTTGTTGATAATAGATAAAAAAATCACCCTTTATAAATATAAAACTATTTGTAATTTGCGATTTCTTCTTTAGCTATTGTTTAATTTGACAAACGTACAGACAGACAAGAATACATAGCTAGATCGCCTAAGAAAGTGATTCTGAGTTGATCCGTGTTCTTACTAATAGGGATTTCTCTCTTCTTCTTTTACCAGCAAATGCCCTTAGTTACACATTTTAGTACCACGATAGTGGTGTAGGGTATAACAAGTCTGCTGGTATCAACTCTCGATACTAGTTGTAACCCAGAAAAAAAAACAGAAAAAAATTGGGAATCATGTCTTTAGGAAAAATTAAGAAAATCAAAAGTTTGCCCCTGTTCCTTAGTGGAATATTCATGGGCAAAATTTGCAATTTGCCTTTAAGAAAATCAGCAACTATTATTTATCCTTATCCGGTTTGGAGTTATTAACGGTCAAACAAAAAACAAATTAAATCATTTATTTATTTTCTACTAGCTGTAAATAATTACTTTCCCAAGGGTAATTGAAAATATTTCATATGGAAACTATAAACCAGCATCGTAAAAATGTTCTGTTGTTAGTTGAAATAGAAGCTGTAAATGTTTGCGTATATCAAGTATATACGCGAATTTAACAGAAGAGGATTTTATATATCTTCTTTGGCTTCAAGTGTAGTATAACGTAAAACCTTTTCCAGGCACATTGAGAAAGGTGATATTCCGTTCGATTATTTAAGTTGTACTTAACCCTTTCGTGCCGAGATTTTGCGGATACCAATGAAATGAAATGTTGTCGTTAAAACTTTCTAGAAGATGTTCTTTGGCAATAGGTTTTCCTAGCGATGCGTTTTGCCTGTGCTGCAAAAGTTCAAACTATGTGCGTGTGCAAGTTTAAAGAATGCAGTGTTCTGTGTAAGTGAGAGTTTTAGAAGGTGTGACCAAAGTAATAGGTTGCAAGGCGAATTTTTACTATATTTCATAAAGTACTTGCTTTTGAGTATGATAACAAGATAAGCCACTTTTTTATTGCATTTATCCAGGAACTTGTTTATCTGCAACTGGGAAAAAACCCCGATGTTCTAAAATCGGATTAGGAAACAGATTATGGACTTAACGCTTGTAACGAATAGTGACTCGTTCAAAGTCATGGACTGGAAAGTCTCCATCGAGTGCTTCTTCTCGGATCACTACAGGATAAGCTTTCGGGTTGAGCAAGAGAGAGTAGTAAGAGGTTTGTGTCCCCGGAACCTATATAGGACGGAACTGGAGTCAGTAATAGATCTTGTTATGGAGAGCCTGAAGGAGGCATTCCGGAGAGCATGTCCAGAACGGGTACCGCCGCGCAAGACGAACCAATAATGTTGGACACCGGAACTTAAGGCTCTTTAACAAGGCGAAGAGGGAGAACATGGACGAGGGCTGGAATATCCTGAAGCCCTGGGCATGAAGGAGACGAAGAGAGCGAAGATGAGTTCCTGGGCGAAATTCTGCGGAGATTTAGAGAGCACTAGTTAGGCATCTAGATTGTGCAAAGTGATCTCCAAGAATCCTAATATGCCAACCCCTCTAATGAGAGAAGACGGAACTCACAACGAGAAGACGGCGGAGCTACTGATGGAGACACATTTTCTAGGCAGCCACAAAGAGGACTACGATGAGAACATCGTAATACCCACAAGGGCTGACTCCGTAGAAGATCTTGTCGGTTACATCCTGGACGAGGAGATCGTAGTGTGAGCGATTCGCACCTTCCTTCAGCCAACCGGCCGGACCTCGGAGGTGTTTCAAGAGTCCTTTGGGGTAACTCTGCCATTGCTTGAATGGATTTTCAGGGCGATCCCGGCATTGTCGTACATACCTAGGGCATGGAGAGAGGTTAGGGTGGTATTTATTCCCAAGACGGGAAAAATAAACCAGAGTTTTGCGAGTGATAATAGGCCAACCAGTTTTTCATCGTTTTAACTTTAAAAACTGGCAAGACTGGTTGACTTGATTACAGTGGTGCACAAAATGCATGCCTCAAGGGCAGGTAGGTGGAGACGGCCCTTCATGAAGGGGAACAAAAGGTAGAGACGTCTTTCCAAAAGAAGGAGTATACGATGGCGGCCTTCCTCTAGGAAGTTTTTAATAACGTGGAGATAGTGTCGATGGTCGCCGACCTGGATCGCACGGGGATCCACCTGGGAGTCTCTCGGTGGACTGATAATATAATTCGTGGCTGGATTATTAATGCGGAAATGGGAGAAAGTGTGGTCTGAGACCACGGGAGATGAGAGGAACGCCTCAAGGAGAGTAGTTCTCGCCGATTCTCTAGAACCTGGTGTTAAACGAAGTCCTATCCCATCTCAAAGGAGATAAGTTGAAGCTGATCACATATACGAACGTCGTCCTATGATACGAGGCAGATTTATGTCGACGATCACCGATATTATGAAAAGGTCACTCAGGAGGCTATCGAGATGGGCTACCAGAAATGGGTTGAGGACCAACTCAGGGATGGCAAAGTTGGTGCTCTTCACTCGGAGATACAATATACTGAATTTCAGACACCAGTCTTTGGACGGGACCACTGAGCATTTGTCAAGTAGGCGAAATACCTTGGCCTTTTCCTCGATTTCAAATTGTCCTGGAAAAGAAATAGGTAGGAAATATGACGAAAGGTAATGTGCGCCTTCCACTCCTGCAGAATGATGTTCGGAGGAAGGAGTCAGCCTGAATATACTGGATGTACACGGCCTTGTGAGACCAGTGCTGACATAAGGAGCAAAGGTTTGATGAAAGGCTGTGGAGAAGAGTACACAGAGTAAGGAACTTCGGAAGGTACAGAGGCTGGTGTTGGTCTGGATCACAGGGACGTAGAGGTGATGCTGAATTTAAGACCTGTTAAGGCACATATTAGGGGCCGCGCCGCTAAGGTATCGCTTTTGCTACGGGAACTTGGCATACTGAGAGATGGTAGACACGGCCACCGCTTCATACTGAAGGTCATGGACGAAGGTAGGCTGAGAAGGGGTCTCAGATCACCTGTCGCCGAGACCAATTCGGCAGAGGTTGTTCCGCATTCGCTATCCCATAAGGGAGGAGTGGGAGCCGGGGTCTGTTTTTGAGTTGAATGGGGTCGAAGTAGGTTGCGGAGGGTTTGGGGACCCCGAATGGACACCATTCGAAATTTGGCAGGAAGTATTTTCTTATGACTGTCGACCTTACTGGTGAATTTCATAGAAATCGGTCCAGTTTTAGATATATCTGCCATTCATGTATATCGCCTTATTTTCACTTCTATGACCACTGCAAGCGTATTGATTGACCAATCTAGCCAAAATTTTGAAAAACGCTTTCCTCGATCACAATACCTGAGAATTTGTTCGAAATCGGTTCAGGTTTAGATATAGCTCCCATATACATGTTCGTCAGATTTTGGGTAAATTGCAATAATGCCGTCATTTGTCAACCGTATTTAACAGTTTGAATATATTTGCTCGAAATTTGATACGGATTGTTTAATAACCCATCTGAAAATATCCCCGAGGTCCATTAAAAGTGCTTCAGAATTCGATATAGCTTCCACATTACACTACAGGTTAGGTGTAGAGTACTATACAGTCGGCATAGCCCGACTTTTGGCTTTCCTCACTGGTTTTTATATTTTCCTGTCTCCCTTTGGGAGGGGCGGGTGGGTGGCAGTTCATTTCAACTTTTTAATTTTTCACCACTTTTTCCTTTTCTTCTTTTTATTCCCTCTGCCATATGATGAGATTATACTAATTTCGTCATTCCGTTTGTAACACACGATCTGAGACCCAACAAATATATATTCTTGATCGTCTTGACATTTTAAGTCGATTTAGCCATGTGCGTCGATCTGTCCGTCCGTCTGTGTGTCTGTCGAAAGCATGCTAAATTTCAAAGGATAAAGCAAGGCGCTTTAAATTTTGCACAAATATTTCCTATTAGCGTAGGGCGATTTGGATTGTAAATGGGTCATATCGGTCCATATTTTGATATTGCTGTCATGTTAACCGATCTTGTACCTTGACTTCTTGAGCCTCTAGAGGGCGTAATTCTAATCCCATTTGGCTGAAATTAGAAATGGGATACAATAACTTCAGCTATAGTCTTCAGAATAAGTGCCAAATAAGGTCTGAATCGGGCTTTAGTTTGATATAGTTCCCATATAAACAGGACCCAGTTTTTACTTCTTGAGCCCCTTTAGGGCGCAATTTTTACCCGATTTTGATAAGAATTTGCACAATGACTTCTACTATGGTCTCCAACATACAAACCAAGTATGGTTACTTATTTTGGCATCACCCTGTATGAATCTTTGATTTCGTTTATGTGAACTTTTGTTAAGATTGAATCAAACTGCCATTAAAAGTTCATATCAAGTGTATATAGACATAAAACTATGAATATACACTTATCTCCGATCACATGGATGCATGCGTGCCCATGTATGCATGTGTATGTAATTCCATAATATGGTAAGGAGTTCAAATATTGTAATTGTGTGTTGAAAACGTTAAGTGCTTTCTAGGAAAAGGAGCATTATTTAATATGTGATACGTGATTAAAGAACGCTTTTCGTGCATATCAGTGAATGTGTGTGTATTACAGCACAAACACGAACAAAAACTTTAAATAATGGTGGTAACTGTAAGGTTTAACAGTTATCAGGCGACTAAAATATTCCGTGTATGTAGTGCAGTGTACTATGGTCAGTGAGTCTTATCATACGATTTAAAGGGGTATTAACTTAATTTTCCAAATAGATTGGATAAAAATTAAGGTCCCTGTTTGTAACATTTAGAATAATGCGTCTAAGAGCCCTTAAAGTATATTTACTCTAGATCGTCATGACATTTTAAGTCGATTTAGTCATGTCCGTTCGTCCGTCCGTCTCGTCGAAAGCATGCTAACTTTCGAAGAAGTAAAGCTAGTCGCTTGAAGTTTTGCTGAAGTACTTCTTATTAGTGTAGGTCGGTTGAGATTGTAAATGGGACAAATCGGTCCATTTTTTGATATAGCTGCCATATAAACCGATCTTGGTTCATGACTTCTTAAGCCTCCAGAGGGCGCAATTATTATCCGATTGGAAATATTTCTGAAAATTTTCACGTGGTGTTTTTTTGGTATGACTTCAAACAACTGCGCTAAGTATGGTCTAAGTCGGTATAGATGGTGTATATATATGGCTGAAAATTGCACAAATCGTTGAGAAATGCCTTCCAACAACTGTACCAAGTATGGTCTAAATCGGTTCATTACTTGATATAGCTGCCATATAAACCCATCTCCCGATTACATTCCATGATCTTCTAGAGGGCGCAATTCTTATTTAATTTGGTTGAAATTTTGCATAAGTCGTTTTGGTATGACTTTCAACAACTGTGAAATGTACGGTTGATAATCTGATATAGCCACCATACAAACCGATCTCTCAATTTGACATTGACATTTTTCTATGACTTCTAACAGTCAAGAAAAGTACGGTTCATATCGGTCAATAACTTGTTGTTGTGTATATATATATTGAAAAAGTCATTCAAAGAACTTGACAAATGCTATCCATGGCGGAGAGTATATAAGATTCGGCCCGGCCGAACTTAGCACTTTTACTTGTATGGAAGCTACATTCAAATCGGAACCGATATGTCGACTTTTGCAATTCCAATAACAGACATCAATAAAAAGCGTATGTGGGAAACTTCAAGCTGATAGCTTCCCTTGTTCATATCTTTAGCTTAGCAAACGAACAGGCATGGCGGTCCCAAAAGTAGCTGACCTGACATATAGATGGCAGTAGAAGAATATTTCAATCGATTGTTTGAACCTCTATAGGGCGTAAATCAATTCATAACTTCATATAGCTGCCGTATAAACCCATCTCCCGATTACATTCCTTGAGCTTCTAGAGGGCCCAAAATGACCTATGCGCAATTTTGGAAAAAAACGGTTGAAAAAATTTTTTTGATGGTCTCGACAGGATTCGAATCCAGGCGTTCAGTGTCGTAAGCGGACTTGCTAACCTATGCACTACGGTGGCCTCCATTACATTAACTTTAGGTTTTAATATTTAACACAGTACGCTCGGCAGTGTATGTATGTGATGGGGAGAAGACTTATTCCTCTATTGTTGCCACATACTGCCTTGTTTCCTTTCCTGTGTACGGGGCATATTATACTGAGGTTCTAATCATCGAGTATGCGTTCTGCTAGCCAGATCGCGCAGTCGAGCGGGTGCATATACCTGATCAGCGTGACGCCTCCAGTCTTAAATAGTTCAGCGGGCAGCCCATCGGTTCCTGCTAACTCGTTGTTCTTCATTTGGTTCACTGCTACAGGACGTCATTCTGACTAGAAGGTTAACATTCTATACCATCATCAGGGATTGGTTCTTCGACACCCTCTTCTTCTCCATTGTAGGACACCTCTTCTGCTCCATTGTCTGATAGCGATCAGCTGGAAAATTTTTTCTTTCCATATACCAAGCACACTCTCTGCATCAGTTACCATATTTCCCCATATTTCCTTCTTTGTCTCTTGCAAAAGGATGTGCCTGTAGCAAAGCCATCGGTTCGGTGTTTGGTTCTTTATTTTCGCCATAAAGAGTTTTGTTAGGTTTCTCAACATGTATGTCGAATAGGGTTAAGATTGGTATTTATTTGTATATAGCTACCATATATGGAAATCTCTCGATTTAAGGCCTTGGGCCATAAAAGGCGCTTTCGTACCCTCAACATCCATTCATATCGGAAAATATCTTAATATAGTGCCCATATGGACCGATCTCCCGATGTAAGGTCTAAGGCTCATATATCCAGCATTTATCACCCAAATTTGCTGAACTTTGGCACTGAGGACTGTGTTGGTCCTTTCGACATTCGTGCGGAGTATGGTTCGGATCGGATCATATTTAGATATAGTTGCCGTACATACATCCGAAGCCACCGTAACGCAGAGATTAGCATGTCTTATGACGCTCACCGTCTGGGTTCGAATCATGCCAAGAAAATCAGAAAAATATTTTGCAATTCCAAAAACATTCATCAATAAGAAGAATCTGTATAAAAATTTGAAGCTGATGGCTTTTCTTCTTCGATCGCTATCTTTATTTTAACAATATGACTAGATTGCTACATAGAGAATGTCAAAATGATTATAAATACCATAGCGATTCCAAAAGTAGCTGACCTGACATATAGATGGCGGTAGTAGTATTTTTCTATCGATTGTTTGTTGCTGTTTCACCCCTATGGAGAAGATGTGGGTCCACCACTTAACACCTAAAACAAAGGAATATTCAAAACACTGAACTGAAATGGGAGAAGTGTATCCCAAAAAGGCAAACACAGTTCCATCTGAACCGTTTGCCAGTAATAAAGTAGTGGAAGTTGTAGTTGATGTTTATCTTGAGAAGCTAGATAGTCCTTCCTTCCTACTTTTAGAACCGCACTTATATAAAGGGTGCACTAACATGTAAATAAAAGTTCGTAAATAAGGCCACCCAAGGTTCGACTAGTTTCAAATTTAAGTTCTAATTGCTTAAGTCTTTTATTCTATACCCCTTTGACATCTTTAACTACTAAAGACCTTCTAGAATAAAGTGTTTCCTACTGCATTGAATTAGTTTATAATGACTTGATTATACTTTGTGATTTGCTCTAATGAAAATCAGATTTGTTTGTTCTTCGTCTTCTTCAACTCCATGGTAGAAAATTGTTTCTAAAATTTCCATTGGTTTTCTTTTTGCAAATCATTAAAGTTGAAAAGAGTTGTGGAAAGTGTTGTGTGTGTGTGTGTGTATGGGTGTACATTGCAAGTTTCGTTTCAAGAAACATATGACATGAAATGAAATCGAGTGAACAAAAAGTGGACAAAAACTGACCTACATTTCATGTACATGTGCCCGGCTGGGATCGCCTGCTGGCGTACATGTATTTGTCAGGCAAGTTCTGTTCTCTATGGCAGGTCCGTTATCAGAAGAACAAAATCTAAATTCTTTTTTGAATTGAAAAGTTTTTCGAGATACCTTCTAGGTTGAATTGGTGAGGGGTTGGCGGAGAGCGAATGTGTTTGCCTTGTTGCAAGTTGTTGTCAAACAACATGTGTTTGTTTTTTATGCAACATTGAACACCACTCTCGTGTGTCCTGCATCGCTGACCTGGTGGTGGGCAAATAACGATAGGTTTAGCGTTTGTAACACTTGAAAGGGTAATCATAGAGTCAAAAAAAAAGAAAAATAAAAATTAACGTAAGATGACCATGGAGGTAGCATGTCCGCCTATGACGTTGAATGTTTGAGTTCGTATCCTGAAAAGAATATAAACAAAAATTCAGAGGTGGTTACACCTAGCTATTGCTGACGACATTTGTTAGGTTTCTGCCATGAAAATTATTTCTATTAAAAAATTTTCTTTGTGGGGCGATTTTAGAAGAACTATGAGCGAAATATACTTGCTATTCTTTCATGTATTTTTTCGTGGGCCATTTTCAATCTAATGTAAGATTCGTCCATTGCAAATGAATTCTACCGTGGCGCAATCAGGAGAGATAGATCACATACATCAGGATAGAGATCACACGGTAAGCTGTCTTCCTGTCTAAAATCTAATTTGGTATTGCATGATTCAGAAAGATTCTTTACAATTCTTACAGAGGAATGTGTATCAGCAAGCGTCATCCAGCAGAGTCTTATTGATTTCGCAGGGATAGCAAATTCAGACATGGCGTGAAACACCTTCGAACGTATAGTCAACAGAGAGATGGTGGGTGTTGATTTGTTTTTTTTTGGGTCTTTGCCAGGATTTGGCGCAGTGTAAATATCTGGTCTATAGTAGATTTACCAGGTCTACAGCCACATTCATAGGGCCCAAGCCGCATTGATAGGGACTTTGCAAATTTTGCGGTTTTAAGTTTGAGCTCAATGATAAGGGGCCTCTTTTTCATAGCAGACTCTCCCTGTTGCTCTCAGCTAAGCTTTCCAAGATAACGACGAACACCACACAAATCAGGTCTAAATATCGGTCGGGATAAGGCTAAGTATTTTATGCATTTGCCCTAGGCTGGTTTAAGTGCTCCATCTGCATTGGAAATGTTTTGGCATAGAAACATAAATTAGCTTATAGTTTTACTCTCCCAAGGTCATACTCTCTCTTTTGCGTCTATATCTTCCTTTTTAAATACACATCATCCCCAAATTTGTTTTTATTGATTTCTGTAGTAAATCTTAAGTTCGGTTTTAACCCACTACAACCTCCTTGGACTATGTGATGGACTTTCAATTTCTTTTTGCCTGCAAAAATGAAAATGAAATGTTAATCCTTTTTTTTGTTTAGTTTTCCAAAATGTAAAAACTTCCTCACCATGGGAGAAATCTCTGATAAAAATTCTGTTTTTCAATTCAATTCAAAAACTTAGACCTTCAAGTGTTTTCTCAAGCGTTTTTCTTTTGCTTGTTTTGTTTCTTGGGGGAGAATTGCAAGGACTTGTAAAACTAACTATGGCTTATCAGACTAAAACCTCAAGTATGAATGTTTGTCAATATTATCTGCCATCGCATGTAGAGAGCTGTAGGTGATGACTAGAATTGGATAGTAGTGTCATATGGATAGACGGCAGGCTTGGGAGGACGTGTTGCGAAAGTGACATTGTGGCTTTTGTTGTTTGGATTTCTTTTGAAATTTAGGTCACATTTTAAGATGGTTTCATTAGATTACAACGTTTAGATAACACGGCAGCACTCACCACACTCATTCAGCTCATACATCATCAGCGTAATGTACATAAATACATGCTTGCACTTATAAATATCTGAAGGATGTGTTCTAGCATCTGAATGTGAGTGACGGACTTCCTTGCTCGCTGAATGATGATGGCGATGGTGATGCTGACATGAATGCGAATTATTTCTTTGTGAGTCTGTTTGGGTGAGTGAGTGATGATATATGTTAAAATTATGTTTATTTTGCTCAAGAGCCTATTTGCCACCAAATGACTTTGTGTTGGATTCACACAAATACAATACAATATCTTAAACATAATATTTAGCTATGTGTATTAGGCTAGCCAGAATTGTTGAAAAAAGAAAATAGGAGCTATACTTATAACTAAATGTGAAGCGAGTCCGTCTTTAGGCCAAACAAATTCTATGAGGTGGGGACGATCTGTGAACATTTCGAGCTTTACCGGTGCACGTGTAGCAAAATAGGTAGCGAGCTCGGTAGCAGTACAGAGATATTTTGTGATTTTTTCAATAGCTCAAAAGGAACATAATTAGGCCAATCTAAGAGTCGGGAATCTAGTTCAGCTCTACAAGACGGCCGAAAGACTCAAAATCTGATAATGGTGCGACCAACCTTAGAGGCTGGAATGCAAATCAGTTCTACAAGACGGCCGAAAGAATCTTGGAGATGGAATATACAACTGGGCTAGATCTAGGTATGTGAACGTTATATAAAGAAGACAAAGGCTAGATAATTTGAAATTCTATTGTTCCTCAAGAGAAGAGAGAGGTTTCGATATCCAACCGGTCCAAATATTTGGGATTGAAAAAAAATATTCGTCTAAGATCCCATAAAGTATATATATTCTTGATCGTCGTGACATTTTATGTCCATCTAGCCATGTCCGTCCGTCTGTCTGTCGAAAGCACGCTAACTTTCGAAGGAGAAAAGCTAGCCGCTTGAAATTTTGCACAAATACTTCTTATTGCTGTAGATCAGTTGGGATTGTAAATAGGTCATATCGGTCCATGTTTTAATATAGCTGCCCTATAAACCGATCTTGGGTCTTGACTTCTTGAGCCTCTAGAGGGCGCAATTCTTATCCGATTGGAATGAAATTTTGCTCGACGTGTTTTTTTTTTTTTGATATCCAACAACTGTATGGTTCAAATCAGTCCATAACCTGATATAGCTGCCATATAAATCGATCTTGGGTCTTGACCTCTTGAGCCTCTAGAGGTCGCAATTATTATCCGATTTGCCTGAAATTTTGTACGACGGATCCTCTCATGACCATCAACATACGTGTTTGTTATGGTCTGAATCGGTCTATAGCCTAATACAGCTGCCATATAAATCGATCTCTCTATTTTACTTCTTGAGCCCCCAAAGAACGCAATTCTTATTCGAATTGGCTGACATTTTACACAGGTCTCCAACATATTGGGTTGCCCAAAAAGTAATTGCGGATTTTTTAAAAGAAAGTAAATGCATTTTTAATAAAACTTAGAATGAACTTTAATCAAATATACTTTTTTTACACTTTTTTTCTAAAGCAAGCTAAAAGTAACAGCTGATAGCTGACAGAAGAAAGAATGCAATTACAGAGACACAAGCTGTGAAAAATTTGTCAACGCCGGACCATATCTTGATATCGCTCTAATAGCAGAGCAAATCTTTTCTTTTATCCTTTTTTTGCCTAAGAAGAGATGCCGGGAAAAGAACTCGACAAATGCGATCCATGGTGGAGGTGGCTCGGCCGAACTTAGCACGCTTTTACTTGTGTCTGCTATTGCTCGAACTACTAATGCGGGAGTCGTGGATTCGATTCCCACCAGAGGTTTTGGTCTGTCGCGACAGTGGTATCACAATGGATTTCAATTGTCGTAGTGAATCTATTTTAAGACTTGTTTAGGTTAGGTTTAAGTGGCAGTCTGCCATCTGATTCACTTAGACGTTTTCGTCCATTGTGATACCACAGGAACAGGAGAATAAAGTTGCCTTCGAGTTCTTACCGTTGAACCATCCAGATCGCCTTAAAAACCCCATTAACTTGCCTATGTTCACATCCGCTAAATCAGACAGGTTTTCAAAGAAATGAGAACCTAAAGTGGAACTCCTTCTGACTGCCATTGCGGGACACACATACAGAATGTGTTCTATAGTCTCTTCCTATTCGATGTCCTCGCAGCTTCTGCAAAAGTCGTTACTGGTAACCTTCAGTCTGTCAACATATTTTCCGATTAGACAGTGATCTGTCATGAGGGAAACAATGACTGAGACGCTCACAGCCCCCTCATTGTGATCATCTATCATTTGTTGTCCTTCGAGTCTTGTCCTGAAAACTTAGCTTACATGTCGCTAGGCGCATACCCACAGATCCCAGCTTCCCTGGAATATGTAGGGCCGTTCCTAGTCTCGCAAGCTCGTCCGCTTTACAATTCCCTTTCTGTAAATGGAACATTCTCTCCAGCCAAGGAGACAGGAACCACTGTAGATAACTTGTATTCCCTGCTGAAAAGAACTACTTCTGTCTTAGACGGATTAACGCCTAGACCAATTTCGGTAGCCCACTTTGCTGTTGCACGTAGAGCTTCCTGAAGTATTTCTCTTAGAGTGTTGGGAAACCTTCCCCTAACCGCAATAGCCAGGTTATCAGCATACGCGACCACTTTTACACCTTTTTCTTCCAGAGACAATAAATATTGTTAAAGGCTATATTCCAAAGTAGAGGAGACAGTACACTAAGGTTACCACTTAGGTTATTTTATACTTCAAGTGGAGTTTTTTGTAAGGCACTATGCACAAACAAATTTTGAAAATCGGATAACAAATAAGGATGTGGCAGCGCGAACAATTTTTCCAAATGTCGGGGTGACCAAATAAAGGGGCCACCGTTGCGCATAGGTTAGCATGTCCGCCTATGACGCTGAACGCCCGGGTTCGAATCCTGACGAAACCATTAGAAAATACATTTTTCAAGGGTGGGTTTCCCCTCCTAATGCTGGCAACATTAGGAGTTCTATGCCAAATCTTCTCTACAAAGAGGTGTCGCGCCACACCGTTCGGACTGGGCTTTAAAAAGGAAGTCCCTTATCATTGAGCTTAAACTTTAATCGGACTGCAGTCATAGATTTGTGAGGATTTAGCCCCTGTTCCTTAGTGGAATGTTCATGGGCAAAATTTGCACTTTTCTTGATACGCCTGGACCACTAAGGGCCTTCAAATGACGCACATAATCTTGGTAGTAGCTTAGCTCGAGCTATTTTAAATTTCTAAGGGTTATCTCATTCCAATCTTAAACGGCATATTTTTTACTATTTTTGGGACATCCTACTGTGCGTTGGGGCATATTCAATGTCATTGCCCGGCTTTCATGGCTAACTGACACCGGCACTAAGATATATACAATACCAGATATAAACCAACATAGGGGCGTAGTATGGCAAACAATTTGGGGTTTTGTAAATAGCAATAAATTACTGATTTAGAATATCCTTTGCGAGGTTACTTTTAGTATTTACAGCGCATAACAAGCCGATTTCTGGCTTAAATGTATGTCTGATTTTGACAGACGAACGGAGGAGCTGAGAGCCTAGATTCACTCAGAATGTCAAAACGATCTAGAAAACGAGCATATATTCAAACTTTATTAACTACGGTTGACAAATGACAACATTATTGCAAATTAGCCAAAATCTGACGAACATATATATGGGAGCTATATATAAATCTGAACCGATTTTGAGCAAACTTCTCAGATATTGTGGCAGTCGTCGAGTAAAGCGCTGTGCAAATTTTTGGTCAATAAATGCGCTTGCAGTGGCTCTTGGAGTGAAAATCGAGCGATTTACATATATGACAGCTATATTTAAATCTCAAACGATTTCTATGAAATTCACCAGTTATGTCGAGAGTCAAAAAAAAATGTTTCCTGCCAAATTTCAAGAGAATCGATTAACAAATGAGCACTTTATTGCAATATTTCTCAGAATCGGACGAACATTTATATGGGAGCTACATCTTAATCTGAACCGATTTCAAGCAAACTTCTCATAAATTGTGGTAGCCGTCGAGGAAGGCGTTGTACAAAGTTTTGGGAAGATTGGTTAATAAATGCGCTTGCAATGGTTCTAGGAGTGAAAATCGGGCTACATATATATATAAGAGCTATATCTAAATCTCAATCGATTTCTATGAAATTCACCAGTAATGTCGAGAGTCATAAAAAAATCCTTCCTGCCGAATTTCGAGAGAATCGGTTAACAAATGACCATTTTATTGCATTATTTCTGCAAATCGGACGAACATATATATGTGAGCTATATCCAAATCTGAACCGATTTCAAGCAAACTTCTCAGATATTGTGGTAGTCGTCGAGGAAGGCGTTGTACAAAATTTTGGGAAGATTGGTTAATAAATGCGCTTACAATGGCGCTAGGAGTGAAAATCGGGCTATATATATGAGAGTTATAGCTAAATCTGAAATGATTTCTTAGAAATTCACCAATAGTGCCGAAAGTCATAAGAAAATCCCTCCTGCTAAATTTCTAGAGAATCAACTAACAAGTAACCTTTTTATTGCATTATTACGGCAAATCGGACGAACATATATATGGGAGCTATATCCAAATCTGATCCAATTTTTCCAATTTCAATAGGCTTCGTCTCTAGACCGAAAAACGATCGAATGAAAATTACGACCTGTAGTTTGTACACAAATTAACATGGACAGACGGACAGACAGACAGGCGGACATAGCTAAATAGAATCAGAAAGGGATTCTGAGTCGATCGGTATACTTATCAATGGGTCTATCTCTCTTGCTTTTGGGTGTTACAAACAAAAGCACTAAGTTATAATACCCTGTATCAAAGTAGTGGTGTAGGGTATAAATGTATTTTATTGGTTCGTAGATCAATATATCGTGTCACAAACGGAATGACTAGATTAATATATCACCATCCTATGGTGGTGGGTATAAAAACGTTTAAGGATTATGTGAAGATTTTTGAATTCCTGGTACAGGAGCGCATAAAACCCCGATTACAGGCTTAGGTGTATTCCCATAACGTCACGGAGTGTTTTAAAACGCACACCCTTTTGTCAAACTTACCTAACCTAACCTTATATTGCCGTTACAAAAATATGTCTATGAATAAATATTCGTTACATCCCATTGCTATGCCTAAATATATATGTAAAGCCTATAACTTTGTGTCATATACTCTTAGATTTATGTCCTTTTCCGTTAGCGCATATGTGCGTGTATATGGTGCGGTGTTTGATAATAATAAGAAGGCCAATAGATATTATAAGCGTGTGATTATGTTAACGAGTGAAAGTGTTTATATTGTATACATCAATATTTATTTATTTTTCTATGGCTGTGTCATTGAGAGTATACGAGTATATGTGGTGCCTCAACGTTATCAGTTATAAGACGAGGACATACTTTTAACTTTGGTGTTTATCTAATACGATGATGTGTGTTTGTGGGTGTGTAGGATATATTGTCCTTAGAAAATGTGTTAATAATGCTATTTTTGTATCAAAAATTATACACTTGTGCGGGTACATAAACTTTCATAATCACATATACATATGTATACATAAACACATATAAATTATAAATCATCTTCAAAATGTTTTACCACTTTAGAAAGTAAACATCTCACAGTATATTGAGCAAACAATCGAAAATGACGATGACGATGATTGATTGATTGATGATGGTTAATATTGCCGGAATGTTTTAGGGCCGTTGAAAGTCAATAACACTCAAGTGATCGTTGTAAGGAAGGAAGTTGAAGGTGATAAGTTAAAGGGAAGGAGAGTTGAATTGGCCTAATTGACAGCAGTTTATTAATTTTAGATGAGGAAAAGGAAGAGTAAAGCTATATCTGCCATCGTTATGCGAAGAGATGTTTGGTATTATGTCATAATCGATGTTTGGGTGCGTTGCATTTTGAATAAATGTATGCTAAACATTGTTTAAAGTTATAAAGAGAGACCAAAACAACATTGACCACGTTTGTTAAATTCTTCGAATTATTTCTTTCTTTATGAACCCATACTTAATAGGAATTTTAAAACTTGAAACAAACGGAATACAAACTATTACCTTCGACGAAGTCAAACTGAAATATTGGTTTATGTGGGAGCCATATAAGATCATTCCGCTACGAATTTACCCCTATTACCCGGTAGTTTATTGGGATGTGTATTACATCCGGCTCAAGGAATACAATAAGATTACCAGAGTGGCAAAACGTCCCTTCTGGAAGCTTTTCTGCGAACAGATCGATAGCGTTAATGATGCCGCCAAGATAAAAAAGTTTATCTCAAAAACCCATGTCCAAACTGAAACTTTAGTGGACGACACGGGAGTGAGAGAAGAGACAACGGAGGACATGTTGAGGCTTTTGATGAAAACCCATTTTCCACAGGATACGACGGGAATCTTGGAATAATGACGTTGATCGAAGGTTTATAATAACGGAAATTGTGGTAAAGGAATCCTAGAGGAGCTTCAAACCATTTAAGTCACTAGGACCTGATGGAATATTTCCGGCGTTACTACAAAAAGAGGCAGACTATCTTGCGCCTCCTCTGGCCAAAATTTTCACAGAGTGCCTAGGACTTGCATATACTCCGAAAACCTGGCAGAAGGCAAGGGTGGTGTTTATACCCAAGCCCGGCAACGCAAGTTATGCGACACCCAATGCCTATAGACGCATATGCCTTAGGTCCTTTTTACTCAAAACCATGGATCGTATTGTGGACACCATGATAAAGAGCAGGACATCCAGCGAACTGCTCAAATACAAACAGCATGCCCATGTCAAGGGAAGGTCGGTGGAGACTGCCCTGCACAAGGTTGTGCATAAAATAGAAGAATCCTTCGATGCCAAAACGTACCCCCTGGCGGTATGCATTGACATCGAGGGGGCTTTTAACAATGTGCGGACCGACACACTGATCTAATCTGTAGGTCAGTAACGGGTGGACCCGGTCCTTAGAGACTGGATAAACCATATGCTAAGGAACAGGTGGATAAATTGTGTGTCGCATGGCATAAGTATAAAGGAGAAAGTGGCATAGGGCACGCCACAGGGGGGCATGTTATCGCCACTCCCATGGGTGACCTATTACGGATGCTGACTGAGGAGGCATTTGAACCCGACTGCTACGCAGACGATGTTATGATACTTCTAAGGGGTAAGGATCCGAACGAGCTATGCAGAAGGGCCAAAAGGGTCTTGCATATGGCATATGACTGGGCTAGACCCAGAGGTCTCAATGTTAAACCAGAGAATATTAAAATATACCTGTTCACGAGGAAAACGAAGGTGGGCCAATTTAATGCACCACGTTTCCTCAATAAGACGATTTCGATATCTGACAAGGTCAAATACTTAGGTGTGACCTTGGACACAAAAACTAAATTGGAAGTGTCACATTCAGGAGCGTACTGAGAGGGCTCACAGATGTTGGGCACTATGTAGACGGGCCGTAGGCTGAAAATGGGCCCTGAATCCTAGCATAATCCACTGGCTCTACAGGAGCGTGGTTACACCAAATACTTACGCCTCAGTAGTTTGGTGGACAGCTATGGAGGAAAAGTGCAACATAAGGACCATACAACAGGTTCAGAGAACATGTTGTCTTGGCATAGGTGGAGCAATGAGGACCACGCCCACTAGGGCACTGGAGACTATTCTAGATATCTGACCCATTGACGTACAGATTAAGTGTGAGGCAACCACTGCGTCTATGAGACTTAAGGCGATGGGAGAATGGATTGAGGATGGGAGCAGCTCATACCATCGCGGTATAATCGAGGTGACGATAGGAAACCTGGAAGGAAGGGAAGAGTTTTCGGATCGAATACCTGAGATGAACCTTGAAGTTGAGTGCGAGGCACTGCTGCCATCGGCACAGTCTTGGATTGACAGAACCCTAGTATTGCCATCTGGAAGATCATGTTACACGGATAGATAAAAGCTAGAGGACAGAGTGGGCCTGGGAGTTTACATTGAGAACCCAGGGACCGATATCTGTTTTAGATTGCCTGACCATAATACGGTCCTGCAGGCGGAAATCCGGGCGATCACGGAATGCGTGAAGTGGTGTGGTGCTAACACGAGGACGTCTGTTGTGAACATCTTCACCGACAGTAAAATTGCCATAAGGGCAATAGCGACCAGGACGGTAAGGTCGTGAACAGTCTTGCAGTGTAAGATTGAGATTAACGCCTTCTCTGAGGATGGCAAAATCCGCATCGTTTGGGTGCCGGGCCATAACGGAGTAAGGGGAAATGAAAGGGCAGACGATTTGGCGGTGAAGGCCATAGGACTGCCGTCAATAAACATGGTTAACCCGAAGCCTTTCGAGTCCGAGTTAAGGGCGTGGGCGCCGAATGCGCATGCAACATTGTGAAACAGCGAAACGGTTGGTCCGCGAAAATCCTATGGGGAATCCAGATCGTGAGAAGACGAGGCTATTACTGAAAGGAAGCCAGAAGAAGGTCAGTACAGCTATTGGTATCATAACGGGACACATAGGACTACGAGCTCACTTATGTAAAATCGGTGTGGCAAGTGATAGCATGTGTAGGGCATGCGGGGAAGATGATGAGACGTTGGAGCATTTCATTTGCCATTGCCGGCTTTCGCGTCTAACAGTCGCAATACCAGAAATAAACCAACTTATAGGAGTGGTATTGAAAACAATTGAGGATTTTGTAAGTAGCACGGAATTCCTTACTTAAAATTTTCTTTTTAGAGGTTACTTTATAGTTTTTAGAGCGCACAACAAGCCGATTACTTGCTTAGGTGTATGTCCATAGTGGCATGGGGCGGATTAGTATCTACACCCTCTTTTCAACCTAACCTATTAATAAACATTCTGACGGTAATGTTGATGCCTAGAAACTCCAGCTCTTTCATGATTGGTGACGGTTTTACATTATTGAAAGCACCTTCAATGTCAAGAAATTCTACCCTTCGACATAGCCGACTAGGTCGTGAAGGGCTGCTTCAGTGGACTTGCCTTTACTATATGCATGTTATTGCCAATACAGCCAATCTCAAGGGATCTTCGTCCCAAGATATGTTTCTATCAATGTGTAAAGAGTCTTCAGCATAAAGGACTCCAGACAAATACTTCGAAAATCTTTCGCCGTCGTGTGGTAAGGTTTTCCTAATTTTGGAATGAAAATGAACTTTATGTCCCTTCATCCCACAGGTAAATACGGCATGCTGATACCAGCAGAGTAAACTCGTATCTCCCTAAGCCAGGGAGCCAATTTATTGAACACAGCTTGTAATTCAATCCGTGATAAATCAGCAGGGCCTGGCGATTTAAATGAATCGAACTTTTTATTGCCCAAATGATTTTCGACTCACACAATTTTCCCAACGACCACCGACGAATGCATATCAGTTGTTGTTATAGCAGTGTGCTGTACACTGAGGCGGCAGCCCTTGACTATGAAGAACTCCATTGGTTCAATCCGGTACGTACAACCGGATACCATGGAACTGCTATGCATATCAGTAGTCAAAGTAAGTAATCCTTTAAGTTTTTTTCATTAAAAGGGTTAATTAATTTTGGAAGTCTCTATTCAAATCATTGAATTATCAAGCTATTGTACATCAAACTGTTACACGTTTTTAGCCATTTTATACAAAATTAAATGGTTTGATATTTTTCCCTATCTTTTTCTTAAGCTGGCCTTCAAATTTCACATTCTATTTTATAGTAACCCACCGAAATTTAACCACGAATATAAATATCAACGTTCTTCGACGTTTAAAGCTTCTATGTCAACTCATTTGTTGACATTTGTGCATGTGTGGGTGTGTCCTTAGACAAATCACTGACCCAAATTTTATATTCACATATGTGAAGCTTTGTATGTCAACAATTAATTTATGTCCTTACAAAAAAACACAAACCAATGCCTTTCATCCAAACACAAGCGCTTTTACATTAACACTAATATATTTGTATATCCATATATGTACGAGTATATGGGAACGTGCACATAATTACACATTCATATGGCTATAGTGGCAACCGAGGGCCGAGGTTAGGACAACAATTGTGTTTTTGTGGCACATTTAATAAAAGACCAAGATTTTCTATAAAGAGACCCTTAATTTTATGTTAAATAAATGTTGCAACACCAAAATTTGTTGTGGCTCACGAGACGTAGAAAACACTCGAGGAAAAAATGTTAGAACTGCCAACCGTAAGGAGTGAATCCAGTAGGTTTGCAGATATGTTTCGTATAGTTCCTTGCTATACGCAGGACTCACATCCAGTAGGTTAGCATCAATTATAGCTTAGTAGAAGTTAAGGCGGCGACATCTGCCAGAACATAGTTAAGACGTAGACAAGACAGCAATCTTTGTCTCTCGATGAAGGTGCTCAACATGAGAACATACTAGACAACGTCCCAATTCGCAGGGTAGCATTCTGGCCAGAAGAGATGATACACATATGATACGATCTCGATGTCCACATATGATACGATCTCGATGTTAGTAACTACAAGTTACCTCAGGGTGCTGGGATACATCTCGACGGGGGCAAGGTTCGTTATGGAGATTTATTTGATCTGGGACTGACAGAGTGAAATGCTTTTGAATTTGGATATATATAGATTTCATTGCTTGATGGAGTCTTAAAGGTAGAGGGTTATTGGTATGTTTCGAAAGCACCATAGCTGAGGGGCTCGGTGGGACGGTTTGTAAACGTTTCGGCACTGGGGTTCGGCAGCCGGTAGGTTATACGGAAGCACACCCTTATACTCCGTAGGTCACGCAGATTGGCGACTCAGAGGCACACCCCAATACATGGCAGCACTAATTGGTGGCTAGGAGGCACACACCAATACACGTCACTGTTCAGGTTAACCGGCATTCACGGCACGACGATGCGGAAGATCCCACTGTTGCGAAGCAAGAAATTTTGGCACCGTAAAACATGAAGTCACCCATTAATATATCACACGATACGCGGTTTGGGTGCTAGGGGGCACACACTAATACAACGCCATGTTTCGGCTCATTGGCGATGATGGAACAAGGAAGCGAAATAGCATTTCGTGGACATAAAACGGGATTTTGGGCACGGTGGTTAGTGAAAGGCAAGATGGCACACCCCAGTGTGCAGCACAATTTGTGGATTGGTGGCTGGCAGGCACACCCTAGTACACGCAACTGTTCGGGTTCACTTGGTGACGGCAGGGGCAGGTGAGAAATATATAAAGAAGGGTATAGGGAGCGGTGGCAAGAGAGTGGCGAGGAGGCCCACTCTATTATACGGCACAATACACGGGCATGACTGACCTTACCGATAGCTTCCAATAGGTCCAGGGCCACGAGGGCCAACCTATGACACGTTGTTAACTGATTCAAACAACGTGTAATATGTGCAGTGCTGACATGCAAAACATTGTAGTGCTATGCAATTTATAAAATCCATGTTGATGCTCAGCAAATGCCTTGGCTACTGGTCAATTAATGGAAATATTCCAGACATCGGAAACTATAATAGTGGTCAGAAACAGGTTGAGAGGTTAATTATGTCTAGAGTATATTTCTCTATGCCAAGGAGCCAGTCTATCGGACACAGCATGTTATTCAACTGATGATGTATCTCATCAGGGCCTGGCGATTAAGGAATTTTTAGCAAAGGATTTTCGACTCAGACACAATTTCCCCAACAACCTCTGACGAATGCATGTCAATGACTACCTCTTCTAGAGCCACGCTGTCCGTTAGAGGCTTTCCCGAGAAATGTGTGTCAACGAGTAGTTCCAGTATTTCCTCACTAGACATTGTTCATAAATTCTCTAATTTTTATTAGGTATTAGGGTTCGAGGATAGGATCTTCTTTGGCCTAGAGGATTGAGATGTATCCTTCACTGAGCTACAGCATTTCAATCACGTTGTGTTCTGAGCCATTTTCAGTTTGCTCTTGTAATTTTCTTTTCAGCTCAGCATTTTAGACGTCCCAATCGTGTAGTGCCCTTGTGGCCTGTGCCCTGTTGGAAGGTTTTCTGCAGCCCTTCCGTATACCAGTCAGTTCAGGGGTTCACGATGGCGGTCGCTATTTGCCCCTTGGCTTGGCTTTACGACATGCTGACATAAGCGATTCATTCGGGGCCTTCGTGATCCGCTTGATTATTATGCTGATGTCTTCTGTAGTTTCCACTTACTTTTCTGCTCTAGAAGGGAAAGTGGTGCAAGATCGGTTTATATGGCAGCTATATCAAAACATGGACCGATATCCCAACCGACATACACTAATAAGAAGTGTTTGAGCAAAATTTCAAGCGGCTAGCTTTACTCCTTCGAAAGATAGCATGCATTCGACAGACAGACGGACGGACATGGCTACATCGACTTAAAATGTCATGACGATCAACAATATACATACTTTACGGGGTTTTAGACGAATATTTCGAGGAGTTACAAACAGAATGACAAAATTAGTATACTCCCATCCTATGGTGGAGGATATACACATATGCAGTGGTGGTTATCCCCTCCTTAATGCTGGCTTCATTTGTGAGTTACCATGCCATACAAAAACTTCTGCCCGAAGAGGTTTCGCACTATGGCACGCCGTTCGGACTCGGCTATAAAGAGCAGGTTCCTTATCAGTGAGTATAAACTTTAATCGGAAAGCACTCTGTGATATGTGAGAAGTTTGCCCCAGTTCCTTAATGGAGACGCTTTGATTTCATCAAAGTTTACAACATTTTTCGAGTGTATCTTCTAGTTAGCATTACTCAGAATATCACATTGATACAAACGTAGAAAATCCAAAACCAGTTGTATGGTCTTCCATAAACATACAAGTATGAATATTTTTCCCATATAATTAGGAATGTTGCCATGACGTTTATGCTTTTAGTTACACCAACAGCATTTTGTTATATCCATGTGGAAAATGGACAAAAGGAAAGGCCTATATTCTATCACACACAAACATCCTTACACCGTCACAAAGCCTTAAATGCACACACACGGACAAGTGCACATAAAGTTTTTGTGTGTTACCGCCACACCCACATAATTTTTGTCATCCTAAGCTAATTAATTAATTGTAAGTCTTTTGTTTTGCTCTTCCTCAGCTCCTCAGCAAATACTAAATGACTGACCCCGCACAAATGTGAGGAAGCAGAGACCACAGGGGCTTGAGTTGGAGCATGGGAGGGAAAGCGAAATCACAAAAAGGCAACAAAAACTAACTGACCAGTAACTAATTTTTATATTTACGACCAAAAATGGACATTCCGTTTTTATGGCCAACTATATGTCGTTGTTGTTGTTGTTGCTGATGGTGATGTGGGCAGGAAAGTGTCGATGTGAAGGACTCTGATGCTGGTCGAAGGATATTATAGTACGAGGAGAAACCCACAGTCTCCTTTAACAATGGTAGGTCACATGTGACAAAGTTGAAAACATACAAAAACTCTCAATTATATATTTGTTGTATGTTGCATACATATACATACACGTACATGGTTATAACGAATCTCTGTTGGGTGATTGTCTGCCACCCACTTTCCAATGTTCAGCCCCAATGTTTTGGTGGACCACGTCCTTCTCCTCAATGCAGCAGCAGTAGCAGCATAAACACTCAGACCCTTAAAATATTTTCGTCATGGTCATTTAAGGTTTATGCATAAACATAACATTCGGTCCAATCTCCCCAAGTTTGGGTGAGGGACAACGAATGAGATTTAATGGATCAACAAATTCAGGGACCATGGAAATGGCCAATGGTCAATGGCCGATGGCCTAAACGAAAAATGCAGGCACCACATATTCAATAGCAAAATTCAAATGTTTTACACAGATTTCTTCTTTGTGGTTAATTAACAAAATTCTTGTGGAGTGGTGTGGCTAGGAAAAGGAAATCTTATTAAACCAAGATTGCAGCAAAATGGGATATATGTATGTTGAAGAGAGTAGTTCACTACAAAGACAAATCAATAAGCAAACTAAATGCTTAACTATAGTCCTTTAAGACCCAAATAATTAAATAGACCATAATTGTGGAAATATAAATTGATGTTACTTTTCCGGCTCAAATATGGTTCTTGTTCAATTTTCTGTGACAAGGAGATAAATTCAATTCTTAAGTTCTAAAGGGAGATTAATGCGTTGTGTTTTATAAAAAGCTCTGAGGTTCATGGTATTAAAACTTAGTGCATTTGCTTGTAATACCCGGAAGAGGAAGATATAAACCTATTTATAAGTATACCGATCGACTCAGAATCACTTTCTGATTCGATTTAGCTAAGTCTGTCTATCTGTCCGTCTGTCTGTTTGTCCGTCTGTCTGTCTGTCCGTCTGTCCATGTTAATTTGTGTCACAATTTTCATCCGATCATCTTCAAATTTGGCATATAGCTCCCATGTATATGTTCGTCCGATTTGAACTAAAGTTGATGGTCGATTTTCCGGGCCTCTATTAACCGGTTACCTCTGTTAACCGGCATGCTGTGATTTTGATTCTGAACCTCTATTAACCGTTTCCTCAATAAGACGAATTCGATATCTGACAAGGTCAAATTCTTAGGTGTGATCTTGGACAAGAAACTGAATTGGAAGTGTCCCATTCAAGAGCGTACTGAGAAGGCTCACAGCTGTTGGGCACTATGAAGACGGGCCGTAGGCTCGAAATGGGGCCTGAATCCTAGCATAGTCCACTGGCTCTACAGGAGCGTGACTAGACCAATTTTTACATATGCATCAGTATTTGGTGAACTGCAATGGAGAAAAAGTGCAACATAAGGACCATACAACAGGTTCTGAGAACATGTTGTCTTGGCATAGGCGGAGCGATGAGGACCATGTCCACTAGGGCACTGGAGACTATTCTAGATATCCGACCCTTTGATATACAGAATAAGTGTGAGGCAGCCACTGCGGCTATGAGACTTAAGGCGATGGGAGAATGGATTGAGGATGGGAGCAGCTCATACCATCGCGGTATAATCGAGGCGACGATAGGAAACCTGGAAGGAAGGAAAGAGGTTTCCGATCGGATACCTGAGATGAACCTTGATGTTGAGTGCGAGGTACTGCTGCCATCGGCACAGTTTTGGATTGACGGAAGCCTAGTATTGCCATCTGGAAAATCATGTTACACGGATGGATCAAAGCTAGAAGACAGAGTCGGCCTGTGGGTTTATATTGAAAACCCAGGGCCTGGGATATGTTTTAGACTGCCTGACCATAATAGGGTCCTGCAGGCGGATATCCGGGCGATCACGGAATGCGCGAGGTGGTGTAGTGCTAACGCGAGGACGTCGAGTGTTAACATCTTTACCGACAGTAAAATTGCCATAAGGGCAATAACAACCAGGACGGTAAGGTCACGAACAGTCTTGCAGTGTACAAAAGAGATTAACGCCCTCTCTGAGGATGGGAAAATCCGCATCGTTTGGGTGCCAGGCCATAACGGAGTAAGGGGACATGAGAGGGCAGACGATTTGGCGGTGAAGGCCAGAGGACTGCCGCCAATAAACTTGGTTAACCCGAAGCCTTTCGGGTCGACGCAGTCCGAGTGTGGAACAGCGAAACGGTCGGTAGGACGGCGAAAATCCTATGGGGGGATCCAGATCGTGAGAAGACGTGGCTATTACTGAAAGGAAGCAAGAAGGAGGTCCGTATAGCTTTTAGTGTCATAACGGGACACATAGGACTACGAGCTCACTTATGTAAAATCGGTGCTGCAAGTGAAAGCATGTGTAAGGCATGCGGGGAAGATGATGAGAGATTGGATCATTTCCTTTGTCATTGCCCAGCTTTCGCGTCCAACAGATACCGGTACCGGTTAGGTGGAGACACAATATCAGACATGAACCAACTTAGGGGAGTGGTATCGAAAACAATTAAGGATGTTGTAAGTAGCAAGGAATTCCTAACTTAAAATTTTCTTTTTAGAGGTTACTTTAAAGTTTGTTGAGCGCACAACAAGCCGATTACTGACTTAGGTGTATGTCCATTGTGGCATGGGGCGGATTAATATCTGCACCCTCTTTTCAACCTTACCTAACCTATTGTGCGACATTGTGAATTTTAGGTGAAATAATAACTAAAGAGGCGAAATATTTGCATGAATAACACAAGTTCAGAATGCAGGTACTCATCTGGTTGGCTAGAAAAAATTCCAAAAACGACATGGAATTCGCAGGCCCATAGAGACAGGGGAAAGAAACGCGCTGGTTATGAATCAGCCACTCTGTTTGTAGAAGACCTACGCGAATATATTCAAAGTGAAAATCTGTCAACTGAACAAATTCAGATTTCGCAGGTCACTGGTAAAGAATTATCCATCGATGGCTACAAAGCATCCAAGGAGAGAATAACAGATTTGCTTTGTGGTAATGCACCTGTGATACACAGATTCAAATGGATGGTAATAGGAACAAGTAAAAAAGCGTTAAGTTGGGCCGGGCCGAACTTTGGATACCCACCCACTCGGGTATGTAAATACCTCTCGCCATTATCCAGTGAAAAATGCATAATTCATGCCCCCATAGCAGCTATATCGAAATATGGTCGGATTCGTACAAAATTCGGCACGGACATTGAGTGGTCTAATAAATAATAGTCATTGTTCAATTTTGAAGAACAAAATATTGGTCTTGTTAGTAGCTATATATCTAAATATAGACCGATCTGAACCATATACGACACGGATATCGAAAAGCCTAACATAAGTCACTGTCGGCGAAATCGGTCAATAACTGTGTCTTTCATGGGCCCAGGACCTTAAATCGAGAGATCAGTCTATATGGCAGCTATACCCAGGTCTGGGCCAAATTGAAGAAGGATGTCGAAGACCTAACACAACTCATTGTCCCAAATTTCGGCGACATCGCATAATAAATGAGCCTTTTATGGACCCAAGACCTTAAATCGAGATATCGGTCCATATGGCAGCTATATCCAAATCTGAACCGATCAAGGTCAAATTGAAGAAGGATGTCGACTGGCATAACACAACTTGGCTTTTATGGGCCAAAGACCCAATATTGGCGGATAGGTCTATTTGGGGGCTATATCAAGATATAGTCCGATTTAGATCATCTTCGAACTTACACTGCTAATGGAAAAAAAAAAGAATCGTGTAAAGCTTCAGCTCAATATCTCTGTTTCTAAAGACTGTAGCGCGATTTCAACAAACAGACGGACAAATGGATGGATCAAGTCCGACCCTATAATGTATAAATATACATTATATACATTTATGTATATATACATAAAAAAAACCTCTATTAACCGTGTTTTTCGATTTTCCGTGCTAAGCTCGGTGCCGGATAGCAAGCCGGATAATCGAGGTTCAACTGTAATATTCCAATAAATTTCTCATTTGTTAACCGATTCTCTCGAAATTTGACAGGAGGCATTTTTTCTTCACTATCAATATTACTGTTGAATTTTATGGAAATCGGTTCAGACTTAGATATAGCTCTCACACATATATATATATCATACGATTTTAACTTCTAGAGTCACAGCAAGCGAATTTTTTGACTCATCTTGCCAAAATGTTTAACAAAGGCTTTCCTCACCGACTACCACAATATATGTAGAGTTTGGTCGAAATCGGTTCAGATTTGGATATAGCTCCCATATATATGTTCGTCCGATTTTGAGAAATATTGCAATAAAGTGCTCATATGCTAACGGATTCTCTCGAAATTTGGCATTTTCTTATGAAGGAAGGATAGAAATCGGACCAGATTTATAGCTGCCATATATGTTTATAGTCCGATATTCACTCCAAGATCAACTGCAAGCGTATTTATTGACCAATTTTGAAAAAAAATTATATAACGCTTTCCTCGACGACTTCCACAATATCATAGAAGTTTGCTCGAAATCGGTTCAGATTTAGGTTCAGAGATATTTGTTCGCCTATGACGCTGAACGCCTGGGTTCGAATCCTGGGGAAACCATTATGAAAATTTTCAGCGGTTGTTATACCCTCCTAATGGTTGCGATATTTGGAGGTACTGTACCATTTGGTATGGCAGCCATGTAAAAACTTCTCTGTAAAGAGGTTTCGCACTACGGCACGCCGTTCGGACTCTGCTGTAAAAAGGAGGTCCCTTATCATTGAATCGGGCAGCACTCATTGATCTGTGAGAAGTTTGGTCGAAATCGGTTCAGATTTAGATATAGCTCCAATATATATGTTCGTCCGAATTTGGGAAATTTGCATTTATATTGTCATTTGTCAACAGTAGTTATTGCAGTTTGAATATATTGGCTCGTAATTTGATACGGATTGTTCAATAACCCTAGATTCATTTGAATTGCTTTAATGCCCTCAATCATAACTTTTCACAACTTCCCTTTATTTGTGAATGTCCTGCTTTTTCAATTCTGTTTTAAATATGCATTCTTATGCAATAACGTAAACCAAATCGGTAGGACTTTATCTGTTATACATTTTTCAAATACTCTCATTATGAACGTAGACCACAGAATTGGAAGTCAGCACGTTTCAGTACTTATTAAAAGGATATTTGGTTCCGATTTTTGTTTTTCTGTCAATTGCTTGCTAAAAATATTCCCCATGCATTTATAAGTACTATTGGAAGTCATAAGTAAAGAGCTTTTTGGGAAATGCAATTTCATTCGATTTTTTTTTGTTTTGAGCAGTAATTGTCATTTCGAGTCCATAACCATTAAAGCTGCATTTATCTATTATTTAAACACACATTTACGGGACTCGAAAACAGTGTTGCCCTAAATAGGTACAAGGATTTTTTCCATGGTGTTGTAAAAAAACAAAAAGGATATTTACATTACAGTTGTCATTGGCAAATGCTTGCAATATCTGCAATTACAAATTTTCAATAGATTGTTGCAAGTATTTAAAAAAAAAATAAAATAAAATCATAAATCAAAAATCTAGGTTTACCGATGTTATGACAAAATCGTTCGCAAGATGACAACTGAGTTGTTCAAGTGGTTTGAAAATATTTTCTCACAATGCAGAATAGATAACATTTGGAAATTTGTTTTTGGAACTTACCAATTGACGTGTGATTCCACAAGCACATCCAGAGCTCACAGGTGGTTAAGCAGAGGCAATCTGTTGTGCTTACCTATGGGAAAAAAGACACTACATTATAATAAAATCAAAAATTAAAAAAAAAGAAATTCTATTCAAATTGGGTATTTATAAGATGATCAAGTCACGTTCGTCCGTCTGTCCGAAGAAGTAAGGCTAGACGCCTGAAATTTTGCAGAATAAGTTCATATTAGAGTAGGTAGGTGAAAATTGCAAATTGGCCAGATAGGTTCATGTTCAGATATAGCTCTCATATAAACCGATCTCCCGAATATACATCTTGACCCTCTACAGGGCGCAATTCTTATGCGATTTGGCTGAAATTTTAAATGTACCTTAGCCGGATCTTATTGTATCCTCCGTCAGAACCATCCCGTTCCATTCACAAATCTGAGGAGACATCCCAAAGGTACGTTCGCAAGAACATCCAGATCGCAGAAAAACCGCCTCCCTAGAAAGGAGAAACTGCGTACCTGCAGACCCGGGCATGAGCAGAGCAAATGTTCGATAGTCTCCTCCTCATCCCCATCCTCACCAAAATAACTCCTGCAGATGTCATTGTGCAGTATTCCCATGTGCGCCGCCATGCGGCCTATTTGCTCCTTGTGCTGCCAGGGATGGTCAGGCGAAGTTCATCAGGTATTCCCATGTGCGCCGCCATGCGGCCTATGACACAATTTCCGGTTATGACCCCTGTCAATTTGCTCCTTGTGCTACCAGGGATGGTCATGCGAAGTTTATAACGTGTTTTACTAAATCTCACTAATTTGGTCTGATGGTTGGTATTGCACCGACTGGGATGAAGTGGGCAGCTGCTTTCGTGACGATTGAGCGTAGAATCCTTGCTGCGGTGTGAACATCTGAGGGGAGAGGTTGCCGTAGGAATGCGTCTCCAATATGGTCCCTGAAACCTGACCAGTATGCCTCCTTCAGGTTAACTTACGTTCGGCGTTCGTAGATTATGAAGTCATTCGAACGACGAAGCTCTATGATAATTGAAACGTGGTCTAAGACGAGGGTAACAGTCTTTCGCTATGTTGTCAAGACGATAATATTTGCTCTGACTATCATTATGTGAGGAGAGCTGGAAAAATTTGCCACAATTCTGGTTTGCGTGTTGTCGTTTATGGAGCGAAAAAAGGTGTTATATATACATTCCGCCAGATAGGTATTGCTATCTGGTCCTCCACATCGTCTGGAGAGCTGGAAAAATTTGCCACAATTCTGGTTTGCGTGTTGTCGTTTATGGAGCGAAAAAAGGTGTTATATATACATTCCGCCAGATAGGTATTGCTATCTGGTCCTCCACATCGTCTGTGTGCCAGAGTGCATGGTAAGCGTTGAAATCTCCCATGATAATGCGGAAAGCGTTACAATCTCCCTTGATAATGCTGTTCTCGCCCACGTTAGTATTTAGTGTACCGTCGCCGGCATAACTTCTCCCCCTATCGAGTTGTGACGAAAGTAGAGCGCATTCATTCCCTTTTGAACCTTTCCTTGACATTCCTACTCCAGCTTAGTCTCTGGTTAAGAATCAAGCCCATGTCCTTGACCTTCGTAGAGAGAGAGGGGTTTCTCCCTTATCTAGAACTGATCTCCTGAAATCACACAGCTTTCTTCTCCAGTTGAAAAGTACCAGCTCAGTCTTTCTGAGGCTGATGCAGTGCTCGTCGACCTTTGTCCATCCAGACTGCTTTCTCAAGGCCCCCTTAACGGGGTTCGTAATAGTAGACAGGAAATATTGACGATGTCATTCGCGAAGCAACGACCTATACCTTCTCGAAAGAACATAGATTCTCAATGAAAGCCAGAAGCCACAAAATAGGATATAAAAACCCAACAATCTTTCCAATCGCGCCCTCCACGTTAATAATCCAGTCTTTGACCATCCAAACTGCTTCCTCCATGCCTCCTCAACAGGGTTCGCAGTGATAGACAGGAAACGGGGATACCCAATTATGACGATGTCATCCGAGTAGCAACTATCTTTACCATAGCAAAAGACCATAGAATCGTATAGATAACCAGAAGTTACAAAATAGGGGATGACAACCATGCAATCTTCCCAATAGAGACCTTCACCAGTGGTATGTTAATAATCCAAACTTTCAGCATCATTTCGAACCAATCTATTAAAAGAGGGCACGTCCTTGTTAATAGGTTTCAAATTCATGTTATAAAAAGTCCCTTCCATGTTCAAGAAAGCCGCCATAGTGAAGTCGCTCACTTCATCTCTTCGATTTGGCTAAACACATCATGAAAGGCATTATCAACCGACCGCCCCTTAGCATGCAGATAGCCGCATCCCAGTGAAGGGTCGAGACGGTCCCTAATGCATGTGTCAACTGGTCTCTCCAGGGTCTTAAAAACGACAGATGAAAGACTGATTGGCGCATAGGCCTTGGGTAGATAGTTGTTAGGTTTCCACGCCTTCGGTATGAAAACCACCCTAACCTCCCGCCACCCTGTTGGTAGGTTATCCAGAGAAAGGCAGTTTCTGAATCTCATCCCATTGGAGTCCTCCACCAGTGACACGCCGATAAGAGGCGAACCCGCATGTTCCTGGGCTCCAACTTCAAGATATTAAAAATCCCTTCCTTGTCCAAGAAACCCCCCATAGTGAAGTCGCTCACTCCAAACTTCTCTTCGATTTAGCTAAACACATCATGAAAGGCATTATCAACCGACCACCCTTAGCATGCAGATATCCGCATCCCAGTGAAGGGTCGAGACGGGCCCTAATGCATGTGTCAACTGGTCTCTCCAGTGTCTTAACAACGAAAGATAAAAGACTGATTGGCGTATAGGCCTTGGGAAGATAGTTGTTAGGTTTCCACGATTTCGGGATGAAAACCACCCTAACCTTCCTCCATCCAGTCGGTAGATAATCCAGTAAAAGACATTTTATAAAATTCATTTCAAGGAGTTGTGGGGAATACGGTCCCGACATTTGCAATATAGCAGGCAGTACGCCAAACGATCCCATTGACCCATAGGGTTCAATAGAATTCACCTCTCAGACTCCATTATTATATTTTCAACCAATAACAGTAACTCAGCACTGTGTTGTCTCAACGGGATCTCAATAGCATTCGGGCATATCGACCTATCAACTACATCGGAGCACCCATTGAAGTGTGTAGCTCGAGCGTCTCTGAGCTACACTCCGTCCAGGTTCTATTCTTTCTTAGAATGCTCCAAGGAGTTTTCGGATTCTTAGCGAGCACCCTGCGGAACCTTGAGGACACATTCTCTCCATCTATCGACTCTCCATCTATCGATTCTTGGATGATTTTACCCCCTTCTCGTACTTATTTAGAGATTCCCTGTACGGGTCTCAGACTCCAGTTAGTAGATTCGTTGCCAATCCAAAGTCATTTTCACCAATAAGCGTGCGGGTATGGCGAAATAGAATCAACAAGTAAGAGCGTGATAAGTTCGGCCGGGCCGAATCTTATATACCTTCCACCATGGATCGCATTTGTGGAGTTCTATGTGCGGTATCTCTTTTTAGGCAAACAAGGAATATTGAATAAGAACCGTTATGCTATTAGAACTATATCAAGTTATAGTCCGATTCGGACCATAAATGAATGCTGAACATTGTAGAAGTCATTGTGTAATATTTCTGTTCATTCGGATAAGAATTGCACCTTGTAGGGGCTCAAGAAGCAAAATCGGGAGATAGGTTAATATGGGAGCTGTATCAAGCTATTGATCGATTCAGGCCATATTGGACACGTATGTTGAAGGTCATGAGAGAAGCCGTTGAACAAAATTTCTGCCAAATCAGACGAGAATTACGCCCCCTAGAAGATCAAGAAGTCAAGATCCCAGATCGGTTAATATGGTAGTTATATCAGGTTATGTACCGATTTGCGCCATACTTAGAACAGTTATTGGAAGTCATAACAAAACACCTCATGCAAAATTTCAGCCAGAATTGAGAATTGCGGGCTCTATTGGCTCAAGAAGTCAAGATCCCATATCGGTTTAAATGAAAGCTACACCAGATTATGAACCGATTTGAATCATATTTAACACAGTTGTTGGAAGTGATAACAAAACACTAGATGCGAAATTCAAATCGGACGTGAATTGCACTTTTCTAGAGGCTCAAGAAGTCAGGACCCAAGATCGGTTTATATGGCAGCTAGATCAGGTTCTAATAATTCATTGGTGTCGGACGTGTTTCGTGTGTGCTCCTGGTTGATTTTGTTGTTCCTCGGTAAATAAGACACGACTGAGAAAGTATTATACATCAAAGTGAAGCATTTTCGAGGCAGAGTTGTGTTGGTTGGAGTTGTACTAGTTTAAAGGCACTGGTGAGCAATTTTTAAAATAAATTTCGCAAAAACATATTACACAATTATCACTCAAATATTGGAAATTGGATGTAAACAAACACAAACGAAAATAAAATAACTATATCATCTGGCCTTGTCCAACGAACATCGAGATGACATATATTCGATAAACTCAACGAAGGATATCGATAACAACAAAACCACGGCATTGCCATACCAAGTTATTTATAAAGGGTTTTTGCCCACACTAATAATCTTAAGGAGCTATGTCACTTATGAACCAGACTCCAAAGAGGAAATGCAAAGAAATTCTGTCACCTCAAAATCAAAATAAAGTTACAATGGATCCAAATGATTTAATTACTTTAATTAGGGACACAATAAACTCAAATTTAGATGAGAAATTAAAATCTCTTCCAACAAAAGCCGACCTGGAAGAAATTAAAAATGAAATTACAGCCGTTAATTCAGAAGTACAATCTTTGAAATTAGAAAATTCGCAACTGAAAGAAGAACTAAGTAAAGTAAAGAATGAAAATGAATCGAATAAAAGGAATATTCAATGGTTACAGAACCAAGTAGCTACGAACAAGTTGTTTATTAAGGGTTTAGCTTCTGCAAGCAAACCGGAGGAAGAAGTAAAGAAACTATTTTCGGAAAATCTAGGTGTCGCACCAAGCTTTAAAACAGTTCGAAAAATCTTTGATCGTAACGGAAAGATGGCCGTAATAGTTGAACTTGAAAACCAGGGCGCTATACAAGAGGTTTTCAAAAACACGCGAAAACTGGTGAATACGTCCATCTCTATAGAGCGGGATATGATGCCAATGAAACAAGACCACAAAAAAGCTTTCCTACGATTAAAAATAGAATTACTTGCTATAAGCAAAGATTATAAAATAATGATTCGAGCGGATAAAATGAAAATTCAAGATCAGTGGTTTAGGTGGAGCAATGGAAACATACTTCTCTGTGGAAATGGTAATGGTGTGGAACAACTGGCAAAACTTTATGGAGAGGCGATAAGAAATATAAATATTAACTACGATGATTTAAAAACCTACACAAATCCAAAAAACTAGGAAAGACCCAATCAAATAATGTAAATGCCGGACAGACACCAACTCAACATACGATTTCAATTTTATCTTATAATATAAATGGGTTGGAAAATAAATATCTGTATCCTACTTTTTTCAACTACATAAAAAGTTTTGAAATCTTTATTTTATTGGAGACACATCTAGAAGATGAAAGGTCAGAAAGAGCGCGAATGTTTTTCAATGGGTTTCACTTAATTTTTATACCGGCAACACGTAATCATAGGCATGGAAGAGCTATTGGTGGAAAAATATACGGAATTAGCAAAAAATTAGAGGATTTTGGAATTACATATGAAGTGAATGAAAGTTCAGATGCGCAGCTACTAATTATACGCACCACTACATATGTCTTCACTTTAATACCGACATACATTCGTCCAGATTCTTGGTCGGAGGAATTCAATAGTCTGAAGGATGTATATAATAATCTTGAAATCACTAATGGTATTATAATGGGTGACCTGAACGTTCGCATTGGAGAACTGAAACAATATCTAAATGAAATAGGTACGGAGATGTTCGTTGCTGGTTATGACGTGAGAAAATCAAAAGACAAGGTCATTAATAAAAAAGGCAAGCAATTTGTTGAGTTTTGCAATGACTCGAATTTATTTATTTTGAATGGAATTACTCTCGGAGATGGTGAGGGTAATGTGACATATGCCAATACACTTGGTCAATCTGTAAATGATATATGTTCTGCATCTCTTGAATTGCTAGGCTTTGTTAATAACTTCTCAGTGGACGACAAAATATGGTCCGACCACTTCCCAATTGTACTCAAATTGAATTATAATATATCAGCAGAAAGTGGACAAAAAATGAATTTGTTGCCAAAGCTAATCTGGAAGGATAAGATGAAATATAAATATCAGAGAAGACTCAACGAAATTATGGATAATTATGAGGTAGCAACCAGCAATCTCAAACTAAGTAATCTTTGCGAAATGATAACGAAATCTTGGCCGAAAAAGCCGAATGAAATGCAATCATTTCAGCCGAAGCATAAATGGTATAACTTTTCCTGCAATGAAGCCCGACTAAAAAGCTTCAAATTACTGGCAAAATATCGGAAGTCGAACAATTTGGAAGATAAAATACTTTATTTGAAAGCTAAAAACTCCTACAAATCAATATGTACTAATAGTAAAAACATGTACTATCAAAATATATCTGCAAAGATAAATATCATAAATAATGCCAAAGAGTGGTGGAAGATGGCCAGAGAGATGCGAAATCACCAAAATAAAATTAGCTCACATATAAGTCCTTTACTATTCAAACAACACTTTGAAAATCTGTTAAATACGTCACAAATCATGTCCCAAATACATTATGCGCCACCGTTAAACCATGATCCGATTTTAGATGGACCCATAACCATGGGTGAATTGGAAAATATGCTTCACAAAGTCAAGTTGAATAAGGCACCGGGTGAAGATAGAATACCATATGAGTTCTTCGTATACGCAACAGAGCAATTTCACCTCCAGCTTTTAAGCACTTATAATAACATTTTCAATGAAAGCACCATGGATAAGATCTTTACAAAATCTATAATTTACCCTATTCATAAGAAAGGCGATTACGACAACCCTTCCAATTATAGAGGTATCTCATTTATGAATTGTGCCGCCAAGATATTTATGGGTATTTTAAACGATCGCATTTATACATGGGCCGAGGAAAATCATATTCTGGTAGAATACCAAGCTGGATTCCGGAGGCAATATTCTACTGTTGACAATATATACAACCTGGCAGCTATAGTTAGTCTGAAACTTAGTGAAAGGAAAAAAGTGTACGCTTTTTTCATTGATTTTAAGGCTGCCTTTGATAACATATCTCGCCAGGCATTGATCTTTAAATTGCACCAAATTGGGCTGTCATATAAAATAGTAAAAGTTATCGAAAACATATATAAAAATACGGAGTCGGCAGTATGGACTGGGCAGGAGAGGTCAGAGTACTTTGCAACAACAAGAGGTGTAAAACAAGGGTGTCTACTTTCACCCATGCTTTTTACACTTTATATAAATGATTTGCATGACAATCTGGGAGGAGGATTATATATTGAAAACATCAACATTCGCCTATTGCTATACGCCGATGACATTGTTTTACTTGCAGACGATATAACAATAATGCAAGAGATGATAGGTAAACTCGAAACCTATTGTAAAACTTGGAATCTCGAAGTAAATCTAGAAAAATCAGATATAATGGTATTTAGAAATGGAGGTAGACCTAGCAAAAAAGAAGTATGGAAGTTTAATGAAAGACAAGTCCGGATAACAAATGAATTTAAATATCTTGGTGTAACCTTTACCCCAACCATGAAATTTGGAAAACATGTACAAAATCGGAACATAATGGCGAAGAATGCTCTAAATACTACATGGGACAGTGTAATTGGGCGAAATGATATATGCATGAATGCGAAATGGAGACTTTATTTATCGGTCTGCAGGTCAATACAAACTTATGCAGCACAAGTTTGGGGTTTTGCTCATTTCGAAGAAGTTAATTTCTTGCAAAGATTTTTCATTAAGAAATTATTGCGATTACCGATGCATACACCAACATATATCTTAATGTTAGAAACTGATGTGGAAGATAGCCAAATTTATTCATTAGGATTGCACTTGAAATATCTCGGACGAATCATGTTTCAATATAACAGTTATCGTCTGCCTAACCAATTAACAGCAATAGTGATGCGCAAAAATATCTTTTGGGTGAAAGAGTTAAGAGCAGTAACACAGAGTCTTAATGTACAATGGCCCGAGACTATAAATAGCATTGAATCTTGGAACACTTTCTCAACAGAACTACTATGTTCATTAAAACTAGATCTTAAGCATAAAAGGATCCAACGAAAACTACAAAGCGATTCCCGAGATTACAAATTTTTGAATCCATCTAGAGCACAGCTGTATTTGAATGACAAATATACACAAGAAAAGATTGCATGGATATTTAAAGCTAGAAGTGGAATGTTATACCTGGGGTACAACAGATTTACTACCAGTGAAGAGGAGCGATTATGTAAATTGTGCAACATGCGAGCAGAAGAAACCTTTCAACACTTCCTTGGTATATGTCCTATTTTAAGCGAGTTTAGAATGATGGCCTTTGGAAAGACAATATTGAATCAGGAAGAGATTTTGGAGAAATTGGACGGCAAGAATGATGCCGATTGGGACAACATCGTAACATATTTAAAATCAGCATACACTTATAGACACTATTTATTATCTGAATTCCAATAGAAAGAATTCCCAAGATGTTAAAATTTATTGAGCGACAGACGTTAAATACATTGTCGCAATAACATTTATTTATTTACTTCTTCACAACGAATTGATGATAGATTGTCCATATTAAAAATAAATTAGAATAACTGAATGTATTCTTGATATTAAATGAAAAGAAAAAATAGTTAAATAAAGAAGAAGAACTACTATATCAAAACATGGACCGATTTGGCCCATTTCCAATCCCAACCGACCTACACCAATAAAAAGTATTTGCGCAAAATTTCAAGCGGCTAGCTTTACTCCTTCGAAAGTTGGCGTGCTTTCGACAGACAGACGGACGGACGGACATGGCTAGATCGACTTTTATCGAAAATTCGATCGAAAATTACATGACGATCAAGAATATAAATACTTTATGAGGTCTCAGAGGCATATTTCGAGATGTTACAAACAGAATGACGAAATTAGTATACCCCCATACTACGGTGGAGGGCATAAAAAGTGGTTCTTAGTTTGTTATGTGGCAATTTTTGAAATTTTAAATTTGTTTATACTGAAAAATGTTCAGTTTTTTAAAGACAAAGTATGTATATTAATTGAAGAAAATCACTAAAACGCGTCTGCCAGTGGTGTGGTTCATGTGAAAAGTTGGAAAACGCCCTTATTCCAAATTCATATAAATTATCTTTCTATCCTGATACCATTCTTGTGACCATCGAGCTCGATTTACCCCTAGGGTACTGTAAACTCAAATATATCTCCCGATTTGTTACTATTAGAGCCGATTTTCTATATCCTCCCACAATATGCATGGATTTTGGTCGTAATTCTACATTTCAAACATAGAAAATATTTAAACTCTACGACTTCTGTATACCCAATGTGGTGCAGGAAATCTTAAGGTTCGCTTTTCCCGAATTTTGTTCGTCTTTATTTGTTTAATTAAATGAAAACTATGCTCGAATTTCCTTAATTCGCCTTCGGCACATATCACAAAGGATTTTTTTGTACTTAGATTTCTATGAAAATCCTTTTAATGTTTTATGATATTCGTGGCATTCTATTATTTTAATAAGATTTTCCCAATTTGTTTAATAGATTTTCTTGTAATGGCAACACTGCTTGAGGACCATTCTCCAAACTCCTAGCCTGTGCGGTAATTTTGTGTTTTGTGTGGAGTAGAGCGGTCATGCATGGCAAATATTCGATTGGATTGGCTGGAGATGTGCTGCATTGCATTCATTGCACACTGCTGCTGATACTTAGTTGCAACAATTGTTGATGGTGCTGGATGATATTGCTCTTGCTACTGTGTTTCCATGTTTTTGGTTGTTGCTGCACTATGGGGACCATTGCCGGCCATAACAATACCGAATTGCAGCTTGCCACTTATAAGTTCCCCAAAAATATTGCACTTCAGTGTCGTTTTGAATACGGTTCTCCATTTGAGCCCTGCTGCTGTGGCGCTGTCCTGTGTCGTTTTTGTGGTTATGTCTGGCTTGCAATTTCCTGGCATAAAACCATCATCCAAAATGTTCCAACTAGCGACCGATAGTACATTCAACATTGGTGTTAAGTGTTCGTAACATTTTTTACCACTAATTGGAAATTCGCACGCACATAGTCATGCAGTGTCGATACTTGGTGACATGGCTGGACTTGTGTCTTTTTTTTCTCGGTTTGGTTTCATGTTCCCTGCCCCATGGATGCAGCTGGTGCCACTCTTAATGGTGCAGGGTGCCGGGTGCATGGTGCATCTTTTGCTATCTTCATTTAACAGCAAAGTGGTCTGATAGTGGTTTTAAGGGAGTTGCACGTCAGTCAGCTGGCCACCGATCTCAATTGGATGGTACGTAAAATTTGCTGGGTTGGTTCATAGTGAAGGCCACGTTGCGGAACAGTGAACATTTAGTTGGTGCATCAAATGTAAATTGCAGCCATGAATATGAAGTTTTAAAAACTAATGCAACAGCAGCTGTAAGGGAATTAGGAAAACTCATGAAACTTTCAAAATAAGCATGCAGCTTTATTTGAGAGTTTATAGAAAAACAAGAATGCTAAATGGTTAGAGAAGACTGAATAAAAGTTAAGATTGACAGACATATCAGTCAGATAGACAGATTGACAAAATTATTTTGAATCCCTGAGTTTTAGTTTCATAGAATATGCCCACCCCATATTCTTTGTTCTATTAAAAATTCCACGCATATGTCCTCTAAATCCACACCTAAAATCCTCTTCATAATTGGTGTCAATACTTGCAATGACATCTAGCAAAAATATCACACCCTCAGCTAAGTCTCAGCTTTATGGTTATCTTTTGAGAGCATCTGTTGTGATAAATTGACACTAAACCCCATAAATGATCGTGTACAACATACCACAGCAATATAAGAAACCTTACATCCACCACCAAGATACAACAATAGCTCCTAACAACATTTGATATAACCCCCTGGGAGACAAATTTGCACATACGCATTTAAAGGACATTTAATGAGAGCGAACGAAAAACACCAACAGCTCTTAATGAGGCCGCGAGTATTTGTGTATATCCCAATGAGTTTGAATGAATAATCCCTACCATAGGACAATGGCCCATAAAACCAAATGCCGTTGGCTCTAATCAAACAATTACAATTGTAAGACAAATTTCTGCCCACCAGTGAACTGACTGGTGGTTAATGCACACGTATTTTGGACGAGCGAATGAAATGGTCATGGTGCATACGTAAATGCACGTTCATGTGGAAGAAGGATGGTGGATGAGTTGGAAGGATGATGGATAGACTATAGCTTAATGGATTAATTTTTGGGAAATGGACATTTGTTTTAATAGTTTTTGATTTTGATGTCCTGTTGTGACAGTTTCATATTTTATGATACTTGATTAATGGGATTTGCTTTAAGTATTAAAGGGCAGATTGATTTGATTGTCCACTAAGGCTAAGGGGGTTGAATAGGCGCTGGTCATTATTGGATGTGGCGTATATTGACTTAGTAAAAATCCTTAATTAACTAAAACCACTGGAAATTTATTGATTTCTAATTTAATGATTCAAGTGATAAAGCTTTGGTAACGCAAAAATACTATTGGGTTGCCCAAAAAGTAATTGCGGATTTTTTAAAAGAAAGTAAATGCATTTTTAATAAAATTTAGAATGAACTTTAATCAAATATAATTTTTTTTACACTTTTTTTCTAAAGCAAGCTAAAAGTAACAGCTGATAACTGACAGAAGAAAGAATGCAATTACAGAATCACAAGCTGTGAAAAAATTTGTCAACGCCGACTATATGAAAAATCCGCAATTACTTTTTGGGCAACCCAATATAAGCACATGACTAACTAAAGCTAGCAAAAATGTGTGAATTTTATTTTGTATGGGAGGCCACCATAGCGCAGAGGTTAGTATGTCCACCTATGACGCTGAGCGCCTGGGTTCGAATACTGGCGAGACCATCAGAAAAAATTTTCAACCAGCGGTGGTTTTCTGCTCCTAATGCTGGCAACATTTGTGAGGTAGTATGCCATGTAAATCTTCTCTCCAAAAAAGTTTCGCACTGCGGCACGTCGTTCGGACTCGGCTATAAGAAAGAGGCCCCTTGTCATGGAGCTTAAAACTTGAATCGGACTACACTCATTGATATGTGAGAAGTTTGCCCCCTTTTCCTTAGTGGAATGTTCATGGGCAAAATTTATTTTTGGCTCAATGATTTTGTCGATTTTAGAGTGAAGATCAGCAAGAAGAATAGTAAGAGCTACCAATGCATGTAGAAAAATTCAAAGTTTGGTGCGGTTTATGGACTGGTGGCATCATTGGATAATACTTCTTCAAAGATGATGCGAATCGTAATGTAATTGTAAATGGTGAGCGCGATAGAGGATATCCAACTCACGATAGATGATATCAAACTTTTTTTTTGCCCAATATGCAGGAGCTTGACTTGCATGACATGTGGTTTCAACAAAAAGGTGCCACATGCCACACAGCACGCGTAACAACGGACTTATTGAGGGGCGAGTTCGGTGAATATTTTATTTCATGTTCGGGATCGGTCAATTGGCCGCCTAGATCGTGCGATTTAACGCCATTAGACTATTTTTTGTGGGGCTATGTTCAAGCTCACGTCTATACAGACAAGCTCGCCTCAATTGAGGCATTGCAAGATTGACGCATTAATTCGTGAGATGCCGTCCGAAATATTGGAAAAAGTATGCCAAAATTGGACTAAGCGGATGGACCATTTGAAGGGCAGTCAACGTCAAAAGTTATATGAAATAATCTTGCAACATCAAATTGTATGAACCGTACTATTGATTAAAATAAAGATTTCATGAGTTTTTCTGAATTTAATGTGCTTTTTTATGGAAAACTTTCCTAAAGCTCTTGAAAAATCACTCCTTACTTAATACACCACCAAGTCTACCTATTAATTTTACTACATGGAACCTATGTCTAAATCTAGTTAGACTTTAATTTTGCATATTTATTCAAAAATCGAATAAAACCTTGCAAGATTTTCTTACGATTGAAACTTAAATGTCGCTACTGCAGTCTTAACAAGCAAAAAGGCATTAAAGCCGAACTGAACTTTGGATACCCTCCACCTCGGGTATATATGGTAATAACCTTTCGTCATAATCCGGCGAAAATGCATAATTTATGCACTCACATCAGCTATATCGAAATACGGTCCAATTTGAACCAAATTCGCCACAGAAAATTAGTGTTCTAACAAATACAAGTCACTGCACAATTGTGTAGAACAAAATATTCCTAATTATGGCAGTTATATCTAAATATAGACCGATATAAACCATATAGGACACGGATATCGAAAAGCCTAACATTAGTGACTGTGTTAAATTTCAGGGAAATCGGATAATAAATGAGGCTTTTAAGGGACCAAGACTTTAAACCGAGAAAGCGGTCTATATGGCAGCTATATCCAAATCGGACCGATCTGGGCCATATTGAAAAATGATGTCGAAGGGAATAACACAACTCACTGTCCTAAATTTCAGCGATATCGGACAATAAATGCGACAATCATGAGTCCCAGATCTTAAATCGGCTGATCGGTATATATTACAGGTATATCCAAATCAGGACCGATCTGAACCAAATTAAAACCAGTAAGGAAAGGTAATAGTCTGGCGGTGTCGACTGTGTACTACCCTCACGTACCCTACAAGTACACAGTGGGAGCCTTCTCTTATCCTGAACCAATTTTAATGGATCTCGCCGGATGTTTTCAGATGGGTTATTAAACAATTCGTATCAAATTTTATGCAAATATGTTTTAACTGTAATAACTACAGTTGACAAATGACAACATTATTGTAAATTATCAAAATCTGACAAAAATATATATAAAAGCTATATCTAATTCTAAACCGATTTCGACCAAACTTCTTAGATATTGTGGTAGTTGTTGGAAAGCGTTGAACAAAATTTTAGCAAGATTGGTCAATAAATGCGCTTGCAGTGGCTCTTGAAGTGAAAATTGGGCGATACACTTATTTGGCAGATATATCTAAATCTGAACCGATTTCTATTAAAAGCACCGGTAATATTAAGAGTCATAAGAAAATCCTACCTGCCAAATTTAGAAGGGATTGGTTAACAAATGAGCACTTTATTGCAATATTTCTCAAAATCGGACGAACGGTTTCGAGCAAACTTGTAATTGTGGTAATCGTCGAGCAAAGCGTTGTACAAAATTATGGGGAAATTGGTCAATAAAATGTGGTAATCGTCGAGAAAGGCGTTGTACAAAATTATGGGGAAATTGGTCAATAAATGCGCTTGTAATGGCTCTAGGAGTGAAAATCGGGCGACATATATATGAGAGCCTTATTTAAATCTAAACCGATTTCTATAAAATTCACCAGTATTTTCGAGAGTTAGGGGAAAATCATTCCTGAAGAATTTCAATAAAGTCGGTTTACAAATGACCACATTATTGCAATATTAGCCTAAACTTGAACCGATTTAGACCAAACGTCATAGGTATTGTGGTAGGAGGAAAGCGTTGTACAAATTTTGGCAAGATTGTTCAATAAATGCGCTTGCAGTGGCTCTATATGTGAAAAAAGGGCGATATACATATATGACAGCTTTATCTAAATCTGAACCGATTTCTATTAAAAGCACCGGTAATATTAAGAGTCATAAGAAAATCCTTCTTGTCAAATTTCAAGAGAATCGTTATCAAATGAGCACTTTATTGCAATATTTCTCAAAATGGGAGCTATATCTAAATTTTAACCTATTTTTTCCTATTTCTATAGGTTTCGTCCTTAGGGCGAAAAACATACCTGTACCAAATATTAAGACGATCGAACGAAAATAACGACATGTAGTTTATATACCAATTAACATGGACAGACTGCTAAATCGAATCAGAAAGTTATTCTAAGTCGATCGGTATACTTATTAATGGGTCTAGCTCTCTTCCTTCTGGGTGTTACAAACAAATTCACTAAGTTATAATACTCTGTACCGCAGTAGTGGTGTAGGGTATAATTATATTGAAATTCTTTATGTCTTTCGCTCTTTTTCCGTTGCCTTTTGATTGTATCAGTCGTCCGTGTATATTGAGGAGCTCCCCTTGGAGCTGAACTATGTTGCATAGCTTGTGAGGGCTGGTGTGTCATTCTTGTGTTTAGTATCTTGTCCTAGTTTATGTTATTTTCTGGATAACTATGTGCTGATGTCGGCTTAGGACGATTTATAATTTTTCGTAAATGACCAGTCCGGGTCTCGGACTTTTGGTCATGATGGTAGTTAAAACCATTAAAGACGTCATTCATGGCACATGGCGATATTCAGTTAGAAATCTTGAATTGACCACTTATTTTAGATAGTGATCAGGAATTACTAGGCTAAAAATTCTTAATTTTGATGAAAAAAGGCCAAAAAATTAGATTTTCATTTCGAAAACTTAAAATGGTCATATCTCTTTAACTTAGCTTCCTAAAGCAAAAGAAAGGGCAATTTCTGATCAACTCCAAAAATTCGAAATTTTGAGAGCTAAAAAACTGCCATGAAGATCTTGAATTAGTTATATCCCCTAAAATAAGCGTCTTAAAGCAAAAGTAAGCTTAATTCGTGATCACACCCGATAACTTTAAGCGTTGATGAAAATCTGCCAAGCAATGAGATTTTCAATTCTATTCGTAAATAGGTGATCACTTTCAAAAATTAGAAATTTTGATCAAAATCGGAAATAAAGTGGGTTTCAATTCGAAAATTTAAATTGACCAAATCTCCTAAACTAAGCCTCCTAGAGTAAAAATGAGGTTAATTCGTAATTAACAGGTAAAAAACTTGATTTTTTATACTAAATCTTTCTTTTGATATATCTCTTAAACTAAGCCTCCTAGACCAAAACAAGCTGATATCATGATCACACCCAAAAAATTCGAAATTTTTATGAATAACGACGTTTTTTGTCATATCCCCTAAACCTAACTCCCTTTTTATAGAATTTAAAACCTTCAATTTCTAAATTTTCCCTTACTTTAAAGCTATCTATGGAATATTGCAAATTGCACGCCTCATGGCGTAACATTTGATTCTTTTTTTTTTTTTTTTTTGAAAATAAATCACATCATAATTAAAGCTGTCTAACGGGCACATTTCACTGTTGCCATACGCAAATACCCCAGGATTACAAAGAAGAAAGGGGAAAAAATTATTTTTACTACCACAGCCTTTTGGCAAACAATATAAATCCCTTAATTAAGGGGATGAATTATGCCAAAGCCCCCGAAAAACACTCTCAAACCACCGCAACAAATGCAACAAAACAATCACAAATGCAGACAGACAGACAGTGAGGACGGACATGCCGACTGGCGGTAGTAGTGCAGCCAGACAGACAATTCAGCCAACCAACCAACCACACAGTCCTATAGACAGTAAGACAGGCGCTCACACAAATCCTTACATGCAACCAACCATCATCATTATTTACCATTATTTGTTAAAAACCAACTACAATTTGGCATCTGTTAGAAAAAACCAAATAAATAAAATAAAATGAAACTGAACAAAAATGCGAAAAACCAAGGGAATTGCATTCTAGAAATGAATGCGAATCCAATGACAACCAAACGAAAGAAAGAACGAAGAGTAGAAATTGGGGTTTTTATTTGGATTTTGGAAACATTACTGCACTCCAGGCAGGGCCAGTATAAAAGGATCATCTCTACCTTCTAACATATATTTTGGTGACATTTTGCCATTAAACCAAATCCGAGGGTTGTATAGAAATGACAAGAAAATTGAAAAAGTATTTAGTGTAGTTGAGTGCTTGGACACCCCTTTATAAACACAACTCCCGGTTTGCCTTATTGGGTCTCTAGAGGGCATAATCATTATCCGATTTGGCTAAAAGCATAGTGTTTTGTATGACTGGAAATATTTGTGGAAGTATGGTAAAAATCGGTTTTTACCTCTAATGGCTCCAATATATCGCCTCTATCTGACTATGAAGTAATTGTCAAAAGAACTTGAAGTTAAAATAACTTTTAGTAAATGCTTCTCTCAAATGTTTTAATATTTTGAATTTTTCATCAATTTCTTACGAAATTTTCAATGGTGAGTCGTATTAGCCTCTCCTAGATTTATTTTAGTGAGTATGGTCCCACGCGTGGGGTAACAATCTTGTTGCGATGCGGGGGCTTTAGGGTTGAATCTAGGGTCAGTGTATTCACCTGGGAAATCTTACTGCCCTAGGGCCCCTTGGTTTATTAAGTGAAAGCAATGACTTCAGATTCAAGCTGAACTAAAATTTATCCCACAAACATGAGTAAAAAAAATTACAAAGTGTAACTCTGCAGGTGGTCAACGGTCCAGTATCGGGAATACACCCGATCCAACAAATTCGGAAGGGACGCAATATCTGCAGGTCCCAACCTTATGTTACACACAACAGACACTGAACTCTATGTACAATACACTGGTCCGACAAGACCACATTGACTTGTCCCCCTGCGGGGATTCCTCCAATGAACCCTTGGGAGTTGGAGCGATTCAGCTTTATGAAACGAATGAATAGCACGTCCAGCTGGTCTCCTCAGAGCCGACAGCAGCTGGAAACTCAACTCCTGGTGGAGAGTCGGGTACCCCACAAGGGAACAAGCGGAAAGTGCGGAAGTAGGGCGAGCAGAAACGGAAGGAAAGCTTCAAACGCACTTTACGGTATCTGAGGAAGATGGAGGGTCTAGAGCCATCTACCCTGACGATCCGTGACAAGCGTTTTATGCGTAAACATAGGTTCTACATCAGGAAGCACGATTCAATGATGAACACTACTGCCGTGGAATGCATGAGGCCCCCTGCTACATCGGACGATACCGGAACAAACACAAACGTTAACACTGCAACGAGAACTAGTACATACGTTACACACAAAACCGAGACCACAAATGCACCAGAAAAGGGCATAACTGTTACGCCAAAGCCTTTCATTGATCCTGCCGCCAGAGCCAGGAAGGGTAGTTAGTAGATAATCCTCGCTGCAAGGGTAAAAAATGGAAATTTTGCCCATGAACACTCCACTAAGGAACAGGGAAAAACTTCTCACATATCAATAAGTGCAGTCCGATCAATTTTAAACTCAATGATAAGAGGCCTCCTTTATACAGCCGAGTGCGAACGGCGTGCCGCAGTGCGATACCTCTTTGGAGAGAAGTTTTTACATGGCATAGTACCTCTCAAATGTTTCCAGCATTAGGAGGAGAAAACCACCGCTGAAAATTTTTTCAGATGGTCTCGCCAGGATTCGTACCCAGGCGTTCAGCGTCTTAGGCGGACATGCTAACCTCTGCGCTACGGTGGCCTCCCCTCCCTGCAAGGCTATCTCGCTCAAATGAGAGGCCCAATCCAGGGACTAGAAAAGGGCATAACTGTTACGCCAAAGCCTTTCATTGACCCTGTCGCCAGAGCCTGGAAGGGTAGTCAGTAGAGTGTTCTCCCTGCAAGGGTAAAAAATGCAAATTTTGCCCATGAACATTCCACTAAGGAACAGGGGCAAACTTCTCACATATCAATGAGTGCAGTCCGATTCAAGTTTCAAGCTCAATGATAAGGGGCCTCCTATTTATGGCCGAGTCCGAATGGCGTGCCGCAGTGCGACACCTTTTTGAAGAGAAGTTTTACATGGCATAGTACCTAACAAATGTTAGGAGGGGAAAACCACCGCTGAAATTTTTTCTATTGGTCTCGCCAGGATTCGATCCCAGGCATTCAGCGTCATATGCGGACATGCAAACATCTGCGCTACGGTGGCCTCCCTTCTCTGCAAGGGTATCTCACTCAAATGACAGGCCCAATACAGGGAATAAGCGGCAGCGATCTGGCAGGAAGCCAGCCTGATGGCAAGCGGACCAAGAAATTGACCACATTGTCATTAGCACCTGTGGCTATCCTGAACCGAAACAATTCTGTAGGCCGGCTATACAAGGAAAGATGGCTGTTGATCGAAGAGAAGATCCCCGAACTCTATCGGAAGCTATTGGAAAAGATGAGGATGACTCCAGCTTTCGCTGGTCTTGATTGAGCAGACCCCCGCTTTGCTACGTTGTTAGTGCGGATCCCTCCAACTGTATTGAAGGAGGAAGCCATACTCAGGCTGCTTAAAGGGCAGAATAAACTTCTTCTAGTGGAGGACTGGACAATTGTAAGAGGACGAGCTACTCATAAAGGTAATGACAAGGATCTCTGGATCAGGGTTGGTTCAGAATAGTTGTCACTTCTGAAGTCCTCACTGGAGAGATCAAATTCGATTTAAACCAGGTAAGAATGGTCTAGCCCTACGAGGATACAACGCCACCCAGAGAGGTTGCCAGAGAGGCAAGTGTTGCCTTAAGTTAGTGCAGATTAACTTGGACCTTTCAGAGGCAGCCACGGATGACCTGCTGAGAGCTATGGGGAGAGATGGCACTGATGTGGCCCTCATTCAGGAACCGTAGAATCGAGGTAACATGATCGCGAAACACTTGGCAAGTTCAAAAAGGAGACGAGGAAGGCGAAGAAGACCTTCAGGGCGAAATTCTGGAGAGAATTGGAATGCATTAGTGAGGCATCTAAGTTGCGCAAAGTGCTCTCACTCCTAGCTCTCTAAGGAGGAAGGACGAAACTTACACCCAGAGTGGTCAGGAGACGGTGAAACTTTTATTGCAGACGCATTTCCCGGCAGCTTGGAGGAGGTTGGTGATCAAGAGATCACAAAGCCTGCATATGCGGCCTTGGCGGATAATCTCATCGGGGACATCGATGACGAGTAGAAGATAGTGCGGGCAGTCCGCACTTTCCTATCATATAAGTCGGTCGGATCTACGGATAATATCCCCGCACTGCTGCAGGAGTCCCTTGGCGTCACCCTGCCCTGGCTAGAACGGATTTTCCGGTCGAGACTGGCATGGTCCTACATACCAAGGGCATGGAAGAAGGTCCTTATCCCCAAGGCAGAAAAAATAAACCACAGCACGATGAAGCATTATAGGCCCATTAGTTAGTCATCGTTCTTGCTCAAAACACTGGAAAGACTGACTGACCTGAAGGTAACGACGGAGTACTTCAGTACGGCACAACAAGCATACATCTAACGCAGGTCGTTGGAGACGGCCCTTCGCGAAGTGATACGAGAGATCCGTCCCCGGACGGGAGCCTGAGGTCGAAAAAGACGAAGTACATTGGTATAGTCCTCGCTTCGAAGCTGTAATGGAAGATGAATACCGAGGTATAACCTTCCTTCGCAAAGCACAGTGCACTTTTTACTCCTGTCGGAGGATGTTTGGTAGAAAGTGGGGATAATCTCTACAATGATTTATTGGAGGTATACGGCCATTGTGAGACCAGAACTGACCTATGGAGTACTGATATGATGAAGGGTCGTGAAAAAGAGGAGTCGTTCTAAAGAATTCGAGAAAGTCCAGAGACTTACCCGCATGGGCGTCGCAGGAGCACTGAGATCCGCGTAACAGGCAGGTCTGTAAGCGATGCTGGATATGCAGCCCATAGGGGCCTACATTCGGAACTGCGCCGCAAAGGTCGTGCTTAAGCTGAGGGAACTCGGCATGCTGAAAAAGAACAGTTGAGGCCACAGTTCAATTATAGATGCTATAGAAGCGAAGGGTAGACTGAGGAGCATCTCCGACACCTGGCAACGGTATCGACTAGGATAAAGGCATTCAGGATTTGTTTTTTCTGGAAGACATGAAAGGAGGACGAATGCTGTGCTTGAGGAGGATGAGACCTCGATCTTCGAGTCAGTTACTGGATTTGGGGTCTACTCCTAAGCACTCAATATCGGTGTTTCTGAGACTGCCAGACCAGTGTACGGTTTATCAGGCAGTGGTCTGTGCGAAGTTCTGGTAAGGGATTTACACTCAAAATCTGGATTTATGTGGACAGTATGGTGGCGCTCCAGGACTTGGGGCCGAGGACGGTGATAGGCTCCAAGTCCACGATGTGACGTTAACTTGGGTTCCCAGACATGAAGGGATTCCAGGAAATGAGCGAGCGGACAAATGCGCCCCCTGGCGCTACTGAGCACCGTAGAAGAGATGGCCAGAGCGACGTCAGTGGCAAGATAGGACTCGGTGGATGGTTGCCAGACTGCTAGGGAGCTCTGGCCTGTCGTACACGGAAGGAGGACGAAGCTGTTACTGACGTTCGATAAGAGGTCGATGAGTACCTTAACAGGGGTCAGAACAAGACATTGTGCCTTAGGTCGCATGGCGGCGCGCAAGATAATGCCGCACAATGACTTCTGCAGGAGTTGCCTTGATGAAAATGAGAAAGAGGCCATCGAGCATTTGCTATATTCATGTCCGGGTCTTCAGGGACGCAGGCTCTTCTTATTCTGGGGAGGCAGTTCTTCTGCGATATAGGTGATCTTGCTAACGTACCTCTAGGAGGTCTCCTGAGATTTATCGATGGGACGGTACAGTTCCGATGTAGGGTGCCATAAGCTCCGGCGAAGGCACATCCGTTCTTGGGCGGGGAAGGGATATTGACAACTTTTTCTGAATGGCCTATTTTGTCCTTCATTCTTGTTAAGAATTTTATATATGACTTATCAGTGACTATGCTTAGTATGCTTTTCATGTACAAGTATAACAGATAATATTGAATTCAACGAAGTTAAAGTCCCCAACTTATTGATCGAACCTCCTAAATTGTACTGCTGCACTACAAAACTGTCGAACATACATGGTTTGGTATGGTTTTTCCAAAAAAAAAAAAAAAAAAAAATCCAAACATTTCAATTGTTTGGTGCAATAAACAAATGAATGTGTCCGTATATTTATACGTACAACTACGAGGCTACATGTTTTTGCTATTGTTATTGTCCTTGTGTTATTTGCTTAGTAAATTAAAATCCTGGCGAACTTCAATGTTCTCTGGTGATGATGAACAATGGCCATACCAATATTGGTCTTCGAAATTCAGTTCCTCCTCTGGCAATTGTCTGACAATACAATGTGGCCTTAGATTCTTTTTTCGTTAGGAATTTCATCCTGATTTGTTTTGGGAGAGAAAATCAATGATAATAATTCAAAGTTTTGACATTTGAAAGATTATTTGCACAAATGTCAACAATTTTTCTTTTGCGTTTATTTCCCCCCAACCTTTGGCAAAAAAATGCAGCACAAAAAGGGGGTTTCAAAGAGTTTGACAGTTGTTGGGAAAGTTATAGGGATTGAATTGAAATGAGCATAACAAAAGATTTCAGTCACACATTGTATGTTGAAAAGAATGTTTTGCAAGAATTGAATTTCTGAATGTGAATCTGGAATAAGATAATTAACCAGCTTTGTACATAGGGTTATGAAAAATTAATGAATACCAAGAGAATCAACCAAAGTGATAATGAAATTTTCGGCTAATGTGTATGTATAGATAGGAGAGATAGGTGAGGCCACCGCGGCACAAAGGTTAGCATGTCTGCCTATGATGCCTAACGCATGTGTTTAAATCCAGGCGTGAACATCTCAAAAATTTTCTTCGGTGATTATCACCTTAATAATGCTGGCTGAATTTGTGGGGTATCCTGCCGTATTAAAACTTCTTTACCTAGTGGTGTCGCTTACAGCTCGTCGGTCGGTCTCGGATTAAAAAAAGGAGGCACCTCAATGATCTTAAACCTTAATCGGACTGCACTCATTGATATAAGAGAAGGATCCTCTGTTTTTTAAAGGAATAGTATACTAGATCTCTTCAACAGAAAATTCGACTAGTGGCGTGGGTACATTAATTGTGTCCTTCGGTTCGCAAGATAATGGAAATATTCATCATCAATCCTACAAATCTTCAACGGTAATGGAGTACCTATAACAGGTACATATATAAAACGGATATTTAAGAGTAACTCAGACGACTTTTTTCCATTGGAGCGGAAAGTCTTAACTTCAAAGACTCAACAGTAGCGGTGGTTAAGTTGTAGTATGTTGTCTACCTCTGAAACATCGACTAGTGGAGTGATTGCACCAGGCTCACCAGCTACCTGTTGAACATTCCATTAATTTTTAGAAAGAAAATGCAGAAGAATGCTGCATACCTAGAAAGCTGTGAAGTAAGAGACTCGAAGTCAACTTTTTGCCTCTATAACTTGTATGAGGGCTCTTGGTGAAAGATGGACGTCTAAATCGGGTGGAACGTATTGACTGTATTCGAGGGGCTGCTAGATAAATTTCAGGCCTTATAATGAAAATGCATATTTTTACTATCAAATATTGTTTTATTGTTTTTGAAAGTATTGGGTTGCCCAAAAAGTAATTGCGGATTTTTCATATAGTCGGCGTTGACAAATTTTTTCACAGCTTGTGACTCTGTAATTGCATTCTTTCTTCTGTCAGTTATCAGCTGTTACTATTAGCTTGCTTTAGAAAAAAAGTGTAAAAAAAGTATATTTGATTAAAGTTCATTCTAAGTTTTATTAAAAATGCATTTACTTTCTTTTAAAAAATCCGCAATTACTTTTTGGGCAACCCAATATTTTCCAGCATAATTTATACACTTTTTCCACTGCGATCGAAACTCCTCCAAAATATTTTTATTAAAAGTTTCAACAGCATTTTCTGGCGACGAAAATCATTGACCACGCGATTCAAGGCTGTACGGCGTATGAGTCAACATTTCGACATTTTGGCCAATCAAAAAAGCGGTGCTGTCGACCTATGTGTGACGGCTCGCCTTGTAATGTGGAGCAATGATTCGTCTTTCTCACAGGACTGCAGGCAATCAAATTGAAATGTAGCACCTACACCTCACGATATGTCACATGGCGATCGTGCATTATCACTTCACGCACGACATCAATGTTCACTGATACAACGGCTAGGGCAGAAACTTATATAGCAGCCCGCTTACTGCAGGTGTCAGATCTTGCCACAGAGCGCCATCACTTTAATGTACGCGTCTCAATACCTACCAAATGTTGCCAGAACTAGGAAGGAATATCCACCGTTGACCCTTTTTTCAAACGATCTTTCTCGGATTTGCACTCAGGCGTTCAGTGTCAAATGCGAACATGCTAACCTATATTACGATGACTCTGGGGTTGAGTTGTTGTGAGGCTAAGGGTCTCTTTGGTCATTCGGCTGATAAAAAGTATTATACCACTATTGCGAATAGAACGAATTGGAACTACGATATACCTGGCAACATCACACCACCAGTAGTGCCTCGCATTGAACCTTAAGTGTCGTTCCAGTTATCCCATCGTAAACTCTGACATTACTTCCAGGTTTCCTATCGTTGCCTCGGTTATACCGCGATGGTATGACTTGCTCCTATCCTCTACCCATTCTCTCATCGCCTTAAGTCTTATAGCCGCAGTTGCTGTCTCACTCATAATATATATGTTTATGGTTTTGATATCTAGAGTGGTCTCCAGTGCTCTAGTGGGCGTCGCCCTCATCGCTCCGCCTATACGACGAAAACATATTCTCTAAACATGTTGTATGCTCCTTATGTTGCACTTCTTCTCCATAGCAGTCCACCAAACGACTGATGTGTAAGTAAGTATTCGTCTAATCACGCTCCTATGGAGCCAGTGGACTATCCTCGGATTCAGGCCTTATTGAAAGCCTACGGCTCGTCTACATATTGTTCCACATTTATGAGCCTTCTCGGTACGCACCTTAATGTGACTCTTCCAAATCAGTTTCTTGCCTAAGATCACACCTAAGTATTTGACCTTGTCAGATATCGAAACCGTTTTATAGAGGAAATGTGGTACGTCAATTTGGCCCATCTCCATTTTCCTTGAAAACATGTAGATTTCAGTCTTCTCAGGGTTAACAATGAGACCCCTAGGTCATGGTCAGTCGTATGCCATCACCCAGACCATTTCGGCATTCTACACAGCTGATTCGGGTCCTTACTTCTTAAAAGTACTATAACATTGTCTGCATAGCAGACGGGTTCAAATCCCTTCTCAGTAAGCATCCGTAATAGGTTATTTGTGGTGGCCACCTGTAGGAGTGGAGATAAATGCCAACCCGTGGTGTGTCTTGTGCCACTTTCTCTTTTATATTTTTGCCATGGGAGCTACAATTTATCCACCCGTTCCGTAGCGATGGCTTTTGGTAGTCACAGTCCTCCATGGAGACTCAGGGGCTGTGTGCTCTTCCTTCGTTCCTCTTCCGACTTTGTCTACATCCACAGGACACTGCCTGGAGTCTCGATAGCGGGAGGTCTGGTTTAGACTTCCCAGAGGCTTTACTTTTCCAGACATGTTTTAAGACAGTCTATTCTCCTTTAATCCATTAAAAATCTCAATTAATTATATACATATATATTGGGCTGCCCAAAAAGTAATTGCGGATTTTTTAAAAGAAAGTAAATGCATTTTTAATAAAATTTAGAATGGACTTTAATCAAATATACTTTTTTACACTTTTTTTTCTAAAGCAAGCTAAAAGTAACAGCTGATAACTGACAGAAGAAACAATGCAATTACAGAGTCACAAGCTGTGAAAAAATTTGTCAACGCCGACTATATGAAAAATCCGCAATTACTTTTTGGGCAACCCAATATAACAAAATTCATGTCTGCATTCCACTGCAAGATTTTAATTGGTTATTCATATAAAAATGTTTTACACGAGTTGGAAGTGTTGGTTTTTTTTCGCACAACAAATAAAATAAAGCGTAAAAAATGGCTTCATTCGACAATAACAGACAAGTGTGCAAACAATTAAAATGTTGTATTAAGTTTGAGTGTGAGTGCAGAGATGCAGCAAAACAAAGTTGAAAGGACTGGCGTTATAAAAACAAGGATTTCAAAAACAGGCTGAAGCAGAGATATCAAATACAGCAGTGCCATAAAATAACTGCATATGCGTATTATGTAGCCAAAGTTTATGTAAGTATTAAAAAATACAAACTCCGGACAAGCAATGGCTTCGCTATTAAGAACAATGGTCGACTATGGTAACCCTATAGTCTGCTAAATATTTGATTTAAGAAAAGTGTTAAGTAGATGAAGAATGGTGAGTTCACTCGGCGGCCAGTATGGCCTATTGTGATAGCCTAGAGAGAAAAAGAAGTGTGGGTGAAAAAAAGAAATGGGAAAAACTTACAAGAAGAAAGCCCTTATCTCTGAACGATCGGTCCGCCCTCATTTGAGTGTCTTTTCGGTGAGTACCAACCAGTGGTCCCCGCTCGAAACTATCCCGAAACAAAGTACTTGAAGTGCTCGGAGAGTTATACATAAGACAAATCGGACTGCCTTTGTGAGTGTGTGGGGAACTGGCAAACGAAGATTAAGGCTTCCGTTGAATCAAAGAATGAAATGTGGGGGAAACTTTTCTATCAGATCGAAAAACCTTTTACTAATATCCATGAGTTGTCTGTACAGATTTCCTTAACATCTGACCAAGTTTTTATAGTTCTAATTTTAAAGCAGAAATGATTCGACTTTTGCCTTTCACATCAGTTCTTACTCTATACAAGTAAGAGGCACATCATATGGATAGACATTACCTATTCTCTTTGAATCAGTGTAGACTAAAATTTTACTTGATTGACTGTAGGTCATGTGATGCGATGCGTAAATGTAATTTTCATCCGACGTTTTTTTCTGTCTGTTTGTTGACTTCTTTCAACTTGACTCATTTCAGTTGCAAGTTTCTTTGTGCGTCAATTCATGCGTACAGATTTATTACAATGCATTTATTTTCTCGTTATATTTTGCAATTATGTTTTTTTTTTTATTTAATATGAAAAATTAAGAGGGCTTGGTGAGGAACAGATTTTATAAAAAAGTAATTTTATGTAGATATAGCCTAAAAGAATATGAGACAAAGGATATGGATGGTTATTTGTAACTTTCGATGCAGTTTCAATATTTTATGTCATGAGAGAATATCTCCAAACAAAAAATTTCGTTTAAATTCTTCAAAATCATATTTGTATGCGATTAGTTTTATTGCGTTGAAGACAAAAGTGATTACGACAGACATATGTACAAACGGACAAAGATCAAGTTGAATAGGCAACTCAACATATCGGTAAGTTCATTTAAATGGCATGGAAAATTTTTGAGTTCTGCGGAGACTTATAACAGATATATCCCCAAGATCGCCTAGATAGGAGAAAATAATCTACATCTCTAAGATGGAAAATCTTTGCCGCTGAAGATCCGGAGATAAAAGTCATAAAGATACAGTAAAAAAGATTTCTAAAGGGAACATTTTTATTGACGTAGTCCATTCTTGAAAAAAAAAAGCATTGAGTTCGGGCCGAACTTTGGATACCCAACAACTTGGGTATATATGAAAACCCCCCTTCGTCACAATCCGGTGAAAATTGGATAATTTATGCGCCCAAATTGGATACGGATATTGAGTGGTCTAATAAGTATAAGTCACTGTTCAATTTTTTATTTCAAATTTCAACAATATCTAATAATATTGTAATAAATAAAGCTTTTATGAGCTTCAGACCCTTAATTGGCACATCGATCTATATGACAACTATATCTAAATTCAGCCCGATCTGTTTGGGTCTGATGACGGGTGGCCTAAAACAACTTAATGTTTCAAATTTCAGGTAATCAGATAAAAAATTAAGCTTTTATTCAATTCAGACCCTTTATCGGCACATTGGTCTGTATGGCAGCTATATCTAAATATTGTCCAATCTGATCCATATTTAGGTCAGATATCAGGACGCTTAAAATAACCCTCTGTTTCAAATTTCAGCGAAATCAGATTAAAAATAAAGCATTTATGGGCATTAGACCCTTTATCATCAGATCGGCCTACATAGCAGCTATATCCAAGTATGTTCCGATTTGATCCATATTTAGGTCAGATATCAGGAGGCTTATTTATTTATTATTTATAGCATTTAAGGGCATTAGATCCTTTATCGGAAAATCTCTCTATATAGCAGCTATATCCAAATATCGTCCGATTTGGCCCGTTCAAGAACTTAACCAGCGAGCATCAAAAAGACGAATATGTGCCAAATTTCAGCTCAATAACTCAGACACACGGACATCGTTAAATCTTCTTAGAATTTTACGACGATACGAAATATATATACTTTGTAGGGTCGGAAATTGATATTCCTATCCTACGGTGGTGGGTATAAAAATCAATTAAATTAAATGAAACAAGTAAAAGCGTGCTAAGTTCGGCCGGGCCGAATCTTATATACCCTCCACCATGGATCGCATTTGTCGAGTTCTTTTCCCGGCATCTCTTCTTAGGCAAAAAAGGATATAAGAAAAGAGTTGCTCTGCTATTAAAACGATATCAAGATATGGTCCGGTTCGGACCACAATTAAATTATATGTTGGAGACCTGTGTAAAATTTCAGCCAATTCGTATAAGAATTGCGCCCATTGGGGCTCACGAAGTAAAATAGAGAGAACGATTTATTTGGGATCTGTATCGGGCTATAGACCGATTCAGACCATAATAAACACGTTTGTTGATGGTCATGAGAGGATCCGTCGTACAAAATTTCAGGCATATCTGATTATAATTGCGACCTCTAGGGGTCAAGAAGTCAAGATCCCAGATCGGTTTATATGGCAGCTATATCAGGTTATGAACCGATTTGAACCTTATTTGCCACAGTTGTTGAAAGTAAAAATAAAATACGTCATGCAAAATTTCAGCCAAATCGGATAGGAATTGCGCCCTCTAGAAGCTCAAGAAGTCAAATCCCAAGATCTGTTTATATGACAGCTATATCAGGTTATCGACCGATTTCAACCATACTTGGCACAGTTGTTGAATATCATAACGAAATACCTCGCGCAAAAATTCATTCAAATCGGATAAGAATTGTGCCCTCTAGAGGCTCAAGAAGTCAAGACCCAAGATCGGTTTATATAGCAGCTATATCAGGTTATGGACCGATTTAAACCATACTTGCCATAGTTGTTGGGTATCATAACAAAACACGTCGTGCGAAATTCCATTCCATTCGGATAAGAATTGCGCCCTCTAGAGGGTCAAGAAGTCAAGACCCAAGATCAATTTATATGGCAGCTATATCAGGTTATGGACCGATTTGACCCGTACTTGCCACAGTTGTTGGATATAATAACAAAACACGTCGTGCAAAATTTCATTTCAATCGGATAAGAATTGCGCACTCTAGAGGCTCAAGAAGTCAAGACCCAAGATCGGTTTATATGGCAGCTATATCAGGTTATGAACCGATTTCAACCATACTTGGCACAGTTGTTGGATATCATAACAAAACACGTAGTGCAAAATTTCATTCTGGTCGGATAAGAATTGCGGCTTCTAGAGGCTCAAGAAGTCAAGACCCAAGATCGGTTTATATGGCAGCTACATCAGGTTATGGGCCGATTTGAACTATACTTGGCACGGTTGTTGGATATCATAGCAAAACACATCGTGCAAAATTTCATTCCAATCGGATAAGAATTGCGCACTCTAGAGGCTCAAGAAGTCAAGACCCAAGATCGGTTTATATGGCAGCTATATCAAAACATGGACCGATATGGCCCATTTACAATACCAACCGACCTACACTTATAAGAAGTATTTGTGCAAAATTTCAAGCGGCTAGCTTTACTCCTTCGGAAGTTAGCGTGCTTTCGACAGACAGACGGACGGACGGACGGACAGACGGACGGACATGGCTAGATCGACATAAAATGTCACGACGATCAAGAATATATATACTTTATGGGGTCTCAGACGAATATTTCGAGTAGTTACAAACAGAATGACGAAATTAGTATACCCCCCATCTTATGGTGGAGGGTATAAAAACATAGGATTTTCTTATGACTCTTAATAACACTGGTGCATTTCATAACAAGTAAAAGCGTGCTAAGTTCGGCCGGGCCGAATCTTATATACCCTCCACCATGGATCGCATTTGTCGAGTTCTTTTCCCGGCATCTCTTCTTAGGCAAAAAAGGATATAAGAAAAGAGTTGCTCTGCTATTAAAACGATACACAGTGGGCCAAATGGCAAAAAAATTGGAAATAAGTCTACAACTTTTTATCTGTTGATTTTAGCCATACAAAATGTTCTAGACATTTGTAGAGGAGGACATAGGCTTTCAGAAAAGTGCTGTTGTTGGTCCATATCTTTAATACAGGGTGAGCTACAGGGTGTCAAAGTTGACCACTTTTGACTTCTCCAAGCTTCTGGGGGCCATAACTTTTGATCTACTCAACCGATTTACATGATTTAGGACTCTAGAGAAAGAGCTTGACAAGATCTAAAAAACTTATGCATAAAGTACCATGCCATCGTGTACTGTTAAGGAGTTATGAATTGTTTAATTTTAAAATATGAAAATTTGGCCTTGGTTTTTTTCAGTGTTTTTTAAATAACTCCGTCAATTTTAAAGCTATAAACTTCATACTTCACACAAATTATGCCAGCATATGTGTGCATAAAATACAAAAGGAATCACGTGAATATCTTTGGCGGTTTAAAAATGGCATCGTTTTCAATATGAAAAATATTTTTTTTGTCAAAAAATTGCAAAATTTTTCAAAAAAGATACTCCCATTTCCTTTAAGTTTTCGCAAACTTTGGCCGTCAAAGCATTATCATTTCTTTCCATTTTCACAAAGTCGAGGTATTAAGAAAAGTTTTAAGTGCTAATTTGGCTAATTTCGATATCAAACAACACCGTTATCTTAAGACCAAAATGGCCAATTTTTTTACTAAACTTCAAAAGTTTCTCACTGGAAAAAAAGTTCCACGGGGATTTTTTCGCTTTTTTTGAACTTAAATGAAAGCTTAAAATGTTCCCAACATTTTAAGGTATGTCTCGCCATATCCTAGCCATAAATGAGATCGTAGCGATCAAAATACTGAAAAAAGTCAATTTTCAAGTAGTGCTATATTCATTGCTAAAAAACAAGTATTACGTCACATTTTATTGCAAAGATGTTAAATAAACTTTTATTTGGTAACACTTCTTCTACAAAACACAAAAAGAATCATGGAAATATCTCTATTCTATTCCATTTTATGGAACCGGCAATAAAAAAGTCAATTTTTCAAAAAAGTCGAATTTCCCAAATTTTGTTTTTGTTGTCCTAATTGCACATGACACACTATAGCCATATTTACGCAACATACCTTATCGTAAAGGAAATTTTCATACCTTTCCAACGATGTATAAAACATTTCTCAACTCGGATTCTATCTACTCTAAAATTCATTTACACTTCATTAAACTCTATATAAAAATGTCTATTTGTGAAATGGAACCTTATATGGGGCCTACACTAAAACATTGATAGATTTGCCCAGGGTTTACAATACAAATGTGTTAGAATAAAAAAAGGTCTCCTGCCAAAGTTTAAAAAAATTGGAATAAAAATATGTGTTTTAGAGCGAAAACACTTCGCATCGGCGTGCGTTTGTATAGTACCTACATCTATTTTTAATGTAAGCTGATGATTTTTGAATAAAAAGTAACCTAGAAATATACCTGCATATATATATATATATTTGTGTTAAGATTTGATGCAGACAAATGTTACCTTTTTCGCTATGTCGAATTCCCAGGAAATCCACCGTATCAATGAATGTGAAAAAACCTACCCATAAAAAATTCATTGTCATTTTTTTTAACCAAATTCGAGTCCAGGTAAATAATTATAGAAGAGTAAGTAAAAAGAGGCACTTTGGACCCCTTTTTACGATTGCGTCTGATACCTGAAATGGGTCATTAATTGTGAATATATTGCATAAATATTTGAACAAAATCCAAATTTTCTTCATTATATTTTGTAGAGGCGTAAAGGACATTTATAAGTTATGGAAGTCATACTGAAGTATTCCACTCTTTCGAAAATTGTATGGGACATCAAAAATGATTCCAAATCATACACGGAGTCATTTAAGGAACTTGTTTACACTTTGGACCACATATATGGAATAAGGCTAAATAAAGACGCTTTAGACAAACTTGAAAAATTCTACAAATCATTTGAGAGAAGGTTGCCAGAATGTTCATTCGCAAAAATCAAGTTTTTCAAAATGTATGAGAAGTGGCTGAAATCGGATCTACTTATTGAAATTAAACCGCTGATTCCCGGCCGGCCTAGCAAAGCATACGACGAAGTTACGGAGAAAACCAAAAAGAAAAAACAAGAGGAACTATTGGCGGCACATCCGCCAAATTTAATAAAAGATACGTTCAAAACAGCATTGTTAAAAACACAACCAAAAAATGTTGGACGAATTGTCGATGTTTTACCATTAGCATCTCCGAAAAGGGTAAAGAGAATGGTAGAAAGTATTCCAACTCCAAAATCGACTACAGAATTCACGGAGGAAGATGCACTGGCCCTGATTTTGAACCTAGGCCTCTCAAGAAACAAATACTCAACAATGAGGAAGGCTCTTCGTGAAAAAGGATGGGGTTGTTTACCCTCAAAACATAAATTGTACAACACCAGGACGAAAATGGTGCCATCAAATATATACGTGGACGAATTAAAAGCAAGAGTGAAACTTGCTGATCTTGTTGAAAATACAGCTGTTAGAATTATTTCTAATTTTACTGAAGAACAGTTGAACACATGTAATAATTCCGAAGTGGTTTTGATCAGCAAATGGGGTTGTGATGGATCATCTGGATTTTCCGAATATAAGCAACAAACAGAAATAGATACCAACTTCGCATCAATTTTCATGGCATCATTAGTACCATTGAGAATGAGATTGTACAAGGACCAATCTTCATCATCGAAAGAAAATGCATTTCAAGATATATGGATAAATAGAACACCTGGGTCAAAATATTTATGTCGCCCAATTCGGTTTGAGTATACAAAGGAAGACCGGAACACAACACGATCTTTGGTGAACGAAATAAAGGAAGAAATTGCTGCATTACCCATGATTGTTATAAACCAATTGGGAAGAAATATAAAAGTTTCGTTTCAACTACAACTCACTATGATCGATGGAAAGGTGGCAAACGCATTAACTGGCGTTATGTCCAATTGGAGATGCAATATTTGTGGCAATAAGAATGGGCAATTCGAGGACAAGTCTGATGAAAATTTAGTAAACGAAAATGCGCTCAATTTCGGTATTTCGCCCCTGCACTGTAGAATTCGATTCATGGAGTATTGTTTGCATTTATCGTATGACCTTAAATATCGGACTAGCCCTGGAAACCGCGATGTCTCTGCTAGAAACAACCAAGATCTTCACAAAATGAGGCAGGAAGAGAAGAATCGAATCCAGTTGGAGTTTAAACAAAAGGGACTTATAATAGATAAACCTCTTTACGGATACGGAAGCACAAATGATGGCAACTCGGCAAGGCGGTTTTTTGAGGACCCCGTATCGACATCTAAAATAACCGGTCTTGATGAACACTTGCTAAGACGATTCAAAGTGATTTTGGCTGTAATCAATAGCAAAAAGATGATAAATTCAACCAAATTTGAAGCTTATAGTAATGACACAAAAAACATTTTATCTGATTTATATTCGTGGAAAGCTTTAACACCGACAGTACATAAAGTCTTACATCATGGCAAGGAAATTGTGGAATACAACATACTTCCGTTAGGAGAACTTACAGAAGAAGCTCAGGAATCCCGTAATAGAGATGTTAAACAGTTCCGGCTTTTCAATACCCGAAAGAGCACCAAATTTAACCAAAATTATGATTTACTTCAATATTTATTGTTATCGTCTGATCCGGTACTATACAGCATCAGAACTAAATGGCTACCAAAAATATGTGACGATATAGATAAGGACGATCCCGATGCCATTCAAATTAAAGAGCTTTTAAATTTTGATACCTTAGATTATTTGGTAGAGAATAAAATCAAATAATACAAAACTAAAATGCTTTTTTATTTTGGGAGTAGCTAATATACATATAAACGCACGCCGATGCGAAGTGTTTTCGCTCTAAAACACATATTTTTATTCCAATTTTTTAAACTTTGGCAGGAGACCTTTTTTTATTCTAACACATTTGTATTGTAAACCCTGGGCAAATCTATCAATGTTTTAGTGTAGGCCCCATATAAGGTTCCATTTCACAAATAGACATTTTTATATAGAGTTTAATGAAGTGTAAATGAATTTTAGAGTAGATAGAATCCGAGTTGAGAAATGTTTTATACATCGTTGGAAAGGTATGAAAATTTCCTTTACGATAAGGTATGTTGCGTAAATATGGCTATAGTGTGTCATGTGCAATTAGGACAACAAAAACAAAATTTGGGAAATTCGACTTTTTTGAAAAATTGACTTTTTTATTGCCGGTTCCATAAAATGGAATAGAATAGAGATATTTCCATGATTCTTTTTGTGTTTTGTAGAAGAAGTGTTACCAAATAAAAGTTTATTTAACATCTTTGCAATAAAATGTGACGTAATACTTGTTTTTTAGCAATGAATATAGCACTACTTGAAAATTGACTTTTTTCAGTATTTTGATCGCTACGATCTCATTTATGGCTAGGATATGGCGAGACATACCTTAAAATGTTGGGAACATTTTAAGCTTTCATTTAAGTTCAAAAAAAGCGAAAAAATCCCCGTGGAACTTTTTTTCCAGTGAGAAACTTTTGAAGTTTAGTAAAAAAATTGGCCATTTTGGTCTTAAGATAACGGTGTTGTTTGATATCGAAATTAGCCAAATTAGCACTTAAAACTTTTCTTAATACCTCGACTTTGTGAAAATGGAAAGAAATGATAATGCTTTGACGGCCAAAGTTTGCGAAAACTTAAAGGAAATGGGAGTATCTTTTTTGAAAAATTTTGCAATTTTTTGACAAAAAAAATATTTTTCATATTGAAAACGATGCCATTTTTAAACCGCCAAAGATATTCACGTGATTCCTTTTGTATTTTATGCACACATATGCTGGCATAATTTGTGTGAAGTATGAAGTTTATAGCTTTAAAATTGACGGAGTTATTTAAAAAACACTGAAAAAAACCAAGGCCAAATTTTCATATTTTAAAATTAAACAATTCATAACTCCTTAACAGTACACGATGGCATGGTACTTTATGCATAAGTTTTTTAGATCTTGTCAAGCTCTTTCTCTAGAGTCCTAAATCATGTAAATCGGTTGAGTAGATCAAAAGTTATGGCCCCCAGAAGCTTGGAGAAGTCAAAAGTGGTCAACTTTGACACCCTGTAGCTCACCCTGTATTAAAGATATGGACCAACAACAGCACTTTTCTGAAAGCCTATGTCCTCCTCTACAAATGTCTAGAACATTTTGTATGGCTAAAATCAACAGATAAAAAGTTGTAGACTTATTTCCAATTTTTTTGCCATTTGGCCCACTGTGCGATATCAAGATATGGTCCGGTTCGGACCACAATTAAATTATATGTTGGAGGCCTGTGTAAAATTTCTGCCAATTCGTATAAGAATTGCGCCCATTGGGGTAAAATAGAGAGAACGATTTATATGGGATCTGTATCGGGCTATAGACCGATTCAGACCATAATAAACAGGTTTGTTGATGGTCATGAGAGGATCCATCGTACAAAATTTCAGGCATATCGGATAATAATTGCGACCTCTAGGGGTCAAGAAGTCAAGATCCCAGATCGGTTTATATGGCAGCTATATCAGGTTATGAACCGATTTGAACCTTATTTGACACAGTTGTTGAAAGTAAATAAAATACGTCATGCAAAAATTCATTCAAATCGGATAGGAATTGCGCCCTCTAGAAGCTCAAGAAATCAAATCCCCAGATCTGTTTATATGACAGCTATATCAGTTTATGAACCGATTTGAACCATACTTGGCACAGTTGTTGGATATCATAACGAAATACTTCGTGCAAAAATTCATTCAAATCGGATAAGAATTGTGCCCTCTAGAGGGTCAAGAAGTCAAGACCCAAGATCGGTTTATATGGTAGCTATATCAGGTTATGGACCGATTTGAACCATACTTGGCACAGTTGTTGGGTATCATAACAAAACACGTCGTGCGAAATTCCATTCCAATCGGATAAGAATTGCGCCCTCTAGAGGGTCAAGAAGTCAAGACCCAAGATCGGTTTATATGGTAGCTATATCAGGTTATGGACCGATTTGAACCATACTTGGCACTGTTGTTGGATATAGTAAGAAAACACGTCGTGCAAAATTTCATTCCAATCGGATAAGAATTGCGCACTCTAGAGGCTCAAGAAGTCAAGACCCAAGATCGGTTTATATGGCAGCTATATCAGGTTATGGACCGATTTGAACCATACTTGGCACAGTTGTTGGATATCATAACAAAACACGTTGTGCAAAATTTCATCCCAATCGGATAAGAATTGCGCACGCTAGAGGCTCAAGAAGTCATGACCCAAGATCGGTTTATATGGCAGCTATATCAGGTTATAGACCGATTTGAACCATACTTGGCACAGTTGTTGGATATCATAACAAAACACGTCATGCAAAATTTCATTCCAATCGGATAGGAATTGCGCACTCTACAGGCTCAAGAAGTCAAGACCCAAGATCGGTTTATATGGCAGCTATATCAAAACATGGACCGATATGGCCCATTTACAATACCAACCGACCTACACTAATAAGAAGTATTTGTGCAAAATTTCAAGCGGCTAGCTTTACTCCTTCGGAAGTTAGCGTGCTTTCGACAGACAGACGGACGGACGGACGGACGGACGGACGGACAGACGGACGGACATGGCTAGATCGACATAAAATGTCACGACGATCAAGAATATATATACTTTATGGGGTCTCAGACGAATATTTCGAGTAGTTACAAACAGAATGACGAAATTAGTATACCCCCCATCTTATGGTGGAGGGTATAAAAATCGGTTCAGATTTAGATATAGCTCTCATGTATATATATCGCGCGATTTTCAATCCTAGAGCCACTGCAAGCGCAATTATTGACCAATCTTGCCAACATTTTGTAAAACGTGTTCCTCGACAACTTCCACAATATTTATAAAGTTTGGTCAAAATCGTTTCAGATTTAGATATAGCTCCGATTTTGAGAAATATTGCTCGTTTGTTAACCAATTCCCTCGAAATTTGGCAGAAAGGATTTTCTTATGACTCTCAATATTACTGGTGAATATCATACAAAATGTTTCTGATAATGATAAAGCTGTCATAAATGTATATCGCCCGATTTTCACTTCTACAGCCACTGCTAGCGCATTTATTGACCAATATCGCCAAAAATGTGCTTACCATAATAAGAATTTTGGTCAAAATCGGTTCAGATTTAGATGTAGCTCCCATATATATGTTCGTCAGATTTTGGGTAATTTACAATAGTGTTGTCATTTGTCAACCGTATTTGTTACAGTTTGAACATATTTCCTCGAAATTTAATACTGATTATTTAATAACCATCCGAAAACATCCGCCGTGGTCTATCAACATTAGTTCAGAATTAGATACAGCTTGCACTTTGTGCCTATAGTGCTGGTGTACGGTATTATAAACTCGGCCGATTTTGCCTTTCCTTACTGGTTTTAATATGGGGTTTATTCGCCTTTATTTGCTTACTTAAATATGACTCCATTTCAAAAACTTACCTTTAAAAATGTCAAGTTGCAAATTTGTTGATTGCTGATTCTAAGAAATAGAAAATGAAAACAACAAAAAATAATTCATTACGGTTTTGTATTGCTAAATTTAAAATACTTTTCGGAGAAAACAACAACAAGGTGATGTTATTATTTATATTTATTTGCTTACTAAGCAATGTCGCTAAAGATTCGGCATGTGAAAAAGTCGATAAGGGATAATTTTAAACGCATAGATGGTATTATTTTTTTTGTAATGGACCCACTACCATATATTCTACAAAAAGTACACATATACTAGCCCAGTGCATGTGTGGAGTACTTTAGTCGATAAATACATATATTTATTTAAAATCCAATATCCAATATCCAAGTTTAGAAAAATCGTTAAAAAAGACCAATCTTTTGACCAACGACACCTTTTGATCACAGCATATAACTGACAAATGGGATGCATTTTTACTAACGACATCTGGCATCAAAAAGGCGCAATTGATATACACAACATTTACATATTGCTTTGAAGTCTCCTCTTAATCTTCGACAAACAATAAGACTACATAATGACCAATATATTTCTTCGGTGAAGATCTTAACTAAGCGAAGCTTAATAGCTACCTTCAGCTTGGACACACAAAACTCACCATGTACTAATTTGCGAAAATACAATTTCACCACTATTCTCTCACTCTGTTAAAAAAAACACGACAGAGTCAATACATACGCACACAGCGAAACACAAACGCAAAAACTGAACATCAAAGATTTTTGTCCGTTCTTTTTGTTTTGCAAATTCCATAAATTTTCAACGATTTTTCATACAAATTAAATAATATATTGTTCGCACTTCACTTTTCTTTTGATTTATCACATTTTTGGATGACTTCTCTTGATTTTAATCACTTCTTAACTAAAACTTTTGTAAAGGCTCAATCTACCGTGCGACCGATTGAAAAATATTGAATAAACTAACAAGATAGAGCAACAAGTGGTAAATGGAGTGGGAAGGAAAAGGTAAAGAACGAAATATGTATGCATCTTGTTGACAATCCAATTGAGAAAGCTTTGGTTGTTTACATATAAGAGAACGTTGTTTATTTACTTACTTCACATGGTTTGTAAAGAGTAAGAAAAGAAACAAAGCTTTTCTTGTTTCGAAATAATGTAGTGGTGGTGCTGTTTGTTTAGAAGAGGATTCACAAATGATTTAAATCTCATCGTCATAAATGACCGTTCTACGGAAAGTGACATTTCTCAAAGTAGAAGTTCGCGCAAAGAGATTTGTGCTCTGTCACTTTTTGATAATACGGTGCTCACACTAGATCTCAACTTTGGTAATGAGGAATTTACAGAATGTCGCAGGGCCTAACACAACACACTGTCCCAAATTTCACCAAAATTTGATAATATGTGAGACTTTTATGGGTTTTAGACCCTAAATCGTCGGATCGGTCTATATGGCAGCTATATCCAAATCTGGACCGATCTGGGCCAAACTGAAGAAGGATGTCGAAGGACCTAACACAACTCACTGTCCGAAATTTCAGCAAAATCGGATGATAAATGTGGTTTTTGGGCCTAAGACCCTAAATCAGCGGTTCGGTCTATATGCCCATCTTCGAACTTAACCTCCTTATAGACAAAAAAAGAAGAAATTTTCAGCTCAAAATCTCTATTTTTAATGACTGTAGCGTGATTTCAACAGACAGACAGACGAACAGACGGACGGACATGGCTAGATCGTCTTAGATTTTTACGTTGATCACGTATATATATATAGGGTCGGAAGTGGATATTTCGATGTGTTGCAAACGGATGATGGTCATCGTGCAAAATTTCATCCAAATCAGATTTGAATTGAGCCCTCTAGGTGCTCAATAAATACAATCGGGTGATTGGGTCATATGGGACCTACTATATCTGATTATGGGGACCTTCAGACCACGCTTAGCACAAATGTTGTGGGTTATTGGAGAAGATATTTAAGCTCTCTTGGAGTCAAGAAATCATATTGATAGATGGGTTTATGTGGGGGCTGTATCGAAATCCGAACCTATATGGCCAAATGACAATCCTCAACGACCTACATCAATAAGAAGTATCTTCATTCGTTCGCTTCATTCATACGACAGCTATCGTGATAAGGACAAACTGTCACAACGGGACATTGCTTGGAGGTGCTACAAACGGAATGACTAGTTCAATATACCTCAATACTATGGTGGTCGGTATATAAGTGACCCAACCTAGTTTGTTTACCTTCTATTAATATTTAGAATTTCCGATATTGTTAAAGTATTCCAAACATCTTGTTGCATAGTCTGTTGCAGCCTTTGTGTATGTTGGCCAATTTACAATTTCTCGACTTTGTGACCGTAACATCTGGCTACACAATATATTTACTTTGTGCAGTAGCAATGGCCCAAACATTTATGTTTGTGCATAAGAATTCTAACATTTGGCCATTTGTAATTTTGTCTAATGTGGTGAATATTAGTTTAGCAAGTTAACGCATAAATTCATTATAGGACTAGTTGAACAAGGACCCCTACAGTGTGTGTGTGTGTGTGTGAGTGAAATTCTCGCCAGTCCACAAGCAAATATATCTTTTGCTCTGGTAAGTTATTTAACATATGCAAATGTATTTGGGATTGCAGAAGGGGAAAGATTGCAATGCAACAAAGATGAGTTGACAAAAACAAAATATTTCTGTAAATAGCAAAAAATATTTTTATACCCGCCACTATAGGATGGGGGTATACTAATTTTGTCATTCTCGAAATATTCGTCTGAGACCCCTTAAAGTATATATATTCCTGATCGTTGTGACATCTTATGTCCATCTAGCCATGTCTGTCTGTCCGTCTGTCTGTCGAAAGCTTGCTAACTTTCGAAGGAGTAATGCTAGCCGCTTGAAACTTTGCACAAATACTTCTTATTAGTGCAGGTCGGTTGGGCTTGTAAATGGCCCATATCGGTCCATGTTTTGATATAGCTGCCATATAAACCGATCTTGGGTCTTGACTTCTTGAGCCTCTAGAAGGCGCAATTCTTACCCGATTGAAATAAAATTTTGCACGATGTGTTTTGTTACGATATTCTACAACTGTGTTAAGTATGGTTCAAATGGTTTCATAACCTGATATAGCTGTCATATAAACCGATCTTGGGTCTTGATTTCTTCAGCCTCTAGAGTGCGCAATTCTTATCCGATTGGAATGATATTTTGCACGACGTGTTTTGTTATAATATCCAACAACTGTGCTAAGTTAGGTTCAAATCGGTCAATAATCTGATATAGCTGCCATATAAATAGATCTTGGGTCTTGACTTCTTGAGCCTCTAGAGGGCGCAATTCTTATCCGATTGGAATGAAATTTTGCATGACGTATTTTATTATGACTTTCAACAACTGTGCCGAATAAGGTTCAAATCAAAAAGGGCGCAATTCTTATTCGAATTGGCTGACATTTTATACAGGTCTCCAACATATAATTTAATTGTGGTCCGAACCGGACCATATCTTGACATCACTCTAATAGCAGAGCAAATCTTTTCTTTTATCCTTTTTTTGCCTAAGAAGAGATACCGGGAAAAGAACTCGAAAATGGGATCCATGGATGAGGGTATATAAGATTCGGCCTGGCCGAACTTAGCACGCTTTTACTTGTTTAATATTAGTGTACTTTAGAAAAGTTTTGTTTCCAAAATTAATTTTTTTTATTTTATTTTGTGGCATACCTTCCCCCCGAAAGACAATTGTACATTTGCCTATTCTCTTGATAATATTGTTGATAATTACGGCAATATTGTTGTGAAAATTAACATTTTCTAATTTACACTTGCACACAGGAGTGCAAACCAGTACAAGCCACCAATTATTCTGGACCAAAAGCAATTGATCGAAATTCAAATGCAAAGTACATATTTGGCCATGCCATCATGCATTTGTAGAGATGATATCAATAATGGCCTGATATTGGTTGCTTGGCCATATATGTATGACCAGAAGGCATACAACATTGGCAATTTTTAGTTGCAGAATAGCAGGCGGCAGTTTGATGTGTGAGCGCATTAAAGGTCCGTTCAAAATTTAATGACTTTTGGGATTGTAGGTATTGAATATAGATGTGTTTGTAAGTATTATTATGGGGAATTTAAATTAATAACACCATATGGCTTCAAAATACCATTAAAATATTATTTAGTATTTGACAGGGGAAGGCAGCAGTAGGTGGGTAACGGTAAGAACATTACTTAAATCATTGTTGACTTAGGAAATTAGCCACAATTAAAGCGATGAATTCAAATTTACTTACCACAAAACGGGAAAGGCAATGAATGTGGAATATGGAATGTGGTTAGGTAAGGTGAGGTTGAAAAGACGTAGCGGATATAAATCCGCCCAATGCCACTATGGACATACACCTAAGCCAGTTATCGGCTTGTTGTGCGCTCTAAATAAAAAGCGTGCTAAGTTCGGCTGGGCCAAATCTTATATACCCTCCACCTTGGATCGTCAAGTTCTTTCAATGAAATTTTCAAATTGAACAAGGATCGCATTTATCGAGTTCTATTCCCGGCATATCTTCTTAGGTAACAAAAAAGGATAAAATAAATGATTTGCTCTGCTATTAGAGTGATATCAGGGACAATAATTAAATTATATATTGGAGACCTGTGTAAAATTCCAGTCAATTCGAATTGCGCCCTTTGGGGGCTCAAGAAGTCAAATAGAGAGATTGATTTATATGGGAGCTGTATCAGGCTATAGACCGATTCAGGCCATGGAAAACACATATGTTGATGATCATGAGAGTATCCATCGTACAAACTTTCAGACAAATCGAATTATAATTGCGACCTCTAGAGGCACAAGAAGTCAAGATCACAGATCGGTTTATATGGCAGTTGTAACAGGTTATTGACTAATTTAAACCATATTTGACACAGTTGTTGAAAGTCATGTCAAAACACGTAATGCAAAATTTCAGCAAAATCGGATAAGAATTTCGCCCTCTAGTGGTTTAAGAAGTCAAGATTCAAGATCGGTTTATATGGCAGCTATATCAGGTTATAAACCGATTTAAACCGAACTTAACACAGTTGTTGGATGTCATAGCGAAACACGTCGTGTAAAATTTCAGCCGAATCGGATAAGAATTGCGCCCTCTAGTGGTTCAAGAAGTCAAGACCAGAGATCGGTTTATATGACAGCTATATCAGGTTATAAAGTAATTTCAACCATACTTAGCACAGTTTTTGGAAATCATAACAAAACACGTCATGCAAAATTTCAGGCAAATTGAATAAGAATTACGCCAAGATCGGTTTCTATGGCTGCTATATCAAAACATGGATCGATATAGTCCATTTACAATCCCAACCGACCTACACCAATAGAAAGTATTTGTAGAAAATTTTACTCGCCTAGCTTTACTCCTTCGAAAGTTAGCATGCATTCGAAAGACAGACGGACGGACTGACAGACGGACATGGCTATTTAAACGTAAAATATCATGACAATCAGGAATATATATACTTTATAGGGTCTTAATTGAATATTTTGAGGAGTTTCAAACAAATTTGCAAATTTTGCCCATGAACATTCCACTAAGTAACAGGGGCAAACTTCTCACATATCACAATGAGTGCCGTCCGATTCAAGTTTCAGCTTAATAATAAGGGGCCTCCTTTTTATAGCCGAATCCGAACGGCGTGCCGCAATGCAACACCCCTTTGGAGAGAAGTTTTACATGGCATAGTACCTCACAAATGTTGCCAGCATTAAGAAGGGAAAACCACCGCTGAAAAATTTTTCTCATGGTCTCGCCAGGATTCGAACCCAGGCGTTCAGCGTCATAGGCGGACATGCTAACCTCTGCGCTACGGTGGCATCCGTAGTGGCAGAATGATGAAATTAGTATACCCCCATCCTATATTGGAGGGTGTAAAAAGAAACCTCTGAATACTAAAAAAGTAACCTGTCTTTTAGTCGCGAAAGCCGGGCAATTACCCAGGAAATGCTCCCACGTCTCATCATCATTCCCATATGCCCAACACATGTTATAACTTCTCGCACCGATTTTGAATAAATGAGCTCCTAGTCCTTTGGGTCCCGTTATGATACCAAAAGCTATACTGACCTCTTTCTTACTTTCTTGCAGTAATAGCCTCGTTCTCTCGCGATTCGGATCTCCCCATAATATTTTCGCCGTCCTACCGACTATTTCGCTGATCTATGGTGTTACGTGCGCATTCGTCGCCCACGCCTTTACCTCGGACTGCATCGACCCGAAAGGCTTCGGGTTATCCATGTTTATTGACGGCAGTTCTCTGGCCTTCACCGCCAAATCGTTTGCTCTTTCATTCCCTGTCCAACTGTTTAGCTGTTCCACGATATTACGTGCGCATTCCTCGCCCACGCCCTTAACTCGGACTGTGTCGACCCGAAAGGCTTCGGGGTAACCATATTCATTGACGGCAGTCCTCTGGCCTTCACCGCCAAATCGTCTGCCTTTCCTTTCCCCTTACTCCGTTATGAGCCGGCACCCAAACGATGCGGATTGTGCCATACTCAGAAAAGGCGTTGATCTTCTTCTTACACTCCAAGACTGTTCATTACCTTTCCGTACTGATTGTTATTGCCCTTATAGCCATTTTAATGTCCGCAAAGATGCTCACGCTCGACGTTCAGGCGTTAGCACCACACCAACTCCGTGATAGCCCGGATCTCTGCTATAATATCGATGTCGTCGGCATACGCACGTAGCATATGGTCTCTTGTGAGTAGTGTGCCATGCTTATTCACTTCTGCTTCTCGTTGAATCTTCTCCAGCAGGATATTAAAGAGATCACATGATAGGCTGTCCCCCTGTCTGACACCTCGTTTGGTATTGAATAGTTCGGAGAAGTTCTTTTATATTTTAACTGAGGAACGTGTATTAGCAAGCGATATCATATTTTAATATAAATACCTAATTTTCAGAAACGGAGATGGGTGGTGCGATTTAAACGAAATTTGTGTGTGAACTCTTATAGTAACTTAAAAACAAATTTTGCTATTAAAATTCCGGATGGGGACGCCCCACCCCAAATCCTACCAAATATTGGGTTGCCCAAAAAGTAATTGCGGATTTTTCATATACTCGGCGTTGACAAATTTTTTCACAGCTTGTGACTCTGTAATTGCATTCTTTCTTCTGTCAGTTATCAGCTGTTACTTTTAGCTTGCTTTAGAAAAAAAGTGTAAAAAAGTATATTTGATTAAAGTTCATTCTAAGTTTTATTGAAAATGCATTTACCTTCTTTTAAAAAATCCGCAATTACTTTTTGGGCAACCCAAAATTTACCGACCATGGCAAACGAAAAGAATTTTAAATTAAAAAACGAATTTGACAACCAATTTTGAGGACAAGTGTTTGGGGGTCGCTTCATCCCATAAACTTCCCTTAAACCAATGGCAATATTGGGTTTAAACAAATGGTATTTGAAAGAAGAGCACTATGCTTATATTTTTTTCAATACCATGATTTACCGATCACGGCACTATGGGGCTCAAATGAGAGGTATTTGGGAATAGAACACGAATATCGGATTCAAATAGTGTATTTTAAAAGTGAAGTACATCTAACATGGAATATGGAATATAGATCCGTACATACTAGGAGAAACTCTGTGGCACATTTAGCACATTACCTACTTTTACATTTTTAGCAGTTTACGCCTTTTAATTGTTAGCTTTTGTTTTCATGGTCCAAATAAGCGTTACTATTCATTAAGCTCGTTTGAAATCAAATACAAGATTAAATTTTTACATGCTTCCATTTAACTTTTTTTTTGTTTTTTTGATTATGAATTAATTATTACATTTTTCCCATATTAGTTTTATTTTCCATCACTCTACTGAAGAATTAGGTTAAATTTGTTCTGCCTGCTGACTTTGTTTATTTATACTCATATGCGTTCTTTTTTTGTGCTACACCTAAAAGCTAAAGCAACTTCTTTGACATGGTATCCTATCGCCTTGCATCTAGTTTTTACTAAATTTATTTTCCAACAACTGACTTCGAACTCATAATTTAATTTCACACTTTGAGTTTTTAGATAGAATGCATGCTGCCTGACAAAGTACAGGAAATAAAGCCACACACACGCCCAAGTAACACACTTGCAAACATGCATACTTCGACTTTTTCCTTTCTCACTGGAAGAAGGAAGAAAACTAATGATTCCATTAATTTATTTATAAAAGAACCACGTGACGCCAACACTATGACCAACCAGAGAATGCGAGAGATAAAGGACTATATGGTGTCGTTCAACTAATGGTCCAACTGCATGCTGATGTTGATGCACAGCTTTATTTGTAACTTTAATTTCCTTAGGAAACGTTGTTGAGTATCTCTCAAAGAGAAGGCAACGCCAACACACTTTTTCACATTTACCCAGGGACATGAGATGTCCACATCGGTCCCAATATAAAGGTCCAAGTAACGAAGCTCCAAGGACTTCGTGGAGAATTTGGTTACATTTCCCCCCTTTTTCATTATTTTTTAAATTCAAGCTGCGAACAATGGCCAATGACAAACCACATTGAAAAAAATTTACTTTTTACAGTTTGTTATTCTTTTGTTTCGAAAAACAAAAAAAGATAGTTAAAATACAAGTTAGGTTGCGCCGAACTCTCACCACCTCACATACATTATATTGTTTCAAAATTCAGGGAATCGCGTAATAAGCCATTTATGGGTAAAAGATAATAAATCATGGGGGATATATCAAAAATGGTACACACAAAAAAAAAAATGTTTGGGACATTTTTACGACAAACAAACTATTTTTATTATGAGTTTTTTCTTTTATTGTAAGCGTGTAACGTTTCAACATATAAAAAGTTAGCCATAAACGTAGAATTTTGTAATGTAGCTGACTTTGTTTGTTGTAAACCCTGTAGCAGCTTCGCCTACAGTTAAAGGACCTTTCTTTTGTTGTAGAACAAAAAATCTTTGATTGCAAAAGTGTTTCATTAGTCTCAAATGATTATTCCCTTGCCGGACCAAATAATATTCTCTTGTGTCTATCCTACTAGAGGGAAAGGTCGAGTTTTTGAACGTATAGACCAGTGATGGGCAAAAATACTCACACTATTGCACATTACTGTGTACGCACACAAGAAAATAATCGCAAGCAAGACCATAAGCTTGCACATAATTGCAAGCCAGTCAGGCCCATTGTGACACCCTATTAAGAAAAAGAAAAACAAGTTTTTTGCTTGTTTTTCTTTTAAGGGCGTTAAGATCGCCCTGGGCGAACTTTGGATACCCACCACCTCGGGTATATAAATATGTAAACCACCTTTCATCAAAATCCGGTGAAAATTGCACACCTTATGCCCCATAACAGTTATATCGAAATATGTTCCGATTTGAACAAAATACTAATAAGCACACTAGCTATATCTAAAAATAAACCGATCTGAACCATATACGACACGGATGTCGAAAAGCCTAACATAAGTCACTGTGTCAAAATCTAGTGAAATCGGATTATAAATCTGCCTTTTATGGGGATTATAAATCCGCTTTTAGACTTTCAATCAAGATATCAGTCTACATGGCAGCTATATCCAAATCTGGACCGATTTGAGCCAAGTTGCAGAAAAATGTCGAAGAGCCTAACACAAAGCACTGTCCCAAATTTCATCAAAATCGGACAATAAATGTGGCTTTTATGGGCCTAAAGCCCTAAATCGGAGAATCGGTCTATATGGCAGCTATATCCAAATCTGGACCGATCTGAGCCAAATTGACGAAAATGTCGAAGAGCCTTATTCAACTCATTGGCTTAAATTTCAGCAAAATCGGATAATAAATGTGGATTTTATGGGCCTAAGACCCTAAATCGGAGGATCGGTCTATATGGCAGCTATATCCAAATCTGAACCGATCGGAGCCAAATTGACGAAGAATGTTGAAGGGCATAACACAACTCACTGTCCCAAATTTCATCAAAATCGAATAATAAATGTGGCATTTATGGGCCTAAGACCCTAAATCGGCGGATTGGTCTATATGGCAGCTATATCCAAATCTGGACCGATCTGGGCCAAATTGACAAAGGATGTCAAGGGCTCAAGACAACTCACTGCCCCAATTTTCAGCAAAGTCAGATAATAAATGTGGCTTTTATGGGCCTAAGACTCTAAATCGGCGGATCGGTTTATATGGGGCCTATATCAAGATATAGTCCGATATAGCTCATCTTCGAACTGCTTGTGGACAAAAAAAGAAGCTGTGCAAGGTTTCAGCTCAATATCTCTATTTTTAAAGACTGTGGCGTGATTTCAACAGACAGACGGACGGACATCAAGATCATCTTAGATTTTTACGCTGATCAAGAATATATATACTTTATAGGGTTGGAAATGGATATTTCGATGTGTTGCAAACAGAATGACAAAATGAATATACCCCCACCCCTCAGTCTATTACCTGATATAGCTGCCATGTAATCCGATCTCCCGATTTGACTCTTTGAACTTCTAGATAGCGCAATTCTTATCCGATTTGGCTGAAATTTTGCAAGTAGAATTTTGTTTGTCAATAACTGTGCCTAGTATGGTTTAAATCGATTAATTACCTGATATAGCTGCCATATAAATCGTTTTCTAATTTGGCATTCAGAGCCTCTAGTGACCAAATTTATTACTCGATTTACCTGAAATTTTTGAGATGGTATTTTTCTATGACCTTTAACAGCCATGACAAGTACGGTCTATATCGCTCTATTACTTGTTAGAGCTCTAGTATATTTGAAAAGTCATTGAAGGACCATGTCCATACAATCCACAGAGAAAGATAGATAAGATTCGGCTTTTCCGAACTTGATGGGTTTGTTTAAGTTCACAATTTCAATACATTTTTCAATGGGAAACCATAGTGATTTCAGCAGGGCCGAACTTTGTGCGGTATAACTTCTTTTAACCCTGCTATACCGTTCATCCCCAATAAACTCACATGTCCCATTTTGTATGAGTTAGTACATAATAATGTGTTTCTTCAAAGTTCTTTAGTTCGCATTTTCATCACATGCCATGTCCAGCAAATTTTTTGAAATGTTTCTCTTAACTTGCCCTAGTTTTTCTGTCCTCCCGTTTTAAAGGCATGGCAAATTCCATTCATTGCGATGATGAAAACTTTTTTAATTCGTTACGAATATGTCGTGAGAGTTGGAGTCTGCATTTGTCCTTTTGCTGTAGAAAAATGCTTCTACATATAACACAAGAAACAAAACGCCATTGTTTTTGAAAGTCCGTTTTGTAAGTTTGTGAAAGAGTTTTTAGTAATCATATAACAAATATTTTCTTTATGGTCATTGAAACGAGGGTTGGTTTAGAATTTAAATCTAAACCGATGGCTACAATTTGAACAGACATCATCTCTGGTAATAAAAATAAATTTTTTCGGCGTAAAATTTCAATATGATAAAGGGAAAAGTACATAGTAGAGCTGGCAAAGTATCGGTAATCGCAAAATTCGATATATTCGATATTTCTAATAATAAATATCGATACTATCGCTAATTTCCCATCACCTACATATCAAATTAAAATGAGAAGTAAACAATTAAAAGCGTGCTAAGTTCGGCCGAGACGAATCTTATATACCCTCCACCATGGAGATCTTTGTCAAGTTCTTTGCGCCATATCTCTTTTTAGGCAAACCAAGCATAATGGATAATAATTGTTATGCTATTGGAGCTATATCAAGTTATAGTTCGATTCAAATTAATTGAATGTTGAATGTTGAAGATTGTAGTAGAAGCCATTGGATATTTTAGTCCATTCGGATAAGAATTGCGCCTTGACGCATAATCGGAAAATCGGTGTATAAGGAAGCAGTTTCAGGCTATAGATCGACTCAGACCATATTGGACACGTATGTTGAAGGTCATGGGAGAAGACCTTGTACAAAATCGGACAAGAATTGCGCCCTCTAGAGGCCTAAGAAGTCAATATCCCAGATCGGTTTTTATGACAGCTAAATCAGGTTATGTACCGATTTAAACCATACTTAGTATACTTGTTGCAATAACACAACAAAACACTATTTGCAAAATTTCAGTCAAATCGGATATGAATTGTTCTCTCTAGTGCAAAATCAGGCTAAATTAGACCGATTTCAACCATATTTAGCACATTTGTTGAAAGTCCTAACAAAACACCTCACGCAAAATTTCAGCCAAATCGGATGAAAATTGAGTCCTCTAGAGGATCAAGCAGTCAAGATCCATAATCGGTTTATATGGAGCTATAAAAGGTTACGGACCTATTTGAACCGTAGTCAGCACAGTTGTTGGAAGTCATAACAAAACACTTCATGCACAATTTCAGCCAAATCGGATAAGAATTGTGCTTTCTCAAGAAGTCAAGATCCAAGATTGGTTTACATGGCAGCTACATCAGTTTGTAAACCGATTTGAACCATATTTCGCACAGTTTGTGGAAGGCATAATAAAACGCTTAATGCAAAAATTTCAGCCAAATCGGATACAAATTGCACCCTCTAGAGGCCTAAGAAGTCAAGATCCCGGATAGTTTTATATGGCAACTATATCAGGTTATGTACCGATTTAAACCATACTAAGCATACTTGTTGTCATTACAGAACACTATAGGCAAAATGTCAGCCAAATCCGACTTTCCGACTGTTGGACCAAAAATGTTTTCCTTCCCTATTTTTGCATTAAAATCTCCCAGAACGATTTTAATATCATGGGCGGGGCAGCGGTCATATGCTCTCTCTAGGCGCTCGTAGAAAATATCCTTGGTCTGCTCGCCTTTGTCTTTCGTCGGGCCATGGGCACAAATAGGGCTGATGTTGAAGAATTTGGCTTTTATGCGGATTGTGGCTAGCCTCTCATCCACCGAAGTGAAGCTGGAGACAAGGTGTTTCAGTCTCCGACTAACCACAAATCCACAGCCAAATTCATGCCTCGTGTTATGGCAGCTATAGTATAGTTCGTCACCGTTTGGTGTTGCAGTGACGCCATTCCCAGTCCATCGCACTTCCTGTAAGGCGGTAATATCTGCCTTGTACTTCTCTAATACATCCGCCAGCGCGTATACTGAACCTTCTCTATAAAGAGGGCGGACATTCCTGGTGCAGATCCGCAAATCATGGTCCTTTTTTCGTTTGCGTGGTTCGTCAACGTTGGGGGGGTCCGTGGCGAGCCGCTTGCTCCATGATCCGACGCTCGCCGCCAGCCGCCCCTAACCTGGGAACAGACGATGATGTTGGCCATTGGTTATTTGAAGGCGCCAATAACTCGCCTTGTCATCTCGAGTATCATTGGCACTCAGTATTTAATTAAGAGCTAGTGCCACATGACTCCCCACTGCAACTCTCCTCTCGAAAATCGCTGACTGCCCGCGGCCGTATTTGCAGTTACTCCGCATAAAAACGGAGCTTTCAACCATCCGCAACCTGTGGACGCGCCTGATAGCTTTCAGCTAAGCTTCCCGTGGACACCACACAAGTCGGAGCTCAAAGTTAAAGCCTGTGTGGTGCTCATAGTTATCCCGTTTCGGCCGGGACTTAGCCCTTTCTCTCCTCATAAATCGCTTTAAACGGTTTTTATGTCTGCAAAATAGTTTCCAACTTGTCTCGGTGCTATTTTCAATAAAAGCCCTATAAGCCAATTCCCTATTTTGAGGTGTTACAAACGGAATGGCTAGATTAGTATAACCCCATCCTGTGGTGGCGGGTAAAAAACTAGAGATCGATATATATAGAAGCAATGTCTATGCACAGACCGAATAAAACCAAATTTAATAAAGTCAGTTGGAAGTCATAAGAGAAATCATTGCGCAAAATGTTGCCCAAATCGGATGAAAATAGCGCCCTCTATAGGCGCAATGTGTCTTATAGGATACATTCAGTGTCGGATCACTTATTTTTCTTAAATTTTTCAAAAAAATGTACTTGCCGATGGTATCGACAAGAAAAATATCAATCCATATTTAAACAAAAGATCGATAATATCGATAGTGCCATCGATATTTGCTAGCTCTACTACTTAGATTACAATTAAACATGTACAGATGGATAGACTGACTGTTATCCAAGCCTTTATATTTACCGCCAAATCGGACTATCGTTATAATTTTAGCCATATTGGATAAGAACTGTGACATACAAGTGGTCAATATGTCTATATTTTCTTGAGTAATTTGTACCATACTTGGCAAGCATGTTGATAGTCGCTACCATGCTGTAATGTTTTATTTTACTATAATTTTCATTCTGCCCTATTAATGTGTGGTGTCTTGCAGTCTTAACTGAACTTACATATACGAGTATGTGAAAGCATAAATTCGTATGAGTGAGTACGCTGACATGAAAGTCATCTAAGTCTGTGTTTGTGCATCCTGTTTCCGTAAACACATACATACACGCATCTTAGACGTCTTAGAGCTTATACTCGTACAGAGTTGATATTAAACCACAACATATGTTCTTCCTTTTGCTTAGTCATGCTTCACCAAGCCTTTTCTAACTTTACTACAAACGATGATGGCTATGAGGATGACGATGATGATGACGTTGCTACTGCTGCTGCCCATGGTTTGATGTTGGTCTTGTTATTGACGTCTCGGTCCTAATGCTCCTTTTCGTTTATGGTTACTATTATTCTTGTTATAATGCTCCTTGTTCTCTTAAAGATTTTGTGTTCAAGTGTACTGAAGTGTGAACGTATGCGTTTTCTCAGTAACATTTTAGTTTCATGTTGTTGCTTGCGCTTCACGTTGCTGATATGTTAGTTGGTCCTCATGCCTTTGTTGCCAGGGAAAATCCTGTGATGTTGAAGTAGTGGTAATGCTGTTGCTACTGTTTTCCATCGTCGTTGTGTTCCACACAGTAGTGCGGTTAGTATAGGATTTTTTTTTTCTATTCTTTGCGGTCTAAGTGTTTTCTTACTGACCAATAATGCTTATGGATACTTATTGGTTTTCATATGTAGTAGTTTTTGTTCTCTTTTTCCTTTACTCCTTCCGCTTGATTTCAAGCGTTTGAAGGAGTGGTTTTTTACTATGCCAAAGTTTAGATTCGTAAAATGTGGGTCAAAAATATTTTTAAATGGGTTTGCAATATTTCCTTATTCTCCCTTTTATGTTTTCCCTCTTTTGCTAGGAGTTTTGCCTGTTGCTTGTTGCCCACTTTAGAAAGTTACCCAAATAACAATGGAGCAAAATGGCAAAAGCTCTACATATTGAAAGTATAACAGCAAAATTTGGAAAGGATTTGAGTTGCATTAAAAGTTTTGTTATTTTCAATTTCAATCATTAAAGTTATCGTCAGATTTCGTGCAACCAAATTTAGTTTTGCGGAAAATTCCATTTCGACTACAATTTCAGTGTAAGTTGGGAGAAAATAGTGTGAGCATGGCATACTTTTGGGGTATGAATAAATCTAATGCTAGCATCTGGGCAAAATTTTAATACATATATAAAAATATTCTCACTTGGTTTAATTATCTAGAAATAAAAAGTTTTTAAATTAAATCTGAATTTTCTTATACACGCCATTGGTTGGGTGAAACTAAAGTCGTCATTCAATTTGTTCTCATCAAAATGTAGCCGTAAGACTCTGTAAAGTACATATTCTTCACGGTGATGATATCTAGTCATTTCTGTCTGTCTACAGCTAATTGCTCAAAATTGTGCACATATACTTAAAAAAAAAAAATACAAAATAGATCAAATGGTTCAAGGCTCCATATAGGTAGCTGGAATATGAATAGTTTTTCCGATTCGACTTCCTGATATTTGTAGGGCACAAATTCACTACGATGCACCACAACTATTCAGGCTATGGAAAACGAAAACTACATTGAATTTTTTAGGTCACTTCATAAAGTCATTTGATAATGGTAAATGTAGAGAAAACGGGGTTTTGTAGATTTTTCTTTGTTCCACAAAATATCTGTTCCCATAGTGAGACCTTATTCTGAAACGGAAACGGTTTGGTCTACACCGTATCTGAGACATTTGCGTAATGTTAAAAGTAGACTTTTCAGAAAATAAAGGAAATGCATTACTTCATTGAATTATACCAATTTTTGAAGAACGAGCGCTCTGTACAATACTGAGCATATCAGATGTTATGTTGATTATCTAGTCAGGATGAGGAATTGTCTTTACAGTAATCCCAATAGTTTTTATTAGTTTGTGAATTCTAAGAGGAAGGTTCGGGATTTCCCTAGTTGCATGAAGCTTGATTGTAGGAAATCGCTTAACGTTTCGCAAACTTGCAGCTATACCAAGTTGTCTTGCAATTCCATCTAAGCTTATGACATAAGTAGGTTAAATTATTCCAAAAGTTTATTCTTATATAGGATGAGGTGCTAAATGGTTTCAATTTATTGAAGAGTTCTAAGAATAGGCCGAAAGGTGTACCGGTGATATTTTTAAATCTTGTCACTAGCGGACATATTCAACGATTCACTATTTTCAGGATATTTTCCTCATTCCTGGAAGTCAAGTTTTATAACAGATGAATTTATGAGAATTATTGGGGTATTGCGAAATTAAGTTGATAGAACTGCTGGTTTCTCGAAGGATAACCCATCACGGCTTTGTAAGGCGGAGGTCTACTTTGACCAATCCATTGGAACTGAAGTGTCGTAGGTTTTGTAATTAGATTTCAAACAGATATAATTTACGTTGATTTAAATAAGGCTTGTAATACTGTTGGGCACTATTTATTACTGTTTGAACTTGATACGATAGGTTTAACTTCAGTTATCTTCTTATTTACAAGATCGTATACAGAAAGTTTACCTGAATCATATTCTTTCTAAGGATATAGATGCTTGTTCTGGTGTTCCACAGGGCAGCCATTTAGGTTCATTGCTTTTCGCTCTGTGCTTGAATGATCTTCCATCAGTTATTTAGTGTTCAAAGATTTTAATAATCGCAAATGATGTGAAACTGTTTTGTAATTTAGATTCTCCGGATCGGTCACTGTGCTTGCAGAGCTATCTGCACTCTCTGGAGGACTGGTGCAGTGTAAATGGCATGGCGCTTAATCTTAAGAAGTTATCTTATTGTCAGGGCTAAACCTGTTCCAGGTGACTATTATGTAGGTTCTTATGAATTGGATAACGTAGATTTCTTTACTAATCTTGGTGTTATTTTGAATGGAAGATAACGTTTTATTTTGCACTTTGAATCGAACGTCGTTGTTGGGTTTTATACAACGGTCACACCCTTATGTGACCAAGTGTTTGTTTGCCGGCATAGGCCGGCCTGCAGTGGAATACGTTTGTGTGATTTGGAACCCATTCTACAAGTGCTTTTTAGATAGGATTCAATTAGTACAGGTTCATTTTACCATGGAATTCTTCCTTCCTACGAAAACCGCTTGAAACTTATAGATTTACCAACGCTCGAAAGGAGACGCTGATGCTAAGAGTCGTAATTGTCGTGAAATTATTGCGTGTTCAGATTGATTCCCCATTCTTAACTGGCGAATAAAGTTTTAATATTCCTCTTCGAAATACTCGGCATTACATTCCTCTTAGATTATCATTAGTGAAATTTAATTACGAATTAAACAACCAGCTTCGCTCATTGTTTGATGCATATAACAAATTGTACGATAGTATATGCTTCACCGATCCTATATATGTAATAACAAATTATATCATTCGTCTGTAGAGAAAACTGTATATTTCATCATCCTTTCATTGTTGTTTAATGTCTATGTTGCTTTAGACAAACTGTGTACGAGTTTGTTGATCTAAATCTAGTGTTTAACTGGCTGTGAAATTTAGCCAGTATTACCCTAACCCTCCATAGTTCGAACATCCCTACGTAATTGTAGGTGGCCCCTATGGTGTGGTAACGAAGGATAACATAAAAAAATAGCCTCGTCTTCTCACGATCAGGTTCTTCTCATAAGATCTTCGTCATCCTAGCGATCGTTTCGGTTTTCCACTGAGTTACATGCGCGTCCACCCAAAAATCTTCGAGTCAACCAAGTTTATTGAGGGTAGTCCTCTAGTTTTCACTGCCAAATTGTCTGATCTTTCATTCCCCCTTACTCTGATATAGCCCAGCACCCAAACCAAGAGGATTGTGCCATCCTCACAGTGCGCGTTAATCACCTTCGCACAAACGGACACTGTTTGTGACCTTACCGTCTTTGTTGTTATCGCCCCGATGACCAGTTTACGTGCTTAAAGATATGCACACTCGACGTCCTTGCGATAACATTACATAATACGCATTCCGACCAGATCTCCGCCTGCAGGACCGTATTATAGTCAGGCAGTCGAAAATAGATCTCATAACCTGGGTTGTCCGATTCTCCCACTCTGTCCTTTAACTTATATATTATATATGAATAGTATTGATATTCCCATAAATAATTTCCCAAATGTAATATCCACCTTTATTAAAAAAAAAACGACAAAGGCCATGCGGACAGACGGACATTTCTAAGCTGAATCAAGAGAAATTTCGAACTACACATTTTAAGGTGAAGTTTGTGCTTTTATAACAATTTTCATATAAATGCGTACTTTGTTTTCCAATTTTATGCTAGAACTTAAAATACTTAACTGGATTCCTAAATCCAACTTTGGGCGTCTTAGTGGCACTGTTTATCGTTAACCGATCGTCATAATATTTCGTAGATTGCGTTTCACTTTTCCTCCTTATGAGATTGGACGGTCTAATGAATTTTGATTTCTTTTTCTATGAAAAACTTTTAATCAAGTTACTACAATCCATCCCAGGGTGGCTGAGTTAAAAAAATCCCTTTGGATGCTTTGCACATCAATTTGTGCACACGACATCCGTCTTTCCATTGCAGATTCAATTATTCTCAATACTTTGAAAGCGATTGCTTTTTATGTCAAATCATTCAGCAAATTTTTAAAATGCTTGTTTTACTTAAAACGTTAAAATATTCCTATTTTTAACGTTAATGTATATATTTTTAAGAAATTACTTGGTTGTCTTACGATGCCTTTCTGCCCATATTCCCCCTACAGACATTATCACGTTTATGCATTACACCCTCAGTGTCCCTGAAGCATAGAGTTACAACATGCAAATATTCTATATAACACAACTCGTGCATAAACCTTATCCCCGAAAAGTATTCAATAAAAACGTAACATCCTTAAAGTATGCAACATTAATGGCTTTGCAAAAAATCATAAACATTCCTGTAAATTCTAAAGAAGTACCAGTATACACAGGAATATTAAAATTGAAGCAATCTTCTCCCACGCACAACGATATCATTGTAATATTTTCAAACTCTTAAATATTCGCATCACACACTTGTTTCGCAAATATTTTATTAGAAATAATGCTTTTTTATTTGATTTCTTATGAGTTTTCTCAATTCCTTCAGGACAATTTGATTTTCCAGCAACACACAACAAAGCACACACAGTGGAGTATAATCTTATGTCATAACATCATAAAGTGTGTCATACATTAAATATGCATTAATATGATTATGGCTTTTTATGATCACTGTTCACGATTTCATTCGTTTTCATTTGTTTTAAGGTTTCTGGTTGGAATTTGCAAAACGCATAACCAAACGAGCCAAATGAAGAAAGCAAATATCAATTTTTGATGAAAATGGGCGATAATCTCGTATATGATGTGCAATGCATGTGAAAGAAAAGTATTATATATGTCCTTTCTCTTCTCTTGCCGCTTGCCGCATGACTAGTATCATGTTTGTTATTCCGCTGAAGCAGACCAAAACAATTTTCTTGGGGAGACACACAAATCAGAGGAGATAAGTATGGTGGTGCGTACGATGTTCATGCTGTTTTTGAGTTGGGCGGCGATGATATTTGCAGATAGCAAGCCAATGCATTTGAAATGCCAGCACTTGCTTCGATATTGGAATGACATCAATTGCTTGATTTTATGTCTTTCTTATAAGTATTTCTTGTATTTAAATATAAATTGGAAAATTTTTGGGCTTAAGAGCGTTTATTTTGTTTTTGGATTGGGATTTTGTTTATGCTTTGAGGGATTTCAAATGAGGTCCTTAGGATAAATCGTGATCTCATTAGAAACGTTTTTGTTTTTGGCAGTGACCCTGCAGCATGTTTTGTAGTTATTTGCCAGCCTAAAAGTAGGCTACTGTATGCATTGGCCCAATGAATGCCCGTTAAATATGCAATATGATGCCTAGACAAAACAAAATGCAATGAGAATTTTTATACGGAAATATATGCGAGTGATTTCAAAATTCGATTATCATATAAATTGGAATATTAAGGGTACCATGGGTATTAACTAAACGCATAGAGATGGAAGCAAAAATATTTTTGGAGGTTTATATTCAATTTCAATTTTTGTGGAAAGGCCCTCAAGGGAAATATTTGCCAAAGAATGTAGAACATATGGTTATAGTGTAGACATATCAAAACATGAGACCACAGTGGATTTTCTGCCATTCACATGCAGGTGAAAGCGTGCTTAGTTGGACAGGGCCGAATCCTATAAGCCCTCCACCATGGATCGCATTTGTCAAGTTCTTTGCCCGGTATCTCTTTATAGGCAAACAAAGGATAACGGATAAAAATTGCTATGCTATTGGAGCTGTATCAAGTAATGGACCGATTCGGACACACTTGATTATGATTTTGGAGACCATAGTAGAAGTCATTGTGCCAAAATCAAGAAGTCAAATCGGGGTGTCGATTTGTATGGTAGCTTTATCAGGTTATGGAGCGACCATATTTGGCACGTATGTTTATGTTGATAGACGAGGCCGTTGTATAAAATTTCAGCCGAATCGAGAGAAAGAGGCTCAAGAAGTATAATCGGGAGATCAGTTTATATGGGAGCTATATCAGGTTATAAACCGATTTCGACCATAATTAGTACAGTTGTTAGAAGTCGAAATAAAACACTTCATGCAAAACATGGACTGTTATAGCCCATTTACCAGCCCATTCCCAGCTGACCGATACTAACAAGAAGTATTTGTTCAAAATTTTAAGCGCCTAGCTTTACTCCTTCGAATGTTAGCGTGCTATATATACATATATATTCATATGTATTCTTTGTTAAAGTTCAGGTCATTATTTCGATGTGTTACAATCAGAATGACGAAATTAATATACAAATCGGGTAAGAAATGCGCATTCTAAAAGCTCAAGAAGTACATTCTGGTTCGGTTTATATGGGAGCTACATCATGTTATGGACATATTCAAACCATACTTAACACGACTGTTATGGAGGTTAAAGCATAAGTCATTGTGCGCAATTTCAGCTGAATCAAGTAAATATTGCGCACTATAGGGGCTCAGAAAGTACATTCGAAAGATCGGTTTATATGAAAGTAGATTAGGATATGGACGGATTCAAACCATACTTGGCATGAATATTGTACGAAATTTCAGCCAAATTGGGTAAGATTTTTGCCCTCCAGGAGCAAAGGAAGTCATATCGATGGATCGCTTTATATGGGAGCTATATCCAAAACTGAACCGATATGACCCATTCGCAATTCCCAATGAACTATTTCAATAAGAAGTATGTGTACAAAATAAGAAGTAGCTAGCATCACCGGTTTGACCGCAATCGTGATTTTCACAGACGAACGGACAAACGATCATGGCTAGATCGACTCATAATATCGAGTTGATCAAGAATATATACACTTTAGAGGGTTCCAGATCAATATTTCGAGGTGTTATAAACAGGATGAGTAGATAAGTATACACCCATCCAATACAGAAAAAAATAACTCTTAGAAAAAAAGTGAGACTTTGAAATTCTCAACGAATTTTAGCATTGCATCAAAGACATTATTTGTTGAAGTACGTAAGTAAGACTCTACAAGAGACTTCACAATCAAAATTAATGAAATTTTGTGGACTTTCAACAAATTCTTTAGTTGAGTTAGTTGTTAAAATAAGCGTACTACCATGTAGAGCACAAAAACACAAGTTCGAGTCAGCCGGTCGGCCAAACAAATTTTTATTTATTTTTTTGCTTTAGGTCGTTTGGATTCAAAATAAATTGTTGCAGGAAAATTAACAAATTTCGTACTCTTTTTTTAGACCAAATTTGTTGTTTCTCTAAATTTGTTTTATTTGTGTATGGTGGAAGGCTAAACAAGTAAAAGCGTGCTAAGTTCGGCCGGGCCGAGTCTTATATACCCTCCACCATGGATCAAATTTGTCGAGTTCTTTTCCCGGCATCTCTTCTTAGGCAAAAAAAGGATATAAGAAAAGATTTGCTCTGCTATTAGAGCGATATCAAGATATGGTCCGGTTTGGACCACAATTAAATTATATGTTGGAGACCTGTGTAAAATGTCAGCCAATTCGAATAAGAATTGCGCCCTTTGTGGGCTCAAGAAGTAAAATAGAGAGATCGATTTATATGGGAGCAGTATCGGCCTGTCGACCCATTCAGACCATAATAAACACGTATGTTAATGGCCATGAGAGAATCCGTCGTACAAAATTTCAGGCAAATCGGATAATAATTGCGACCTCTAGAGGCTCAAGAAGTCAAGATCCCAAATCGGTTTATATGGCAGCTATATCAGGTTATGAACCGACTTGTACTTTATTTGACATAGTTGTTGAAAGTAACAATAAAAAACGTCTTCCGAAATTTCAGCCAAATCGGATAGAAATTGGGCCCTCTAGAAGCTCAAGAAGTCAAGACCCAAGATCGGTTTATATGACAGTTATATAAGGTTATGAACCGATTTGAACCATACTTGCCACAGTTGTTGGATATCGTAACAAAACACGTCGTGCAAAATTTCATTCCAATCGGATAAGAATTGCGCCCTCTAGAGGCTCAAGAAGTCAAGACCCCAGATCGGTTTATATGGCAGCTATATCAGGTTATGAACCGATTTGAACCATACTTGGCACAGTTGTTGGATATCATAACAAAACACGTCGTGCAAAATTTCATTCTAATCGGATAAGAATTGCGCACTCTAGAGGCTCAAGAAATCAAGACCCAAGATCGGTTTATATGGCAGCTATATCAAAACATGGACCGATATGGCCCATTTACAATACCAACCGACCTACACTAATAAGAAGTATTTGTGCAAAATTTCAAGCGGCTAGCTTTACTCCTTCGGAAGTTAGCGTGCTTTCGACAGACAGACGGACGGACGGACGGACGGACGGACAGACGGACGGACATGGCTAGATCGACATAAAATTTCACGACGATCAAGAATATATATACTTTATGGGGTCTCAGACGAATATTTCGAGTAATTACAATCAGAATGACGAAATAAGGATACCCTCCATCTTATGGTGGAGGGTATAAAAACGATAAGAGATATGTATGTGAATATGTTGGATTAGAGCGTACAGAAATGTATTTTTACAACCCATACCATAGAAAAGAAGGTATATTGTCATATTATCATTACGTTTGCAGCACATCGATATATCCATTTCCGATCCCACAAAGTAATCGCCGTAAAATTCTAAGACGACATAGATGGCATGTAGACCCATCTCTCCATTAAGGCTCATAGGCTCATGAAAGCCGCATTTGTTGCTCGATTTCGCTGAAATTTGTAACAGTGAGTTGTTCTAGGGTCTGCAATGTCGGAACCGAATATATTTTGAATCGAATCATATAGACCTATCTGTGGGTTGGGGTCTTGATCCCATAACAGCCGCATTTATTGCCCGATTTCACTGATTTGGAACAGGGAGTTGCACTATGCTCCTCAATATGCGAACCGAATATGGTTCACATCGGACCATGTTTAGATATAGACCGATCTCACGATTTAGAGCCATAAGCTCATAAAAATCGCATTTGTTGTTCGATTTCTCAGAAATTTGGAATTGAGTTGTTCTCCTCAATGTACGAACCAATTATAGTTTGAATGAGACCATATTTAGGTTTAGAACGATATCTCGGTATGGGATCTTAAGCCCAAATAGACCGATCCCCGATTTAGGGTCTTTAACCTATAAAAGATGCATTTATTGCCCAATTTCACTGAAATTTGGAACCGTGAGTTGCACTAGGCTCCACAATGTCCAAACTGAATATGGTTCAAAGCGCACCATGTTTAAATATAGCTGCTGTTTAGATAAAAGTCGAATTTTATGCTCGATTTCGTTGAAATTTGGAACAGTGAGTTGTACCCCTCAAAGTTCCTCAATGTACAAATATGGTTTGAAAGGGACCATATTTAGGCATATAGATTGTTCTCTCGGTATGGGGTCTTAAGCCCATAACAGCCGCATTTACTGGCCGATTTTGCTGAAATTTAGAACCGTTACTTGGGCAAGACCCCCTGTTGTCCGAACCAAATGAGTTCCAGATCGGACGTAATTACAATATAGTTGCCATACAGACCCATCGCCCCGTTTAGGGTTTTAAGCTTATAAAAGCCGTATTAGTTGCTCGATTTCGCTGACATTTGCAATAGTAAGTTTCGCTAGGCCTCCCAATATCCAACAAATGCGGACAAATATGATTCCGTTCGGACAATAGTAAAATGCTACATAGACCGATCATCCTATTAAGGCTTTTTATCCCACAAATAGGGGATTTGTTACCGGATTTCGCTGAAATTTGAATAGTAAAAAGGAGACCCCTTTCCATTGAGCTTAAAACTTGAATCGGACTGCACTCGTTGATATGTGAGAAGTTTGCCCCAGTTCTTTAGTGGAATGTTCATGGGTAAAATTTGCATATATTGTCAGAACTTTACTTAAAACGCAACTACAATATGTTTTCTGTACAAAAAAGAAAGAAAAAGTTTAGGTATTTTAGCAATTTAAAGGTGATTTTTTAAGAGCTATAGAAAAGTTTTAAAAAAAAAAATCTAGAAAAATGCATGAAATCTTTATTTCCACCGATAGTACGGCCCATATTATATAGTGTTTGAAAATTATTTCATGCAAATGTTGACCATAACTGCGCCTCAAATGGTCCGCTAAGTCCAATTTTTCAGCCGGTATCTCACGGATATATGTTTCATTGTTGTCTTCCAATGCGACAATTGAAGCGTGTATAGACATGAGCTTTAACATTAAGCGCCTCACGATGGCGCTTACCATTCACAGTTACGTTACGATTTGCATCATCTTTGAAGAAGTACGGTCCAATGATACTACCAGCCCATAAACCGCACCAAACAGTGACTTTTTCTGGATGCATTGGTAGCTTTTGCAATGCTTTTGGCTGAATGTCACTCCAAAATCGACTATTCCACTATACCCATTGAGCCAAAAATGAGCTTCGTCATTAAATAGCCGCTTCAGTGGGTTGATTAAACTGACCATTAAATGGAAGAAGCGCTCGATGAACTTTCTTAAAAGAGCACGCATTTCGATAATAAAATTCAATAATTTGCAAGCGATGTTCGGTTGTAAGACGATTCATAGCTAAAGACAGTGAAACAAAACACGAAACGAATGTGAATTGTTTAAACCAGCGTTGCCAAAAAGATAATAGCTAGAAAATCACACTTTACATGCAAATTGCAAATTTGTCCATGAACATTCCTTTAAGGAGTAGGGGCAAACTTCTCACATGTCACTGAGTGCTGTCCGATTCAAATTTTAATCTCAATGATAGGGGGCCTCCTTTTTATATCCGATTTCGAACGGCGTGCCGCAATGCGACACCTCTTCAGACAGAAGTTTTAACATGGCATAGTACCTCACAAATGTCGCCAGCATTAGGGGAGGATACCCACCGCTGAAAATTCTTTCTGATGTTCTCGCCATCATTCGAAACCAGGCGTTCAGCGTCCTAGGCGGACATGCTAACCTCTGCGCTACGGTGGCCAACCACAATTAATATGTCCCTACTAAAAGCAAATCTCATACAAAATATCCTACTCTCGGAGTTAATCATATTTAGAGAAGAGAAATTCAGTCGCTGTGCTTTATATTAGCAATATTTTTGCCTGCTCCTAAACGCTAGAATTGTTGCCCAGTTTTAGTTAACCTTTATCTCGTACATTGTTCATTGATAATGGCCTGGAACCGACCGTGTAACATGCATTTAATATACTTTGTGATGTTTTTTTTTTTCTCAATATTTCAACATGATTCTTACTATTTGAAGTAGATTATAATCTTTTGTAACAAATTGCCAACCAATATCATAATTTTCTGCTAAAAAAAAGAAAATAACGAGCTCAACAGTTTGAAACTGCTTTTGTTTTTTTTTTGTATGGATACTTTTTTGGCCTCTCCCGCCCCATATACCATTTGATGTCTCATGAAAGAATGTTTCTTGCAAATCATGGTGGAAAATATTGCTCTATTTAAACATGGTGATAAGTTAACTCTGCCTCTTACCTTTCGCCAGCACCTATAGCAATACCACCACATCTCCATCAAGAGTTTGGTGAGTTTCGCAACCACGATAAGAGGTACTATGGGCTACCCAGAACCACTCTACACGTAGCACTTAAACAACATAAATGGGAACATAACTTTAGTTACTTTCTTGGCAACATCTAAAAAGTTTAGAAAAAAAGTAGAAACAAGTGGTGCCTCAAGAGAAAAAGAATGACGTACAGAGAACGCGGAAAAAATAACAAAAAAAACCTTCAAGAACTAGAGAAAGTATGCGAATAAAATGCCATTATCAACTAAAATAAACTAAAGATGGTATACACCGGCCCAAACACTCTGCAACACACATACAGAGCAGGGCATAGCCAGGATTCTCATACTTTCAACATTGTGAAGATACCAAGCAAAGCGAGTGGAGCGAGAGTGAGTATCGTCAGCACGAGTAAGTAGTAAATTTTCTACTTCAAATGCCATTAATAAAAATTTCAAAAGTAAGATAAATGATGCTTAAAATGGCAAATGCAAGTTGAGAACATAATTGAAATTATGACAAGAACCTACAGATTGTCAATGACTGAATGAATAAAAGTATAATACTACTGCTCACAAAATTTGTGTGTGTGTGGGTGCTGGGTACTCCTTAAGAGCAAATGCTTTGCCAAAGAAGTTGTTACACCCATGGCAAATTATTGCTGAAAGCTACCAAAGCTCATAGATATGTGCCTCCATAGAGGACAGCAGTGATGGGCAAAGTAAAAAAAAACATAAATTCTGGGAAATTTGAGATTACATTTCTTCATTGTCATAGCTCGCTCATGGCATTTTACAATAATGATGACTCAGTACTGAGCACTAACATTTCATTTTGTTCTCTGCTATGTTATTCTTCATCCTTCACTAAATCAACATCTCAGTACCTGTTCACTGGAAATGGTTGTGCAAGGTAAGAGTAGAAGATGATAGTAATAGCACCTACCTAGGAATTCAGTTGAATTACTGTCACTTACATCAGACAGTGGGTTACGTTGTATAAAAAGTCGCCTTAACACCTGTGCCAATTACATTCCAAATGGGACGATATTTGGCTATAGGAGATATAAAATCCAATCTCCAGATGGAACTTCTAGAGTTCATTTAATGCTTATTTTACCCAATTTCGTTTAAATGTGGCGCAGTGGGTTGTGCTTAACCCCTCTACGCCAATTTATTGTATTCGAACTCTTATATAAAGCTATCTCCGACTTGAACTTCCTTAAACCCAAGATGGCCCCATTATCATTGGCTGAAATTTGGTACACCGTCTTCAGTGGTGACTGTAAACATCCTTGGATAGTATAATCTTAACTCGTATCTAAATCCCCTCTTTGGATAAATGTTTTACGACCCTACGAGAGGGCACAGTTCTTATTCGATTTGGCAAAAATTTTATGATGACTTCTTCGATGAACTCCAAGATATTTATAAAGTACTAGCATACTCCAGCTTCCTTCGCTGCCCCCGATGGTAAGCCCAATGTCAAGGTGTAACTGTATCTCAATCTAATCCGTAAAGAATGTAACATTTTGTAAGCTTGAGTGCCCAAAAGGCTACCATTGAATCTTTAGTTCTTAGCGACGGAAGAAGAAAAACAATTAGACTACTCTTTGCATGAATACAGGCTCTGTGTCTCCCATTCGCCGTACCCTTGAGTAGTTTAAATCCCGGAATTCTTAGTCCACGAACCATTCATTTCTTCCCACACTTATGGCTGCTGCATAAGAGCCACGTCAAATGCCCCTGACATCAGGAGGACCTTAAGTGCCGCCGAAGCGACCAACAATGGTATAGATTTATCTGTGAAAACCGGACCAAAATCAGGATTGCGTTCCTCATCTTCTGATTCCGCCGGGAGTTCATCCTCACAAGATTCGTTAGATCTTGTCATGATGACCTTCTGTACGCATCCAGGGGCAGGTGGAAAAGAAGCGCAACCACTCTTCCTTTGGACACTGAACACTTGCGGTGTAGACGATTCCTCCTTAGATGCTTCACCAGCTGCTGCTGTCGAAGTACTTTTTGAGTTCCGTCCTTCCCCTCTGGCGCAAACCTTGAGCTCAGTTCAACCGGATGAGCCACCCACGCGGGGCTTATTTGGTCCCATTTCGAAGCCATCCCCCCTGTCACGATTGTGGCAGTGGGAACTTTCTGTCTCCTGCAATTCGCCAAACGTAAGTGATATGGTCGAGTGTGGCCTTCGGGCAAGTGTTCAGCAGCAACTGCTGAGTCGTCTCCTGATTTCCCAACCCCGCCGTTTTTATAGACCTTCAGTTTGAACTTGTAGAATCCGTAGGATACAACCCCTTCAGACTAGTTGAGGTCTGCGAGACAGCCGGAGTTGAGTACGAATACTGCATGTCTCCGGCCACCATCAGCCTCATTTAAGTATCGATTCGGGATCAAAGGGTATTCCATGGTATCCAAGCATTCACCATTGGTCGAGAAGGAATATCTTCCTTCTTCACTAAATCTAGTGTGCACAACGATACCCTTCAATTGAGCGTTGACCTCCGAAGGCAATTAGTTTGTATCGGCCCAATACCAGCCTGCATCGTCACAAACTGGAAGAGACCCAGGAAATGCCGCCAGGAAATAGGAGTATACTAATGACAGTTCATTGACTTTCCCACTCCAATTATTCTCCTAGGTATGCAGCCCTGTTCTTCTCCCTTGTCAACAACTGCCATAACCAAACTGTCCCTAGCGACATTAGCAAAGGTTGTGGGACCCATCTTGCTATTGTTAGCCCTAGTTCTTTTAGGCATGGGATGACCTCCAGGTGACCGCAGCCTTTTGGCTGACTCCGGTGTCGTTTCCGAATCTAGAGCGATGCGTATTCTATTATTCCAACCGCTTAAAGACCGTGTTGGTTTGCCGGGGAAAGCCGATGGCCTAGACAAATTACAGGCATGCAAAGAAGGAATAGGTTCGGCCTTGTCCTTTAGACTCGAACCAGTTGTCTTCGTCAAAAGCCCCTGCTGACCAGTCGTCTTTCGGCTAGTGGAACCTGGAGCAGCCGCTCCACCAGTCGAGGTTTTAATAGCAGACAGCATGCTACGGCTTGACACCAAAACCGCAGATGTTGGGTCTTTGGAGTCCATTCTAAGCCTGCTCCCGGGCTCTAGATAGGCCGCTCCACTGGAAACAGACGCAGATCATCAACCTCCAAATGGATACCTCTATCGCAGCTATCCTTGGGTGAATTAGCCACTGTAAGGGTATTTATTGACCAATCTTCCCAAAACTTCATACAAGGCTTTACTTTACGACTTCCTCAGTGTCTATGAAACTTGCTTGAAATCGGTTCAGATTTACATATAGCTCCCATATATGTTCGCCCGATTTGCAGTAATAATGCAATGAAATGGTCATTTGTTAACCGATTCTCTCAAAATTTGGCAGGAAGGGTTTTCTTATGACTCTCGACATTGCTTGTGAATTTCATGGAATTCGGTTAAGATAAAGATATAGTTCTCATATGTATATATCGCCCGATGCTCGAAATCGATTCAGAATAAGATATAATTAATTTGTAATTTGCAACTATAATCTGGTACCAAAATGTACGAATTTTGAAAAAATAATTTAGTCACCCATGTACCAAAAGATACGAATTTTGAAAAAAAAATATTTCATCACCCATCATATATATATTTCCTAATTGTAACTATACGCTAAATTTCAGAGCTCTAGCTCTATCAGTAAACAAAATACCAAATGCTGTGCTAAACGTACGTTTTCTGTCGTTTCGAGAACAGCTCACATTTTTTCCCAGAATTTGGAAATTATAGCTCTATCCGTTTACCTTGTTCAAAGATTCCCCATTTCGTACATTTTTGGTTCCTAAATGGATAAATTTCCAAAAACTCATATAATCACCCAACTTTTATTGCTATAGTGTACCTAAGTACCAAAGTTCAAAGCAATAGCTGAATTCGTAAAGAGGGTACCAAATAGTACCAATTGCGGCACTATTCGTACTATTTCTCCCACTTTTGGTACTATTTTGCGAAACTTTTTTCACCAAGTCTTATTTTTTCGAGACGTCTTTAACCCAAGACGCCCAAAATTTGTTCTACTAGTCCTTTCCGTTCGCTCTCTAGAAACATTCACTATTTCGTACTATTCGGTACTTTCTAGTATGAATATCACAAATTTCCGCCTACGATCTAAGACGCACATTCATGCCAAGTTTCATGGTTCTAGCTTTAGCCGTTTGGGCTGGGCGTCTGTCAGTCACGGAGCTCTTTTATATATATAGAAGAAGAAGATAATCTGAATGGGTCAATAACCTGATATAATGTTATAGGAGTTGTCTCCCAATTATATTTCTTGGGCTTCTGCAAAACGAAATTCCAAAATACGTTGCAATTTGAATAGTTAAGAACCTATATTATCATTTTTATACCCTCCACCATAAGATGGGGGGTATACTAATTTCGTCATTCTGTTTGTAACTACTCGAAATATTCGTCTGAGACCCCATAAAGTATATATATTCTTGATCGTCGCGACATTTTATGTCGATCTAGCCATGTCCGTCCGTCTGTCCGTCCGTCCGTCCGTCCGTCCGTCCGTCCGTCCGTCCGTCCGTCTGTCTGTCGAAAGCACGCTAACTTCCGAAGGAGTAAAGCTAGCCGCTTGAAATTTTGCACAAATACTTCTTATTAGTGTAGGTCGGTTGGTATTGTAAATGGGCCATATCGGTCCATGTTTTGATATAGCTGCCATATAAACCGATCTTGGGTCTTGACTTCTTGAGCCTCTAGAGTGCGCAATTCTTATCCGATCAGAATGAAATTTTGCACGACGTGTTTTGTTATGATATCCAACAACTGTGCCAAGTATGGTTCAAATCGGTCCATAACCTGACATAGCTGCCATATAAACCGATCTTGGGTCTTGACTTCTTGAGCCTCTAGCGTGCGCAATTCTTATCCGATCAGAATGAAATTTTGCACGACGTGTTTTGTTATGACTTCCAACAACTGTGCCAAGTATGGTTCAAATCGGTCCATAACCTGATATAGCTGCCATATAAACCGATCTTGGGTCTTGACTTCTTGAGCCTCTAGAGTGCGCAATTCTTATCCGATTGAAATGAAATTTTGCACGACGTGTTTTGTTATTATATCCAACATCTGTGCCAAGTATGGTTCAAATCGGCCCATAACTTGATATAGCTGCCATATAAACCGATCTTGGGTCTTGACTTCTTGAGCCTCTAGAGGGCGCAATTCTTATCCGAATGGAATGAAATTTTGCACGACGTGTTTTGTTATGATACCCAACAACTGTGCCAAGTATGGTTTAAATCGGTCCATAACCTGATATAGCTGCCATATAAACCGATCTTGGGTCTTGATTTCTTCAGCCTCTAGAGGGCACAATTCTTATCCGATTTGAATGAATTTTTGCACCAAGTATTTCGTTATGATATCCAACAACTGTGCCTAGTATGGTTCAAATCGGTCCATAACCTGATATAGCTGTCATATAAACAGATCTGGTGATTTGACTTCTTGAGCTTCTAGAGGGCACAATTCCTATCCGATTTGGCTGAAATTTTGCATGACGTATTTTATTTTTACTTTCAACAACTGTGTCAAATAAGGTTCAAATCGGTTCATAACCTGATATAGCTGCCATATAAACCGATCTAGGATCTTGACTTCTTGACTCCTAGAGGTCGCAATTATTATCCGATATGCCTGAAATTTTGTACGACGGATCCTCTCATGACCATCAACAAACGTGTTTATTATGGTCTGAATCGGTCTATAGCCCTACACAGATCCCATATAAATCGTTCTCTCTATTTTATTTCGTGAGCCCCAATGGGCGCAATTCTTATACGAATTGGCTGAAATTTTACACAGGTCTCCAACATATAATTTAATTGTGGTCCGAACCGGACCATATCTTGATATCGTTTTAATAGCAAAGCAAGTCTTTTCTTATATCCTTTTTTGCCTAAGAAGAGATGCCGGGAAAAGAACTCGGCAAATGCGATCCATGGTGGAGGGTATATAAGATTCGGCCCGGCCGAACTTAGCACGCTTTTACTTGTTCGATTTGCTCCCTTCAAAATTATCCTTATTTGATACTTCAAATGATCATCTTTGGCTCGTTGTTTTTCGCACTGTACCTTGTGTGAAAGGTTTCGACTTGACTTCTACCATCTTTCTTAGACATCTACAAAAGCCAAGCACAAACAATGCATTCAGCTTTATAAATATTCTTGCTTTCTGTAAGTCATTCTGTGGTAGGTATAAACTTGAGGATTTGTCATCATCATTCCACTTGTCGTCCTTGTCATCGCTATGACCATTATTGTATAATCACTGGATCCTCCTTTTGTATATTTCCTGTACTCCTATGGCACACAGTCTGTCACTGGTAGAGTGTGCAGTTACTTACTTTACTTACCTAACTCATGGTTTGCTATTATTAATGTTGTTTTTGTGCGAAATCACTGGAATATGTAGGAAAAGGTTGTCATTATAGAGACACTTAAAAGTGAAGTGAAATTTTCTTCTCAGGTTTTCAAATCTCTTTCTGGTAATAATAGTTTGTCTCGTTTGCAATTTGTGCCTTGTGTTATTTTATGAAAGGATTTATTGAAAAGTATTGCGTCTCTAGGAAACCATAGTAAGAAAAGGATTATAAAAATGATTTTTTTAATGTGGTCGGTTCGTAATTGGGTTCTAATTTTATATCATTTTTTTCAGAGAGATCGATGAAGCTATAGAATTTATTATATTCAACAAAGGGTCGACGTAAAGGGTCGTTGATTGTATAGTATGATGTAAAATAATTTATTTCAAGCAGCTAATAATTACCCGATGATCTTAAGGGAAGATTTATGTTAATTCTATTCAAAATGAAATCGGAGATTATTTTGCCTTGCATTATATTGAGAAAGAAAGTTATATTTAGCATTATTCGACGGCTTAATAATGTCGGTAATTTCCTTAAATTTAATCTGCACTTATACGACGGAGAACCGCAAGATCCCAGCTTCGCCCCTAGAGGCAAAATAACAGAAATTGTTTCTGTATATACTCAGTCGCATTTGACTGAGTGGAATAGACTGGATCTCATATTCCAAAGTAAAACGTACAAATAAAATATATAATTGTGTCGTTACTAAGGGATCTGAAAAATCTTTACTTCAATGTTTGATAAATCCCAGACTTCTATATGATTTATTCTTAATTAAAGAAATATGTTTTCTGAAATCTAACCCTTGGTCCAGTAGAATACACAAATCATGAATAGAGTCCACATTCTCCACCATAAAATCATTCAAATAATAGCTTGTATCAATCTTCCTCAGCCGAAAGAACGGCATATGTTTACATCCCTAACCAGATAGTATTGCACCATTTATACAATGGATGGTGGCTGAACTGTTTAAGACCGGTGGCGACACGCTGCATCAGCTCGTCTGCGTCGTTGTTTGGAGTATTTTGATTGGAATCCCAGCATTCTATGTCCCGTACACAAGAAAGGGCAGAATATAGTATGCGCCAAGTATATAGGAATAAGTCCCCTCCCCATTGCAATCAAGATCCTATCGAGCGTGCTGTGTAAAAGATAAAAGTTGTTTGGCATTGAACGTTTCGGAGGAGAGTGGTTCAGCGAGCGTGGTCTTGCAAAGTCGTATCTGTTTTGCAGGGATACCAAACTCACCGTAGCGTAGAGGTTAGCATGTCCGCTTATAACGTTCAACACCTAGGTGCGAATCCTGGCGAGACCATCAGAAAAAATTGTCAGTGGTGGTTTTCTTCTCCTAATGCTGATAACATTTGTGAGGTACTATGCCATGTAAAACTTCTCTCCAAAGAGGTGTCGCACTGCGACACGCCGTTCGGACTTGGCTATAAAAAGGAGGCCTCTTATCATTGAGATCGTACTGCACTCATTGATATGTGAGAAGTTTGCTCCATAGTGGAACAGGGGATTTACGGTTCAAATCGGTCTATAACCTGATATAGCTTTCATATAAATCGATCTCCCGATTTGACCTCTTGAGCTCCTGGAAGCAACAATTTTTGTCCGATTTGGCTTAATTTGCACGTGATTTTCTATTATGACTTCCAAAAACGTGAGCCAAGTACGGTCCAAATCGGTCTATAACCTGATATAGCTTCCGTATTAACCGATCTCCCGATTTGAATTCTGGAAGCCGCAATTTTTGTCCGATATGGTTGAAATTTTGTACGTGATGTTCTATTATGACTTTCAACAAGTGTGTCAAGTACGGTTCAAATCGGTCTATAACCTGATATAGCTCCCATATAAACCGATCTCCCGATTTGACTTCTTGAGCCCCGGGAAGCCGCAATTTTTGTCCGATTTGGCTGAAATTCTGCACGTGATGTTCTATTATGAGTTCCAAAAACATGTGCCAAGTACGGTCCAAATCGGTCTGTAACCTGATATAGCTTCCGTATAAATCGATCTCCCGATTTGAATTCTTGGGTCCCTGAAAGCCGCAATTTTTGTCCGATTTGGTTGAAATTTTGCACATGATGTTCTATTATGACTTTCAACAAGTGTGTCAAGTACGGTTCAAATCGGTCTATAACCTGATTTAGCTCCCATATAAACCGATTTCTCGATTCCAACAAGTGTGTCAAGTACGGTCCAAATCGGTCTATAATCGATTTGAATTCTTGAGCCACTGGAAGCAACAATTTTTGTCCGATTTGGCTGAAATTTTGGACGTGGTGTTATTCTATGACTTCCAACAAGTGTGTCAAGTATGGTCCAATAATATAGCTTCCAAATAAACCGATCTCCCGATTCCAACAAGTGTGTCAAGTACGGTCCAAATCGGTCTATAACCTAATATAGCTTCCAAATAAACCGATCTCCCGATTTGACTTTTTGAGCTACTGGAAGCCAAAATGTTTTGTCCGATTTGGCTTAAATTTTGCATGTAATGTTCTTTTATGAACGTTACATGTCAAGTATGATCTAAATCGGTCTTTAACCTGATATAGCTCCTATATAAACCGATCTCCAGATTTGCCTTCTTGACTTTTTGACTATTAAAACAAACAGCACTTTGTCTCGCTTGCTTTAAAATTTACTCTGACGGAGAAATCTACCCATCTGTAATCCGCCTCCTGTATCCAATCTCATTGCGACCTGGCCTATGGTCGAATGAATATGAATGACAGAGATTATTGTCATCCGCAAATGTGTAGATTGTATTCGAAGTCTGACTCAGTTGTCAATGAATATAAGAAAAAGAGAGGGAGAAAGGGCAGAGGCTTTGTTACACCTGTTGTTAATTTGTATTTACCACAAGAGAACCAATCTACTACAACTCGAATAGTACGATTCTCTAGAAAGATCGATGTAAATCGGGCGAACTTATTACCGACACCAAATGCGATAAGCTTTACTAGGAGTGAACCGTGTCAGACTCTATCAAATGCTTTGCCACGACTTTACTCTCACTAAACTGGTGCATAGATTGATTTCACCATTCCGACAGAAATGCAATCAGGTGCCCGTGGAGCGATTTCTGCGGACCTCATATTGTCGGCCAGTAAGAAGGTCATTGGACTCTAAATACATTACAAGATGGTGGTTGACCATGGTCTCCATAACCTTGGAAAGCGCGGAGCATATCGCGATTATTTATAATCCACTATGTCTATAGCTATATCCAAATATGGGCCGATTTGGATCAGCCTATGGGCGAAAGAATATGAATGACAGAGATTACTTTCATCCGAAAATGAGAATGAATGAGGATTCGAAGTCTGACTCAGTTGATCGTCAATGAAAATAAGAAAAAGAGAGACAGAAGAGGCAGAGGCTTGTGTTAAACCTGCGGTTAATTTGTATTCATCAGTAATTGGATTCATCTAGAAAGATCGATGTAAATCCAGTGCCACGACCTGACTCTCACCAAAACGGGTGTATAGATAGACATCACCGTTTCGGCAGAAATGCTATCAGGTCGCCCGTGGAGCTATTTCTGCGGACCTTATATTGTCGGCCAGTAAGAAGGCTATTGGACTGTAAATACATCACAAGATGGTGGTTAACCATGCTCTCCATAATTTTGGAAGGCGCGGAGCATATCGTCATTATTAATAATCCATTATGTGTATAGCTATATCCAAATATGGACCGATTGGGATCATATTCGGTTTAGATGCCGATATCCTAGTTTCAAATTTCAGCCAAAACTGGTACCAAATGCGCCTGTAATGGGATTAAGACCCCAAATTGGCTGATTGGTCTATATGACAGCTATATCTAAATGGAGCCCGATCTGGACTATATTCGGTTTGGATATCGGGATGCTCAATACATCTCAATGTTTCAAATTTCAGCGAAATAGGGTAATAAATGCGACTGTTATGCCTTTAAGCACTATATCAGAAGATCGGTGCATATAGTCCGATGGGGGCCATATTTGCCATGGATGTCAAGAGGTCTAATAGAACTCACTGGTTCATCAAAATCGATTAATAAATGCGCTTTTTATCAGCTTAAAGCCCCAAAATCGGTAGATCGGTCGATATGGCAGCTATGTCTAATTAAAGTCGTATGACGATTATACTCGGTCCGCGTATTGAGAGGCCTAGTGCAATTCACTTTCTCAAATTTCAGCGAATTCGGGTTTGATATGCACCTGTTATGGCCTTAAGAACCTATGTCTGGAAATCGGTCTATATGGCTGTTATATATAAATATAGTTCGAACCAGTCCATATTTGGTATGGATGTCAAGGGCTCTAACAGAACCCACTGTTCCGAATTTCAAGTCTATAAAAAGACTTTTATAGGCTTGAGACCCAAAATCGCCATATCGGTCTATTTGGCAGCTATATCCAAATATAGTCCGTTATGAACCCTATTCGTTTTGGATTTCGAGAGTTCTAATAACACTTTCTGTTTCAAATTTTAGCGAAATCGGGTTAGAATTGCGCATGTTATGGCCTTAAGACCATATACCGGCAGATCGTTCTATAATGCAGATATACATTGTCCGAACGGGACAATGGCAGGTATGTCGAGAGGCTTAGATGAACCCACCGAAGAACCTGCATATGGAAGAAATACCAATTTGTGCCAAATTTCAGCTCAATATCTCAATTTTTGAAAATTGTAGCCTGATTACTATACTAGGATACCAACACGAAAAGACGGACGGATAAACAGACGGGCAGGCACTCCGACATAATTAAATCGCTTTAGAATTTTACGACGATCAAGAATATATATGCTTTGTTGGATCGGAAATTTATATTGTGATGTGTGCCAACGGAATGACTAAATGAATAAACCCCTAGAAAAATGCGTATTTAAAAGGTTTTTATTTTGTCAGAGCAGATTTTGAGATTGAAAACCGCTCCACTCCCGCTCCGCTCCGGGTTCAAGAAATGTCGCTCCCGCTCCGGCAAAATTAGGTCTGCTCAGCTCCGCTCCACGTTTCACTTCGAATCCCTGGTTACTACGAAAGTCAACGAATATGAAAGAAATTGCAAAATTAAAACACATAAAATGTAATTCAAAAATGCAAATTTTGCCCATGAACAGGGGCAAACTTCTTACAGATCAATGAGTGCAGTCCGATTCAAGTTTAAGCTCAATGATAAGGGGTCTCTTTTTTATAGCCGAGTCTGAACAGTACGACACCTCTTTGGAGAGAAGTTTTACATGGGAGAGATGTTTTCACAGCACCTCACAAAGTCGCCAGCATTAGGAGCGGATAACCACCGCTGAAATTTCAGCGTTCAGCGTCATAGGCGGACATGCTAACCTTTGCGCTACGGTGGCCTATAATTCTACATTATGAAATTTTTTAATTTTGTAATATGTTATATCCAAAACATTGTGGGTGATCTACTCCCTGCTCATCTTTATCCAATAGCTTTCTCTTATATTAAACTATCCCAAATACTATTCAATTTGAATGAAAAATCAATTAAAAGATTTCTACGACATTATAAATAAAAAAAACTTCCATGCTCTTTTAACATTCATCACTAATGGTATTTTAACAAATTTTTCTTCTACAAATTCCTCAAACTTATGAAATATCCCTTGGGAGTTTTAGCCCAGTTAATGCTTAGAAATGTGATTATTGCTAAATTCTTTGCCAAAAATTCTGCGAAATATTCTTCTACGATGGATGGGCTCAAAGCAGTTGCTTAAATGGATGGGACATCCTCCTTAACAGACCACATTCTACGGTCGTCTCCTCCCTCCATTTTCTTTAATAAATTTTGACCATTAAAACTTTTTTGTATTCACAAACAACATTTCCCCATTGATTTTATGGCATCTAAAGCGATTGAAATATTTTAACAATTCTAGACATTTTATATGTGACCCCTCCAACCAATCTGAAGAGCATTCTGAAGGGCATCACATATGATAAGAAATGCTTGGTTTTTTTTTGCAATATTTATTTAAAAATTTCAACATGGATTTTTCTTGGGGACAAAGTATTTGTAAGTTAAAACTACAATTTGAGACAACATTTGGTGGCTATGATGTCATATAAAGATTTTCATTGCAATATGTGGACCACAACATAGCAAGCAAGTGGTCCCAAAAGAACCTTCTCGGTGGGGGTTGGAGAGCATCCCCCTTTTCTTGCTGCGGAGAGCTGACAAGAAAAATAAAAACGTACATCATCGAAGCCAATATGATATTGATAAGTATCGCTTACTGTTGATTATCACTTCAGTGATGATACCCATACCCCCACATGCCAGCTCACACTTTGGGGTCGGTGGGGAGAAGGGGGGCTTAGGCCTTGACGTTTGTGTTCTACTTCTTTGGGGGTTGCTACCAAGGAATGAAAACGAAAGCCCGGAAGCCGGAAATGCATGATGTTCTTTATTTGATACGCATTAAAGTGACATATTTAAACATTTTTTGCGGCTTATGGTGCAAATAAGCAAGCGTAGCAAACACGAGGGTGGCTGCCATGACAAAACTTAAAGCTTTTGTGGGACTTTGCCTTTGATGGTAGCGATGCTGCTTCTTAAGGAGGGTTGCATTTTCCTCGAATGGCCTGTATCTTGTTTAGCTTTCATGCAACCCCCCTTTGGCATGGATGTTTCTAATAATGCCGATGGCCTTGGCTTTTTGTTGTGTTTTTTTTTCTTTCATGGTCTTGGATTTTCATTATTAGAAGATGTTAAAGAAAAATGGTTGGGGGGAGTTGGAGGCTTATAACCACTGTATATAATGAATTGGATTTTGATATCTAAATTAAATCTGCGAGTTGTAGACGCAGACAAAAGGAAACTTTCTTCGAACTCTGATAGATGAAAAGGAGTTCTAAGCCAACAATAGAGTTAACAAATTTTTGCAGAGTACAACCTAAGCCCCCTGACCAGTTTCTGTAGTGTGAAGAATAGAATGTTGGTTCAACTTCATGAGGTATAGAAACATAGAGTTTTAGGAACTTTTACGCAAACAGTACCCAAAATATCACATACTCATATGTCCTTGCAGAATTGCCTGGGCCTCTGCAAGCCTGTGACGATGCAGGATGCTTTCGGGTATCAACACTCATTTGAGGTGTATCGTGATGCGCTCTAAAATAATCGGTGAGATGTGGCCAGGGACAACACTGGATTGTGTCAAGAAGGAAGATATTCCTTCTCGATCCATGGCACATGGATATCAAGGATTCCCTCAGAACCTGAATCCATACTTGGGAGACTAAGGTACTGTAATCTCAATTTTTTTAACCAGCGACTGGAAGTTTTAATGAGGGTAATGGCGATCGGAGACATGCAGTATCTATATAAAACTGCGATTGTTTCGGAAACTTCCACAAGTCTGAAGGAGTCGTTTCATATCGATTCAACATGTTGAAGCTGAAGGTCTACAGAAGCAGTGGGGTTGGGGAAACAGGAGACGACTCAGCAGTTATTGTTGAACACTTGTCTGAGGAACTATTGACTACACCTCTGAAGTCTGGAGAATTGCAGGGGCCTGAAAATCCCCCTGTCACGATCAGAAGAGGGAAGGCGACGAGACGAGATTGACAAGCCTTGTGTGGGTGGGTAATCCGGTAGGATTGGGCTCAAAGTATGTACCAGCGCGGAAAGACGGAACTAAAAAGTATATCGACAGCAGCAGCTACTGAAGCATCTAAGGAGGAATCATCCACACCGCAAGTGTCCAATGTCCTGCTTTCTCAACTGCCCCTGGATGAGTAAGGGAATCATGACAAGATCGAGCGAATCTTATAGGGATGAACTTCAGTAGGATTCAGAAGACGAGGGTAACGCAACTGTGATATAAAATCAGCATCCTGTCTAAGGGCCGGTTTTTTCACATAAATCACCATCTTTGTAAGACCGCTTCAGCGGCACTAAAGGTCCTTCTGATGGCAGGATATGGCATACCTTAATGGGATGCCATACCTCCATGGGTGTTTGGAGGTATGGTTCCTGGGCAAAGAATTCCTGGTTTTAAACTATTCAAGGCTACGGGACATTTGACGTTGTTCCATGGACGTATGGAGGAATGGTTAGCGGACTATTCAAGGATACGAAGAATGAAAGACACAGAGACTGTATTCATGTGAAGAGTAGCCTTAATGTTTTTCTTCTTCCGTCCCTAATCCCTGAAGTTTCAGTCGCAGCCAGTCCTTGATGACTTGCCCGTAGACTAAGGAAGGTCCTATACACGAAATTTATTACTGTGGGATATACTCAGAAGTCAGAGAATGTATAGACAATGTCTAGTGAGGAAACACTAGAACTACTCGCCGACAAACATTTCCCGTAAAACTCTTCCACGAACAACGTTCTCACTGATATGCAATTGTCGGAAATAGGGGAAATTGTATCTGACCCTAAAATGCTTTGGGCGATGAAAAATTTGGACTACTTTAAATAGCCAGGCCCTTATGATGTATCACCGATTGAACTGAAAGCTGTGATGATCGCTGTGTCCGATAGAGTGGTGTCTTGGCTTAAGGAGATATACTCTGCTTGTATCAGCATGTCGGCCATGTTCATTCCAAGCTAGGATAGACCTTCCCACAACGGCGAAAGTCTGTCATCTTTTATGCAAAAGACTCTAGCGAGTTCGAAAGAAACATATTTTTGGGCAAAAATCCCTGATGATCGCCTCTCGCGGCAACAGCATCAGAAGGGCAAGTCCCCTGAAAGTTGGGGTGGTTTAAACCGCGTTTAATACACTGAATGCATATTGCAGTTGCCGCACCTTTAATGCTCTATGGTGTTCTGGTCTGGTGAATAGCGATTCACGAGTCCACTTTCTGTTCAATACTGAGCCGGATTCAAAGGATAATTGTGCATCACAGCCACATTGAAGGCTACACCATCTGATGCATTAAATTTAATGTTCTACTTTTTTGGCCATGCGGAAAAACTTTTTCTTTGCTCGGGCGGCTATAGATACTCTGCTATACTTGATACAAAGCCCGCAGCTTCTGCCAATGTGGATTACAAGTTACCTGAGCCGCTCTTTGATAAAAAGTACTGTACCCCTATTCCTCATAGAAAAGATTGCAACAACAATATTCCTGATGATATAAGTTGTATAGACTTCTTTTTTAATAGACCTCTGAAGAACTAGCACCGGCCATAACGAGAAGGATTCCCGACCACTATAGTTTGTATCAAGCAAAAATCCTAGCAATTTAAGAAGTGGTGGAATGGCTAAGATATAATGTCGTAACGACGGTTGGCATGAATATTTTCTCATTTAGGAATTCAAGAACTGCCCTCGACTGTCGACGTGATTGCGAGACTGGGAACTTCCTTACACATTCCAGAGGAACTGGAATCTGTGGGTATGCCTCTAGCGACATGTTAGCTTAGTCTTCAGGATCAGGTCTGAAGGAGAACGAATGGCAGATGATCACAAAGTGTGGGTTGTGAACACTCCAAAATTATGTGGCACAATCTGCTGTCACTGGCTAGAACAGATCACTCAGTCAATGTGTCCTTCATGACAGGCCACCAACAGGAACTAGAAGGAATATTCCTTCCTAAGAAAGATGCCTTAGAAACTAATAGGCATCTTCCCCCTCCTGTTCCTATGGCATCGCAATGCACCGAAACGTGTATGTGTGTCTGATGGCAGCATGACATTAAAACCTAACCTATATGAACGATCCATAGACCAAATCCGAGTCCTTGATAAAGCCGAACTTTAGATATGCCGTTCTGCTAGCACTTACTGGCCATTTCAGAATGAGGTCGATTAATCAGAGTAGATTGCAATGCACGTACGTCGCAGTATATTCTAAAGCCTTATGAATGATTTGCTGACTCTCTACAATCGTCCCTATCGATCGATGCTATGGATATTGAGCAGTTAAACGCTCTTGAAATTCTGGTTATAAACGTGCAAAGTGATGGTATGAAGTGACGAATGAGGCATCCAAGTGTTTGGGCTTTCTTTAGCTATTAAGCTTTCTTTGGCTATAGCTATGTGTGCAGGTAGAGGTTTCTGATCGTATGCCTAAGATAACTGTTGCCAGCGGAACAGTCTTGGTTTAACGCAACGCTGGTATTGCCATCTGGTAGTCTACACGGATGGATCAGAGCCAGAGGATAGAATAGGTCTGGTCGTCTTCATTGCGGACCCAGATATTGAGCTCTATATGCGGCTTCCTGACCATAACACGGTCCTGCAGGCGGACTTGGAAGGATTGACTTGGAGCTTCAGGAAAATCAAGAACATTTAAGCTGTATAGGGTTTCAGGTTCATATTTCAATGTATTACAAGCGCAATGACTTAATTAGAACACTAACCATCCTATGATGGTATTGACAAGTGTGGTACTCAGATCGTCCCGATGAACCATTTGTGAATCGCATCAAGCGTTTTTAACCACGTTTAATAATTAAAAGATTATTAAAAATTGTAATTTGAATTCTAATTTCATCTCTACCACAATGCACCCTAAAAAGCTTAACCACGAAAAGTATGCAATACATTTCAAGCTTATGGTATATTTATTTTTTGAATTTTTTTTCCATAGAAGCTCTAATCATCATTTCATGTTATTCTGTGAACATTTATAATTATTTTTTTAGTTGAAACCGCAATCATGGTTACCTCAATACATGTTTTCAATATTTCGTTATGGGTTTTCTAACAACAACCACTTTTTGTTGTTGAGGTTGGAAATAAAATTAAAAACAATTTTACTAAAATGTACCAAGTAGGTCAAAAGTCAAATAAATATTACAATTCTATGAATCTCATTGTAATACATTTTTATACCCACCACCGTAGGATAGGGGGTATATTCATTTAGTCATACCGTTTGCAACACATCGAAATAACAATTTCCGACCCTGCAAAGTAAGATATATACTTTGTTTCGGATCGTCGTAAAATTCTAAGACGGTTGAACGATGTCCGTGTGTCTGCCTGTCCGTCCGTCTGTTGTAATCACTCTACAGCCTTCAAAAATTGAGATATTGAGCTGAAATTTGCATATTTGGTTAAGTTCTTGAACGGGCCAAATGGGAACATATTTGGATTTAGCTACTATATAGACCGATCTGCCGATAACGGGTCTAGGCCCCCAGGCATCTGACCCAAGTATGGTTCAGATAGGACTATATTTAGATATAGCTGTGATATAGACCGATTTCCCGACAAAGGGTCTGAAACCTATAAAGGCTTTATTTATTACCCGATTTCGCTGAAATTTGAAACAGTGAGTAGGTAAAGACCTCCCAAAATCCTACCTAAATATGGTTCAGATCGGACTATATTTAGATATAGCTGCCATATAGACCGATCTGTCGAAAAGGGTCTGAAACCCATAAAAGCTTTATTTATTACTAGATTTCGCTAAAATTTGAAGCAGTGGGTTATTTTAAGCCTCCCGACATACGACTTAGATATAGTTCAGATCGGACTATATTTAGATATAACTGCCATGTTGAACGATCTCCCGATTAAGGGTCTGAAGCCCATAAAAGCTTTACTTATTACTAGATTTCGCTGAAATTTTAAGCAGTGGGTTATTTTGAGCCTCCCGACATCCGACTTAGATATGGTTCAGATCGGACTATATTTAGATATAGCTGCCATATAGACTGATCTGCCGATAAGGGTTCTGAAGCCCATAAAAGCTTTATTTATTACCCGATTTCGCTGAAATCTGAAACGTTTAGAAGTTTTAGGTCTCGCAATATAGGACCCATATATGGTTCAGATCGGACTTAATTTAGATATAGCTGCCAAATAGACCGATCTTCCGATTAAGGGCCTGAAGACTTTATTTTTTAACCGCTTCCGCAGAAATTTGAAACAGTGGGTTATTTCAAGTCTGCTGACATTGGCCTAAATATCGTATAGATCGGACTATATTTAGATATAGCTGCCATATAGACGATCTCCCCGATTAAGGGTCTCAAGCCCATAAAAGGTTTATTTTTGAACCGATTTCGCTGAAATTCGAAAAAGTGAATAGTTTTACGCCTCCCGATATCCGACCCAAATATGGTTCAGATCGGACTATATTTATATATAGCTGTCATATAGACCGATCTGCTGATAAATAGTCTGAAGCCCATAAAAGCTTTATTTTTCATTTGATTTCGCTGAAATTTATATCAGTGAGTAGTTATTTTAAAAATCGGACTGTATTTATATATAGCTGTCATATAGACCGATATGCTGGTTAAGGTTCTTAAGTTCATAAAATCTTTATTTATTACCCGATTTTGTTGAAATTTGAAATACAAAATGTCGGTGCCGAATTTGGGTGCTTAAGTTATCCAATTTTCACCGGATTTAGACAAGGCGGTGGGTATCATATATACCCGAGGTGGTGGATATCCAAAGTTCGGCCCTGCCGAACTTAATGACTTTTTACTTGTTTTTATGTAAAATAGCTTTGGCTATTTTTAGAACAAAATCCAATTTGTTCAAGGGCGAGTAAAACAAATATTAAATATTTCTGTGCCAGTGTTTGAGAGACGGGACAACTCTGCAAAATAAGTTGCTAGTGTTGCCTGGAAAATTCTTATGAAATCAAAATAAACACTGCAAAACACTTGTCTATCACAAAAAGCTGTTTCTCATAGTAGGCTATCTTTCAAGTTGCAGTCACTCTTATAGTTATAAGAAGGGAGCAGGAAAAAAGGCACACAAACATAGAGCAATTTCATAGGAAGTCAGTTAAGTGACTGTTTGTTAGGGTGGAAACCAAAAGTTACTGGAAAAGAAATACTTCCAGTTATTACAAAAAGTATAACAAACAACATTATTGTAACCTTTTGTATTTCTTATTTGTTGTTAAATTGTAACACTTCTTTAAGAATTTCTCTTAACTTTTCGCGAAATATCTACAAGTTGCCAAAGGTTTGAAATACACCCTAATGCTATTACTTGAGCCTGTCTGCCTGAAAACCTAGCCATTGCGCTATGAATGCTATTACTTCCGTTTAAACACATTATACATATGTGCAACACTACCACTTCCGCCGGAAGTCGAAAACGAAACACGACAAAAATAGAATACAACAAACATTCAAACCACAAAATTCTTTGTACGCCTGTATCGCAGATGACCAGTCTGAAGAAAATTTCTTTTCTTTTCAGTGAGTAATAAAGCGGTTGGCGGTAAGGCGGTTGTGGGAGATATTTATCTCGCAAATACCCTCCCCTCGTCAAAAAGGATTTTGGCGGTTGTAGGTCGTTCAAATGACAAGACCTGAGGGAGAAGAGAAAATTTAACGAACTTGTGTCGGGATATGTGTAAAGATTCTGCAAGAAATGACATTTCATCGTCTCTGTCATTTAACGAAATTGAACTTGTCAAGAAGTGAATGTGCATTATTTGCCATATTCAATACAATTGATGTATATACACTGCCAACTAAGCAAACATTGGGGTGTAACGGAAAAGCTTGTGTTTTGTACCTTCCATTTAAATTTACGAAATATTAATGCAAGAGGTCGGTTCTTTATAGAAGGTGAGGTAAGAAATTTCTTGGGTTACCTGCATTCTTTTAAAGATTTTTTCTAACCCTTCACTAAAGGATGGAATATATAGGGTAGCTGACACGAAGTGTTACCAATTCAAACGGCAACATTTGATTTGTGTGGAAAATATTTTTTATTGATTCTAATGAAAAATATGTGTGTAAATAATCTAAATTTCAGAATCTGCCGGCATTCATACTAGAATATTTGTACACACTCCTCCGAAGGACAACACATCGAAATATTCATTTCCCACCCTATAAAATATATATATTCTCGATCTAGCCATGTCCGGCTTTCCGTCTGCCTGTTGAAATCACGCTACAGACTTTAAAAATAGAGCTGAAACTTTGCACCGCTTCTTTTTTATACCCGGCAACGATTGATGGGGGCATATTCTCAGATTTTTCTTTCTTTGTACAGTTTTTTTTTTTATTTTGCCCATAGGGAGGTTAAGTTCAAAATTGGGACTATATCTTGATATAGCCCCATATAAATCGATCAGCCGATTAAAGGTCTTAGGGCCATAAAGGGTACATTTATTTTCCGATTTTGCTGAAACTTGGCACATCGAGTTGTGTTAGGCCTGTCGACATCCTTGTTCAATAAGGCCCAAATCGGTCCAGATTTAGATATAGCTTCTATGTAGACCGATCCCTCGATTTAAGGTCTTGAGCCCATAAAAGACGCATTTGTTGTCTGATTTTGCCAAAATTTGGGACTTTGAATGTGCTAGGGCCTTTGATATTCCTCTTCAATTTGACCCAGATCGGAAATTTGCCACAATGTGTTGCGTTATGCTCCTCGACATTCGTATCGATTATGGTAAATATCTGGTTATATTTGGATATAGCTGCCATACAGACCGATCTCCCTATTAAAAGTCTTGGACCTATAAAAGGCGCATTTATTATCCGATTTCGCTGAATTTTGGCATATCTTAGGCTTTTCGACATCCGTGCCCTATGTGGTTCCGAGCTGTGTATATATTTGCATATCGCTGTCATATATATCCAATTCCGTTGTACCAACTTGAACAGTGAATTTTATTTATTAGACCACTCGACGTCCGTAGTGAGTTCGGTCCAAATCGGACCATATTTCGATATTAGTGCTATGGGTTCATTAAAGATGCATTTTACCCTGATGATGACGAAAGGTATTAAACATATATATCCATATTGCCTTTTTACTACTTTAGACCTTATCTTACTCGCTAAATGGCCCAAGTAGATAAGTCCATCGGATTATCATCTAGCGAATTGGTTAGGGTTATTTTGGGATTTTGTGAATTGTGCAATTGGGAAAATTATTCCGCCAGAGAACATGATGTGTGAAAATCTAAGTTTGTGCAAACAATGCCGCACAGTAACACCTTTGCTGCAAGTTGAGCCCTTGTTATACCCTACACAACTACTGTGATATACGGTTGTTGTTGTACCCATATGTCTATATGTGGAGGTGGCGATGAGGAAGCTCGTTCGGGTCCAAAGAATCGATCGCTGCGGGAGCATTATGACCATTGGTTATTTAAAGGCGCCAACAACTCGCCTTGTCATATCGAGCATCATAGGCACTCTGTATTTATGCAAGAGCAGGCGCCACCCGACCTCTCACTGAAACTCTCCGCTCCATACCGCAGATTATCTGCCACTGCAATTGCAGTTACTCCGTATGGAGCATTCCACTATTCGCAACCTGTGCACGTGCCCGGAAGTTCGCAGCTAAGCTTCTCATGATAACAATGAACACCACGCAGATCGGATTTTAAAACTTAGTGTAGTTTTTTCTAACACCCAGAAGAAAGAGAGAAGAACTATACCGATCGGCTCAGAATCTGTCTGTCCGTCTGTCTGTCTTTCCATGTTATACACAATTTATCATGGCAATTTTCATCCGATGGTCTTCAAATTTGATAGAGGTTTTTTTTGGCCTAGAGATGAAGCCTATTGAAATTGGAAGAAATCGATTCAGATTAGGATATAGCCCTCATATATATGTTCGTTCGATTTTGATTAATACTGCAATACTAATTAATTTCCATGAACATTTTATTAAGGAACAGGGGATACTTCTCTCATATCAATGAGTGCAGTCCGATTAATGTTTAAGTTCAATGATAAGGGGCCTCCTTTTTCATGCCGAGTCCTAATGTAGTGAGGGCATAACCACCGCTGATAAAAAATGTTGTTCTGATGTTCGCGCTCGGATTTGAACCCAGGCGCTCAGCGTCATAGGCGGTTATGCTAGCCTCTGCACCACGGTGACCTCCAATATTGCAATAGTGGCTTCATTTGTCAACCGATTCTCAAGAAATAGGGCTTTTGTTGTGACTTTTGACATTACTGATGAATTTGATAGAAATCTGTTCAACTTTAAACCATACGTATAAAATCGGTATTTTCACTTTTACAGCGTTTATCACCTTTCTTCTGAATTGATTTTCTCAAAATTTTGTACAATGTCTTATTTTTGTACTTTTATTATGTGTACGGATTTTGGTATTAATCGGTTCAGATTTATATAAAGAGTTTGACCAATATCGCCATAATTTTGATATTTGTTAACTGATCCTCAAAAAATTCGCCATGAAAGCTTCTTTTATGTCCCTTTTGATCACTGGTGAATTTCTTAGAAATCGGTTCAGATTTAGATATAGCTCCCATATATAAGTTTAGGGCCTTTACAAACGCATTTATAAACCGATCATCTCAAAAGTTTGCACAGCGGTTTCCTATATGACTACCACAATATGTACAGATTTAGGTCGAAATTCCACATTTACAATTAAAAAAAAAAACTATTTAATTTCGATGAGTTAGCCTGCATAGCGAGTGTGGTGGAGGGTATCAAAAGGTTGACTTTGTCCTACTTTACCCCGTCCTTGTTCTTATTGTTGGTGGTAGCTTGAGACTTAGATACTTTCTTATTTTGCTATGACAGTATATTTGTTCCACTTACCGAACTTAGTATAGATTTCCAGGCTACTCGATCTTCTGCGCTCCTTCTCCAATATATGTCACCTAGTTTCGAGATGTGTTTCTCTACCTGAACTTTCCATTGAAAGTGTGGTCTTCCCTTTTGGCTTTTACTTGTGATATCACAGACACAGGAGAGGAAGATGTCTTCTAGTTTCCACTATTGAACCAGCCGTAAAGCTTTAGAAAGCCTAATTACTTCCGGATGTTCATTTCCAGTAAGTTTTACAAGTCCTCAAAGGTATAGGAACCTGCCTGAAAGACAGGTTTCAATGTACTTTCTCGTACCAATTTCCCGCTTCGATGGAGTTGGTATTTGACCTCTGATTTCATCTAGTACCTGAAAGAAAAAAGATTTAGGTATCCTATTACTGCTTTGGGAAAATTCAGGGCATTGTCATAGGAAATGAAAACAATCCAGTGTATCGTTTATATCGTGACATCAACGGTATATATATTGCATTATAATGCCTATGCGAGACATGTGTTTACTTAGCTTATTGTGTCAAATTATGATCCCAATGATCGCATTTAAATGCGTCTTCACCATTGACAATAGAGCGTCTATGTTCTGCTTTGAGCGTTAGTGCCACAACAGTTATGTTTGGTCCAAGTTTTTTGTAGCGCTCGTTGAGACCATAAACCAGTAAGGAAAGGCAAAAGTCGGGCGGTGCCGACTTTATAATACACCTATCCTATAATTACAAATGTGGGAGCTGTATCTAATTCTGAACCAATTTTGACGGACCTCGGCGGATGTTTTCAGATAGGTTATTAGAATCCTCGTATCAAATTACGAGCAAAGTAAATATGTTCAAAATGTAATAACCACGGATGACAAATGACAACAAATTACCCAAAATATGACCAACATATATATGTTAATCAGATTTTACATAGAAATCTAAATCGATTTTGACCATACTTTTTATACTCTACACCACCAGTGTGGTACAGGGTATTATAGATTTGGGCATTTGTTTGCAACGCTAAGAAGGAGAAGAGCTAGACCCATTGATAAGTATACCGATCGACTCAGAATCACTTTCTGATTCGATTTAGCTATGTCCGTCAATCCGTCTGTCTATCCGTCTGTTTGTCCGTTTTTCTATGTTAATTTGTGTGCAAAGTAAAGGTCGCAATTTTCATTCGATCGGTTCAAAAATTGATACAGGCATGTTTTTCGGCCTAGAGACAAAGCCTATTAAAACCGAAAAAAATCGGTTCAGATTTGGACATAGCTCCCATATATATTTTCGTCCGATTTGCAGTAATAATGCAATAAAATGATCATTTGTTAACCGATTCTCTCGAAATTTGGCAGGAGGGATTTTCCTATGACTCTTGACATTACTGCTTGACATTTTATAGAAATCGGTTCAGATTTAGATTTAGCTCTCATATATATATCCGATTTTTACTCCTACGGCCACTGCAATCGCATTTATTGACCAATCTTCCCAAAACTTCGTACAACGCTTTGCTCAACGACTGTCACAGTATGTGAGAAGTTTGCTCGAAATCAATTCAGATTAAGATAGAGCTCCCATATATATGCTCATCCGATTTGCAGTAGTATTGCAATAAAATGGTCTTTTGCAAATCGATTCTCTCAAAATTTGGCAGAAAGGATTTCCTTTTGACTCTCGACACTGCTTGTGAATTTCATGGAATTCGGTTCAGATTTATATATAGCTCTCATATACATATATCGCCCGATTTTAACTTCTGGAGTCATAGTAAACGAATTTCATAGAAATCGGCCCAGATTTAGATATAGCTGTCATATATGTATATAGACTAATTTTCACCCCAAGAGCTACTGCAAGCGCATTGTTTGACCAATCTTGCCAAAATTTTGTACAAGGCTTTCCTCGACGACTACCACATTATCTGAGAAGTTTGCTCGAAATCGGTTCAGAATTAGATATAGCTCCTATATATATGTTCGTCAGATTTTGGGCAATTTTCGATAATGTTGTCATTTGCCAACCGTAGTTATAACAGTGTGAACATATTTGCTCGCCGAGGTTCATCAAAATTGGTTCAGAATTGGATATAACTGTACTTTTAGGGTAGGTGTAGGTCACCAGCCCGCCTTCTGTCCTTCCTTACTGGTTTTTTAGTTAATCTCAGAAGCCAATTTCATTTTGTCATTATGCATTCACCTTCGGCACATTCTAATATGTCGATATTCGTAAACACATACTGACTGAACATAGCCAAAGAAAATATATTGAGTGAGTTTTTTTTCCCCAACATTTATGATTTTTTCCAGCCTTGTTAGAGCTTCGAAACTGCTGTGCTTTTGCATCCTCTATCTTCCATTCCATTGAGATTGGTTTGATTTAATGTGAAAGTTTGCCCCAATTCACGATAGCAGCGGAATTGCTCACTTATAAATACACGGTGACGATACACGTTCATATTTCGCAGTTTTTCCGTCCGTTTCCAGTGGGATGATTGACATGTTGGTGATTGCTTGTCAGTTGCGTGTACTTGCAACTTGTCATATGTGACATGCGTGCTTTATTAGAGATTTCTTCTGCCACTGCTGCTGTGTAGTCAGTTGTTTTTTCCCCTTGCGATACTGGAAAAGCCTCATCCGAAAAAGAAAATTCATAGAAACGAGGAACTACCAATTTGTTGTTGTTGCTGCTCTTGCCAGCTTTGTTGGGAGTTTACATATAAAACAGCAAATAAAACTGTCAAAAAGTTGCTTTCAAATTATAACTTTACATTGATAGGATATGACAGCGGTAGAAATGATGAAAAGCATAGTTCACCACGATGAGGGTGGAGATGATGATGATAGAGATTGTAATGATTATAATTGAAATAATGTAAGTGATATTTATGATTGAATGGGTAATTTGAAAAATATATTCTGAGGGAAAATAAACCAATGAAAATCAGCGGAATGCTTCTTTTAAGTTTATCGATCTGACACATAGAAGAATATTTGGTTTTATGAAAATTATGAATAACTCGCCAATCGACTCCTTATAAAAGTGATAACTAATGGATAGATTGTACTAATGTACCGCCTGAACTGATTTTGTAAGTCTTTGTAAGTAACCAAAAGACGAAATTCTTATCCGAATAGCGTGGTGTTTATAACCAAGCCCGGCAAAGCAAGTTATGCGACACCAAAGGCCTATAGACATATAAGCCTTACGTCCTTTCTACTCAAAACCATGAAAGATACTGTGGACACGATGATAAAGAGTAAGAGATCCAGCGAATTGCTCAAATACAAACAGCATGCCTATGTCAAGGAAAGGTTGGTGGAGATTGCCCTGCACAGGGTTGTGCATAAAATAGAAGAATCCTTCGATGCCAAAACGTACACCCTGGCATCGAGGGGGCTTTTAACAATGTGCGGACCGACACACTGATCCAATCCTTAGACCAGTACCAGTCTAGGTGGATAAATTGTGTGTCCCATGGCATAAATATAAGGGAGAAAGTGGCACAATGCAAGCCACAGGGGAGCATTTTATGACCACCATAAATGACCTATTGCGGATGCTGATTGAGGAGGGATTTGAAGGGGGTAAGGTTCTGAACGAGCTATGCAGAAGGGCCGAAAGGGTCTTGCATATGGCATATGACTGGTCTAGACCCCAAGGTCTCAATGTTAACCCAGAGAAGATTGAAATATGCCTGAACAAAAAACCTTCGTTTTCCTCTTGTTCAGGCATATTTCAATCTTCTCTGGGTTAACATTGAGACCTTGGGGTCTAGACCAGTCATATGCCATATGCAAGACCCTTTCGGCCCTTCTGCATAGCTCGTTCAGAACCTTACCCCCTTCAAATCCCTCCTCAATCAGCATCCGCAATAGGTCATTTATGGTGGTCATAAAATGCTCCCCTGTGGCTTGCATTGTGCCACTTTCTCCCTTCGTTTATCGCCACTCTTATGGGTGACCACCATAAATAACCTTTAACGGATGCTAACGGAGGAGGGATTTGAACCTGTCTGCTATACAGACGATGTTATAATTCTTCTGAGTTGTAAGTATCCGAACCAGCTATGGAAAAGGGCCGAAAGGGTCTTGAATATGGCATATGACTAGGCTAGACCCAGAGGTCTCAATGTTAACCCAGAGAAGACTAAAATGTGCCTACTCACGAGGAAGACGAAACTGGGCCAATTCGACGCACCACATTTCTTCAATAGAACAATTTCGATATCTGACAAGGTTAAATATTTAGATGTGATCTTGGACAGGAAACTTAATTGGAAGTGTCACATTCCGGAGCGTACTGAGAAGGCTCACAGATGTTGGGCACTATGTAGACGGGCTCTAGGCTCGAAATGGCGCCTAAATCCTGAGATAGTCCACTGGCTCTACAAAAGCGTGATAAGACCAATAGACTGCTATGGAGAAAAAGTGCAACATAAGGACCATACAACAGGTTCTGAGAACATGTTGTCTTGGCATAGGCGGAACGATGAGGACCACGCCCACTAGGGCACTGGAGATTATTTTAGATATCCGACCCATTGACATACAGATTAAGTGTGAGACAGCCACTGCGGCTATGAGACTTAAGGCGATGGAAGAATGGATTGATGATGGGAGCAGGTCATATCATCGCGGTATAATCGAGGCGACGATAGGAAATCTGCAAGGAAGGGAAGAGGTTTCCGATCGGATATCTGAGATGAACCTTGTAGTCAAGTGCAAGGCACTACTGCTGGAAGATCGTGTTATACGGATGGATCAAAGCTAGAGGACAGAGTGGGTCTGGGGGTTTACATTGAGAACTCAGGGACTGATAACTGTTTTAGACTGCCTGACCATAATACGGAGATCCAGAAGATCACGGAATGCGTGAAGTGGTGTGGTGCTTATGCTAGGAGATCGAGTTTTAACATCTTCACCGACACTAAAATTGCCATAATTGCAATAACTACCAGGGCGGTAAGGTGACGAACAGTCTTGAAGTGTAAAAAGGCGATTAACATCTTCTTTTAGGTGCCGGGCCATAACGGAGTGAGGGGAAACGAAAGGGCAGACGATTTGGCGGTGAAGACCAGAGAACTGCCGTCAATAATCTTGGTTAACCCGAAGCCTTTCAGGTCGACGCAGTCCGAGTTAAGGGAGTGGGCGACGAATGCGTATGCAACCCTGTGGAACAGCGAAACGGTCGGTAGGACGGCGAAAATCCTATGGCGGGATCCAGATCGTGAGAAGACGAGGGCATTACTGAAAGAAAGTAAGAAGAAGGTCAGTATAGCTTTCGGTATCATAACGGGACACATAGGACTACGAGCTCACTTATGTAAAATCGGTGCGGCAAGTGCTAACATGTGTAGAGCATGCGGGGAAGATGATTGGACGTTGGAGCATTTCCTTCGTCATTGCCCGGCTTTCGCGTCTAACAGATACCGGCCCTTAGGTGAAGACACAATACCAGACATAAACCAACTAAGGGGAGTGCTATTGAAAACAATTAAGGTTTTTGTAAGTGGCACGGAATACCTAACTTAAAATTTTCTTTTTAGAGGTTACTTCATAGTTTTTAGAGCGCACAACAAGCCGATTATTGGTTTAGGTGTATGTCCATAGTGGTATGGGGCAGATTAATATCTGCATCCTCTTTTCAACCTAACTTAAACTAATCTGTCCGAATATTAAAACAAGTAAAAAGGCATTAAGTTCGGCCGGGCCGAACTTTGGATACCCATTACCTCGGGTATATATATAAAGTCCCTTTGGTCACAATCCGATGAAAATTGGATAACTTATGCCCCCAAATTCGGCACGGACATTGAGTGGTCTTATAAATGTAAGTCACTGTTGAATTTTTGTATTTCAAATTTCAATAAAATCGGGTAAAAAATAAATCATTTATGAACTTCAGACCCTTAACCGGCATATCGGTCTATATGACAGCTATATCTACATACAGTTCTATTTCTACCATATTTGGGTCGGATGGCGGGTGGCTTAAAACTATTCACTGTTTCAAATTTAAGTGAAATTGGATAAATAATAATGCTTTTATGGGCTTCAGACCCTTTATCGGGAGATCAGTCTATATGGAAGCTAAATCTAAATATAGTCCGATCCAAACCATATTTGGGGCGGATGTCGGGAGACCTAAAACTACCCACTGTTTCAAATCGGATAATAAATACGGCTTTTATTGGCTTCATACATGGTCCAATTTGGCCCGTCCAAGAACTTAACCAGCGTGCATCAAAAAGACGTATCTGTGCAAAATTTCAGCGCAATATCTTCATCTTTGAAGCCTTTAGAGTGATTACAACAGACGGACGGATGAACAGACGGATAGACGGACAGACACACGGACATCGTTAAATCGTCTTAGTATTTTACGACGATCCGAAATATATATACTTTGTAGGGTCGGAAATTGATGATGAATATACCCCCTATCCTACGGTGGTAGGTATAAAAACGCATGTGAACATCTCCTTTGATCTCCAATCATAATCTTCTGCGTACCTCGAAAAATTGTTCATGGAACTGGACTGTTAAGATTCAGCGCGGATGAATTTAGTATAGCTTAGGTTGAATGAGGATGATACCAGACATCCGGTTCCAAATGTGACCCATCGAAATTCCTCAATTGTTTTTCTCTCTACGATCTACGTAGATTAAATGCACACTCCACTGATTCTCTCGTACCACTCGTTCGATCTGGGTAGATTAACTGGCGCAGTCAATGATTGCTACACAATTCATCATTGTACCCTCTCGTACAACTTTGATGATAGAACAAAAGATTTTAACTGTGGAGACTGTTAAGATTCAGCGCGTATGAATTTAGTTTAGCTTAGGTTGAATGAGGATGATACCAGACATCCGGGTCCAAATGTGGCCCATCGAAATTCATCAATTGTTTTTCTCTCTCCGATCTACGTAGATTAACTGGCCACGCCACTGATTGCTGCACAATTCATCAATCTTCCCTCTCGTACCACTGCTTCAATCAGGGTAGATTAACTGGCGCAGTCCTTGATTGTCACACAATTCATCATTGAACCCTCTCGTACCACTTTGATGAGAGGACAAAAGATTTCAAACTTTTTGGATTCAGTGCTCTTAACTCCTCCAATGATGAATTTGGCGTTCGTTAACTTGTTTCAGTTATGTTTATATGAATTCAAACCAGAGCACCATAACTATATTTTATTTAACAATAAATGTATTTCCATTCAGTATCGTAAGTTGCAGTTGTGCTGCATTGAATATTTTAACGGATTTATATTTAATTCCAGCATTCTTCAGGGATTCATAACACTTATCACGAGAAAACATGTTACGCAAGTTTAACATGCAGTCCAAGCGTAAAAACTCATTAATGTGTATTAAGTGAACTACTTTTCGTTGGCCTATAATCGAAAATCGATTTATAAATGTAAATTTTATTTAATTGACATTTTCTGACGAGCTTTCACTTTGTTTTCAATATGAATGCGCATAATGAGGACTCATTTTATATTGAAGAATAGAACGTGTATTGCCATTCAATTTTCTCTTTCAATAATTAAAAGACCCTTTCAGATTTGCATTATCTGCATTGAATGGATTGACTCTTATTGTATTGCATTGTATTTTTATTGTAAATGCAGAAACCGACATGTTAATAGTAATGCCAGTTATTTCTCTTTGTGGATACAATTGTGATTTTATTTTTGTGCAGTAATCACAATATGGATTTACGGTATCGTTATTTAATTAAGTGAATCATCAATAGTCATTGATAAATTAATTAACAGAACATTTTCTCAAATCTAGAATGTAAACAAAGGATTGTGACTTGATCGATATGCGTTTAATTGTTAACAAGTATGAAATGAAACAAAAAAAAAAAATCACAATAATAATAAACAATAAGCAAAATCGGGAGATAGGCTTATATGGGAGCTGTATCAAGCTATTGAGAAGTCGTTGTACAAAATATCTGCCAAATCGGATGAGAATTGCGACCTCTAGAGGGTCAAGAAGTCAAGATCCCAGATCGGTTTATATGACAGCTATATCAGGTTATGTACCGATTTTCCCCATACTTAGCACAGTTATTGGAAGCCATAAAAAAAACCTCATGAAAAATTGCAGCCAGATCGTATGAGAATTGCGCGCTCTATTGGCTCAAGAAGTCAAGATCCAAGTTCGAATTATATGACAGCTAAACCAGATTATGAACCGATTTGAACCATACTTAACACAGTAGTTGGAGTTATAATAAAATTCTTCGTGCAAAATTCTAGCCAAATCGGATAAGAATTGCATCCTCTAGTGGCTCAAGAAGTCAAGACCCAAAATCGGTTTATATGTCAGTTATATCAAGCTATAAACCGATTTGAGTCATACTTAGCACAGTTATTGGAAGTGAAACCAAAACTCCACGTGCAAAATATCTGCCAAATCGGACGATAATTCCGCCTTCTAGAGGCAGAAGAAATCAAGACCGTATATGGCAGCTATATCAAAACCTCAACCGATATGGCCCATTTAAAATCCCAACCGACCTACACTAATAAAAAGTATCTGTGCAAAATTGTAAGCGGCTAGCTTTACTCCTTCGAAAGTTAGAGTGCTTTCGACAGACAGACGGACGGACAGAGGGACGGACATGGCTAGATCGACTTCAGATGACATGACGATCAAGAATATATATACTTTATGGGGTCTCAGACGCATATTTCGAGGTGTTACAAACAGAATGACGGGTATACACCCCCATCCTATGGTGGAGGGTATAAAAAAGTCGGTTACTTATATGTCCAATAAAATGTGATGTTCTACTTGGGTTTTAACATTCAGAGTAACACTAGTTTAAAGTTGTCTAGGTAATATAAACCATTTCAAGCATTAATTCCATTACAAGTACAAGGGTTAAGTAAACGGGAATGAGGAAACTTTTGCAACAAACCATATTGGCTTTTTGCATTTAAACTTTTTCCTAATAACTGCCCTTTACGAAAATACAAAGAAATGATTCTCTCTTAACTGCAGAAGTATACAAAGTCTTATAGCAAATAGAAAATTATTAAGAAAATTTTGGAAATTTTCGACAAAAATTCAAAACGTCTACTTTTTGCAAAATTCGACTTCGATAAAGTCGAAAAGTCGTCTTTTTGCAACAATAAGTAGAAAAATCGACTTTTGTTATTTTGATAAAAGGCGAAGAGTCTACAAGTCCACTTTTCGACCCAACTTGAGATCCTAAGTACGGTCTGGCCAAACTTTGGATACCCACCATCTCGAATACACACATTTACACCATTACGTCAAGTTTAGGGCAAAATACACTGTTTATACAACCTTAGCATCTTCACTCATAGAAAAAAGTCTGCTGAAAATAGCAAACACTGTCTGCTGAATATTAGTATTTAATTGTGCTGCTATTGCAGCAGTAGTTCTGCTATTACAGCAGTAGTTTTGCAAATTCAGAGCAGCAGGCTTACGGTAGAAAAATCTGCTGCTTAATTATGAAGAGTATATTAGAAGAAAATATAAAATACAAATATAAAAGTGTGTCTTAGTGCATGTGTTTATAATCACCAGTGAATGTATACTCTCCATAATCTAAGCCATGTCAGTCATGAACAAATTTAAAGAGCAAAAAAAAAAAAAATGCGAGCGAGCTCAGCCACATTTCGAACGGAAATATGTTTTCGCAAGCTCTAACAGTGGCCTTTCTTATAAGGTGTGGTAGTATCTGGAGGAATCCTTGGATTGCCTCCAGGAGCACTGCCCGTAATCCTGTCCAGGATTCTTTCAAACTATTTTTTTAAAGACAGGAATTTATATGTTTTAAAAATCAGTAACTGTGGGCTCTCTAACAAGCTATGGTAGTACCTTGGGGGATCTTCGGATTGCCTCCAGGAGCACAGCTTATAATCCTGTCCAGCGTTTTTTTTTTTGATTTTTTAAACAGGAATATAAGAAAACGAAATGATCGAATAAAAATATGTTTTGGGAAGCTCTAACTGGGGGCTTTCCAACAAGGGACTTTGATATTTTATTGGGCGGTCTTGGTTCAAAGCATATATACTAAGCTCCAGGTTGTGGTGTGCTTTTATACCCACAACCATAGGATGGGGGTATACTAATCTAGTCATTCCATTTGCAAACCTAAGACCCCATAATGTACTTACATTCTTGATCGTCTCGTCATTCTGAATCGATTTAGCCATGTCCGTCCGTCTGTCGATATCACGATAGAGGTCGAACGCATAAATCTAGCAGCTTGAAATTTTGCACAGCTACTTTCTATTGCTGTAGGTCGTTGGGGATTGGAAATCAGCTACATCGGTTCAGATTTAGATAAAGCTCCCATATAAACCGATTTCCAGATTAGACTTCTTGAGCACCTGTAAGTCACAATTTTTGTTCGATTTGGTTGAAATTTTGCACGTAGTGTTCCGTCGTGAATCCGTCAATCGGTCTATACCTGATTAGCTCCGATATTAACCAATCCCACGATTTGACTTCTTGAGCCCCTGGAAGCCGCAATTTTTATCCGATCTGGCTGAAATTTTGCATGTTGTTTTCTGTTATGACTTCTAAAAACTGTGCCAAGAACGGTTCAAATCGGTCTATAACCTGGTTAAGCTCCCATATGAACCGATCTCACGATTTGACTTGTTGAACCCCCTTCTTATCCCTTATCCTTTTTTGAGAGATATAGAGATATCGGGCAAAAAACTTTAAGTTATCATGTTTAATCATATATGTTATTTCATGGTTAAAAGCCAAAAGGCAAATACAGTAAATTTACAACTGGTCTCGTTAGATTCGCAATTTCACACACATCAATTGTGGCACTTTGCCATGAAGCTGCCTTGCCTTCGATGGTTCAATGGGTGTTTGAGAGTTTGGCTCTTTGCTATTACCATAGCGGTCTGCATATTACATCCACACACAGACAACTGATGATTTAAGTCCTCATGCCACCCGTTGATTACAAATGGATTTTCATAAACGTTTTCATTGTCTCATCACCATCAGATTCTTGGGCAAATCTTGCAGATATTCTCTAGTCATAATTTGCCCAAGCCGCCTGGGCTTGGTTGCTGATGATGACGATGAGAATGCTGTAAGACATACGATGCGGCTTGTAGCAATTAAACTATACCTGCCTTTCTGTCTGGCTGCCAGAGTACACATAACCGTCCATAGGCTTACTTTTCAAGGCAGTAGTTGTGAAGTAATGACCATGGATATGAAGCCCTTCCACTGATGAAAGCGCTCAATACCTCGGCCTCATGTGTGGTTGCTGTTATGACAGCACTGATTCCTAATGCTGCTGGTCCGTTGGTTAGTGCGAAGCCAAAAAGGTAGAGGTCAAGGATTACCATCTTTCATGGATGATGTGTCTCTGGCGAGACTTGTGCATAGGTTAATTCGGGATGCCTTAATTAAAGACTATGTTACTAATTGGATTATATTGGCCTTAGAGGGGTGAATTGATGAGGTACGACGATAATGCATGTTTATCATAAATAACTAGGAAATATATAGACGAAGGAAGCTATTTAAAGTTTTTACTATACAAGAGCTATAGACTCCTTTAAGGGTGAACAATTTCTTGATTTCATTTCAATATTTAAAGTGTCAATGTCTCCATTATAAAAGAAAAAGCTATGGCTGCTTAAAAATTCTAACCAAGCACAAAGTTGTTGTCATCAAGCTTTTGTTGTTCTACGTGTTTTAGCCATGTTGTTGTTCTTGCCTAGCCCCACTTTTAGTTGCAATCAACATCTATTATTTGGGCAAACATAAAGTTGAAGTTAGATTTGTCATCGAGGGGTATCATGGCCGCTGGCACATTGCATTATTTCTAATACGATTGGATTTGTACGCAAATTTGCTATCCTGATTTCGCTAAAATGGCATTGAGTGAGGTTACTACATGAATAGAATATTTAAAAATAGGAAAAATGTGCTAAGTTTGGCCGAGTCGAATCTTGGGAACCCACCACCATAGATTCTGCAAAAAATGTTCACATATCAACTATGTTGATTACCGAACTTCTGTCCAATCAGGCACAAATTGTAGATTTTAGGGGCCATAGTAAAAGTTGTTTCGGGAGATTGGTTTATATGGAAGCCATATCAGGTTATAGACCGATTTGGAACGAACTTGAAACAAAACACTACGTGCAAAGTTGCAGTGAAAAAAATAACAACCGCGACTTTCAGCTATATCCGGTTATTGACTTATTTGGACTTGACTTGACTATTTTGCACGATTGTTGAATGTCGTAACAAAACACTACGTGAAAAGTTTCAGCCAAATCGGATAACAAATGCGGCTTCCAGGGGCTCAGTAAGTCAAATCAGGAGATCAGTTTATAAGGGAGCTATATCCCAATCCGAACCGATATTGCTCATTTGCAATCCCCAAAGTCCTACTTTATGCGGATATCTTCATACGTTTGAAAGCTATGGTGATTTCGAAAGACAGATGGATGGGCGGTTATGTATAGACCCAGTCAAAATGGCGAGACGATCAAGTATATAAAGGGTGATTTTTAAGAGCTAAAGGAAAATTAAAGAAAAAAACACATGAAAATCAGAAAAATGAATGACATCTTTATTTGAATACAGTCCATATAATGAAGTTAATTTCACGCAAATGTTGACAGTGACTGCGCCTCAACTGGTCCATCCGCTTAGTCCAATTTTGGCATACCCTTTCTAACATTTCGGCCGGTATCTTATGAATAAATGCTTCAATGTTGTCTTCCAATGCGTCAATTGAAGCGGGCTTGCCGGTATAGATATGAGTTTTAACATAGCCCCACAAAAAATAGTCTAAAGGCGTTAAATCGAACGAGCGAGGTGGTCAATTGACGGATTCCGAACGCGAAATAAAATGTTCACCGAACTCGCCTCTCAATAAGTTCATTATTACGCGTGCTGTGTGGCATGTGGCGCCGTCTTGCTAAAACCACATGTCATGCAAGTCAAGCTTTTGCATTTTGGGCAAAAAAAGTTGAATATCATCTCACGATAGCGCTCACCATTTATAGTTACGTTACGATTCGCATCATCTTTGCAGAAGTACGGTCCAATGATGCCACCAGCCCATAAACCGCATCAAACTGTGACTTTCCGGATGCATTGGTAGCTCTTGCAAAATTCAATAATTTGTAAGCGTTTTTCTTTTGTAAGACAATTCAAGGTTAAATTATAGACCAAACTGAAAATGATTGACAGTGCAACAAAACACGAAACGTGCGTGAGCTGTTTAAAACAGTGTTGCCAAAAAGTTAATAGCTAAAAAATCACCCTTTATATACTTCATAGGGTTCCAGATCAATATTTCGATGTTTTATTAGTATACCCCCGCTCTGGTAGCCGAGTTGGTAGCGTGCTTGGATTACCAGTGCAGGGGTCGTGGGTTCGATTCCCGCCAGAAATCCTGGTCTGTTACTACTAAGGTATCACAATGGACTTAAAATTTTCTAAGTGAGTCTGTAAAGGACTGCCACTCTTAACTTAACCTACCCTAACCTAGTATACAAACATATTATGGTGATGGGTATGTAAAACAACAAGTAAAAGCGTGCTAAGTTCGGCCGGTCCGAATCTTAGGATCCCACCACCATGTATTCAGCTAAAATATGGGAGCTATGTCTGGTTATAAACTGATTTGGACCGTACTTGGCACAGACGTTGAGAGGTATAACAGAACACTGTGCGCAAAATTGAAGCCAACTCGGATAATAATGTAGGCTTCCAGGGGCTCAAGAAGTCAAATCGGTTTATATGGGGCTCAAAGAGTTAAATCGGGAAATCGGTTTATATGGGTCAGGTTCTGGACCGATTTGAACCCTATTTGGCACAGTTGTTGTAAATCACAACGGAACACTATGCGTAAAATTTCAGCCAAATATGAAAAAGTAGGCTTCCTGGAGCTCAAGAAGTCAAATCGGGAGATCGGTTTATATAGGAGGTATGTCAGGTTTATATGGGACCTATATCGGGTTCTTGGATAAAAATGTAGGCTTCCAAGGGTTCGAGAAGTCAAATAGCTCCCTATCGGTTTATATGGGAGCTATATCAGGTTCTTAGATGAAAATGTAGGCTTCCAGGGACTCAAGAAGTCAAATCGAGAAATCGGTTTATATGGAAGCTAAATCAGGTTCTTGATCAATTTAAACCGTACTTGACACATTTGTTGGAAAACACAACGGAATTTCAACCAAATCAAGAAATCAAATCGGGAGATCGGTTTAAATGGGAGTTGTATCAGGTTCATGACCGATTTGGACTGTACTTACCACAGTTGTTGGAAGTCATAAAAATGAAAAATTTATTAAACACAAATATTGGTCGAAACCCTATAAAGTTTGTATATATGTATATTCTTCACCATCTTGAGATTCCAAATCTGCATCGTATTGAGTTTCCGACCGCCTTCACTTCTGTCGAAATTACGATAGTTTGGGAACTAATGAAGTTAACCGCTTGAAGTTTTACACATCAACTTTTTATTGATGTAGGTCGTTGGGGATTGCAAATTGTCAAAATCGGTTCATATTGGGATATAAGGGTCGATTTCGTTGCTGTTATCTTTTTGGAATCACCGGCTTAAACAGCTCACGCACGTTTCGCGTCTTGTTTTACTGTCAAATGTCTTCAGTTTGGTTTATAATTTATCCATGAATCGTCTTATTATTGATTTCTATTTTAACTTCCATATAGAACACGTTCTTTCAACTTAACTTCTGAAGACCTTAGATTAGTTTGAAAAGGGGGTGCGGATATTAATCTGACCAATGCCTGGGCATACACATAAACCAGTATTCTTAAGGTCTTAGAATCTTTAAATTTCATCGAATTGAGCTGAAATTTCCAACATATACGTTTGATTAGTTCATATATAAACTATTCTCCCATTTCTTCTCTTGAGCCCATTGGATCTATAATTTCCATCTCATTCGGCTGAAATTTGATACACTTTTGCCCTCAAATGCTCACTCCAAATATCACCCAACAAGGCTGTACATGTTTTGAGCAGATTCCATGGTAGTGGTTACTCCAAGATTCAGCATGCCCAATCTTAGAATTTGTAGATTTTAACCATAAATGTGGTAACCCACTTTGTTTCTTATGCTCCAATCGTGTATTCATGCACATGCATGAATAGAAGAGGGTATTGCAGCCAAATACATGCAAGGATAAATAAATAAGGATATTTCTAGTTTTGAGAAAAAAAAAAAAAAACAAATCGCACAGTGGTTGCCAGAAGTTGGCACTCTTTTGATTTAGTTTTCTATACTTTTTCAATGGCTGATATACCATTCACCAAAGAATGGGGGTATATTAATGTCATTCCGTTTGCAACACCTAGAAATTTTGGTATAGGACTTTATGAGTAACTACCTACCTGTCTACCTCCCACCTATACACCTGCAGGAGAGCCGTTTGCAAAAGTTGGGGGTTTAGATCGCGTATCATGCAAAAAAATGCATGCATTGGATATATACTACACTTGTCAGACCTATAATGCTATATGGTGCTGTGTTATGGTGGACGGCGCTTCAAATGTTCACCTACTGCTCAATACTTAACCGGAGCCGAAGGATTGCTTGTTTGGGCATCACAGCCGCGCTGAGGACGACACCATCTGATGCACTGAATTTAATGCAACAACTTTTACCTCTGGCCATTGTGGCTACCCAAATTGCTGCGACCACTGGCGTGAGGTTAAAGGAGCTAAAGGATGGCTTGTTTGGGCATCACAGCCGCGCTGAGGACGACACCATCTGATGCACTGAATTTAATGCAACAACTTTTACCTCTGGCCATTGTGGCTACCCAAATTGCTGCGACCACTGGCGTGAGGTTAAGGGAGCTTTCTCATTAGTCATATGGCGGCTACGGACACTGTGTTATCCTTGATACAATATTCGATGTTCCAGGCAGTGTGGATTACGCTCTACCTGAGCCGCTTCTTGATAGAAACTACTGTACCACTATTCCTGATAGAACCGATTGGAACTACGATATCCCTGGTAACAGAAGTTATATAGACTTCTATACGGATGGTTTCAAACAAAAAGACCAGGTGGGCTTTGTGGTGTACTCTAAAGATCTAGAACTGGTCATATCGAAGAGGTTACCCAACCACTGCAGTGTGTATTAAGCAGAGATCCTTGCAATTAAGGAAGTGGTGGAATGGCTAAGATATAATGTCATTACGACGATTGGCATAAATAACTTCTTAGACAGCCAGACATATATCTCAGACAGCCAGGCAGCCATTTAATCCCTGGAGAACGTATTTCTGAACACAAAAACCGCCATCGACTGTCGCTGATCTCTCAACGAAATAGCTGAACAGTTCAAAATTCACCTGTTCTTGATGCTGGGCCACAGAGATATCACAGGAAATTGTAAAGCGGACGAGCTTGAGAGACTAGGAACTACCTTACACATTCCAGGGAAACTGGAATCTATGGATATGCCTCTAGTGATATGTAGCTAAGTTTTCAGGACCAGGCCCGAAGGATAACGAATGATAGATAGTCGCAAAGAGGGGGCTGCGAGCATTCCAAAACTGTGTGGCCTTATCTAGTCTTGAAGAGGTCTACCGCTTTGATGTCATTGGCTAGAACATACGTCTCACTCATTGTGTCCGTCATGACAGGTCACAGTCTAATCGGAAAACATGCTGACTGACTGAAGGTTGCCAGCAACGACTTTCGCAGAAGCTGAGGTCATCGAAGAAGAAGAGACTACAGAATACCTTCTGTGTGTGTGTCCCGTAGGGGCAAATCAGTCGATTTTTTCAGTTTTACTCTTCGAGAATTAAATATGAAGTATAACAGACCTTCTAGTCGATTAATGTTACGACTACTTTTCGAAGTACAAACCAGTAAGAAAAGGCAAAAGTTTAAACCACCGAGCCTCATACCTAGTATGAAACCTGGTCATCCAGGATTCTTCTTGCGCTGATTTCCTTTCTCGAATAGGACAACTATCTTCGAAAGACCCACTATTGCAGTCGTAAATTTTTTGACATTGTAGTCAATGTCTTCTATGCTTTGACCATACAAAGTATCTTGCCCAAGTCGTCCTCTGAGTAGTCTTACAAATTTTGTTCGGTTGGTTTTCAACTTATTCCGGATGCTTATGGGATGTGGCGCTGGCCGTGCTGTTGCAAACCTAATGGAGCGATGGTCCGAGAAGGAGTGCTGTACGGAGATTCTTCAGTCCTGAACCTCATCGGTTAGCATTTCCGAGCATATTGTCACATTTAAAAAAAAGGTAACCGTGTTCCCAATATTATGTATTATTATTAGGTCGTTAGTATTCAAGAATTCTGTCAGGGCTTGGCATCGCTTACTAATATTGGTACTATCCCACGAAATGAGGTAAGAGTTCGCAGATGTTGAGGTAGTTATAGTTCCAAACAAGAAATTGTACTAAGTTCGGCTGGGCCGAATCTATGTACCCTCCACCATGGATACCATTTTCAAGTTCTTTGCTCGATATCATTTTATAGGCAAACAAAGGATAATGTATAAGAATATATATGATAAGAGTTGGTGCTATATCGGGTTATGGATCAATTCGGGCTATACATGATTTGGTTGATGGAGACCATAGTAGAAGTAATTGTCCAAAATTTCAGGGCTTAAAATGTATAATCGGGAAATCGGTTTATATGGGACCTACACCAGATTATGGACCGATTCAGATTCAAAAAAGTAGTAGTAGTTTCCGCCAAATCAGTAAATTCAGCACGTATGTTGAAGGTCATAGGAAAAGCCATTGAGCAAAGTTTCAGCCAAATCGGACAATTGGGCCCTTGAGAGCCTCAAGAAGTTAAATCGGGAGATTAGTTTATATGGGAGCTATATCAGGTTATGGACCAAATTAGATAAAACCTAACTCTGTTGTTGGAAAACATAGCAAAACGCCAAGTGCAAAATTTCAGTCAGATCGGATAAAAATTGCGCCCTCTATCTAGATGCTCAAGAAGTCATGATCTGAGATCGGTTTATTTATTATAATTAAAAATTACAATAAACATTACAAAATTCAGCACTATCGAATAAAGCTGTCGGAGATAGGTTTATATTGCAGCTAACATGAACCGATTAAAGACCTTTCAGCTTATTATTTGTAGTGTGGTTACAATTGTTAGGGGATAGACGGACAGGCATGTGCTTGCAACATAATCGTTTTTATACTCACCCCCATCTTGGGGGTATACTAATTTAGTCATTCCGTTTGTAACACCTCGAAATAATGATCTAGGACCCATAAAGTATCCAAGTCCGTCCGTCTGTCGAAATCACGATAGTGGCCGAACGCGTACAGCTAGCCGCTTGAAATTTTGCACAAAATTGGACTAAGCAGATGGACCATTTTTCTGAATTTTATGTTTTTTTTTCAACTTTCCTATAGCTCTTAAAACACCACCCAAAGCATAGACAGGAAACTAACTATTTTGAAAACGGTCGATCTTTCAACTTCAGCCCACGATTTTAAAGTTTCTACTCCCTTTTCCTTTACCAGAAACCACTGTCTTTTGCCCTTCAAAACAAAATCAGATATGCAATCTATGGATAAAACTAAATTCCGTAATGTATGAATGATGTTATGTGGCAAAAGCAGAACTAAAGTTTGAAGCTGAATTTTCCACAGATTTGTGTGGAAATATCTACAAGTATGTGTGTAAAAATTTTGCGACTCTTTATTTTTTGCAACGATGCATGGTACATTTTTGGTTGGCTGGAAGTTTGGCTAGCTGCTTTCTTGTTATAGCCAAACCCGGATATAAGCATTTTGTTAACTACATGGTTTAAATACATGCATGAGGATATTTTAAGTTACAAAACGTGGTTTACCAAACCACAAAAGGATTTGCTTGCAATCGCCCATACACTCCAATGGGCCCATACCATTCACTAGTCCTCTTGCTTTTCGATGGCTTACTTGCTTTTTACGCTTATCTGAATAACAACAGCAACAAAGGGCCAACAACAACAACAACACATGAAGCTGAACTACATTAGCAGAAGTTTTACACTTTTGCAAATTCAGAAGGTCGCCCAGTCTCCGGAGACCCCCAAACGATTGCATGCGCTTTGTGGCTAAACCCCCCCCCCCCCCCCCAAAAAAAAAAAAGTATTCTCTAAAGTGATTTGTGATGTTTTGTTTGGGGAATTATGAGCCATAATGGAATGGTTGTGCGTTACGCCATTGTAATGTGTATATGTGTGTGTGTGTGAAAATGCCAAAAACTGAAACGATTAACATTTTGTTGGCTATTGGGTTTGAAATTGAATGGAGATATTTAATGCTTGCTGTATGACATATTCCAAAGGATTTAAATATTTGGGTGTCCAAATAAATGTTTAAGGGTGTCCTTAAAATTTGCGGAAGAAATGAGTAGGGAATATATTTTGATCCGACTTTTACCTGTAGATAAAGCGGCACGAAGGGTAGAATACAAAAAAGATGCTGATGCTAATGCAATGATCGGAGTTTCCAAGAGGTGCAAGTACATTAACTTCGTATTTTTCAGGATGGGAAGTTAAGAAAAGATCAAGAGTTGCCTTCGACACACGGAATATGTGTCGGATCATTCACTAGCTTGAACACCTCGGAATATTGATCTGCGACTGTGAATATTGATCTGCGACTGTTCTAGATCGTCTCGACATTCTGAGTCAATCTACTAGCCATGTCCATCCATGTCCGTCTATCGAAATTACGATAGCGATCGAACGCGTAAAGTTAGTCTCTTTAAATTTTGCACAAATTTTAGCAAATGGGCCACATCGGTTCAAATTTGAATATAGCCCCCATATAACCCGATTCTCCGATTTGACTTCTTAATCCCTTTGTAACCTAAATTTTTTATCCGATTTGGATGAAATTTGGAACAGAGACTTGTGTTATGACTTGCAACATCCGTGTCAAGTATGATCCGAATCAGTCTATAAATATATATATCCCCCATATAAACCTATCCCCGGAGTTGACTTCTAGAGCTCATAGAAGCCTCAATTTTCATATGATTTGGCTGAAATTTGGAGCAAGCACTTGAGTTATGACTTTCAAAATCCATGCTAAGCATGATCTGAATCGGTCTATAAACAGATATAGCCCCCATATAAACCGATCCGCCGGATTTGACTCTTCAGACCATAGAAACCTAAATGTTCACCTGATTTGGATGAAATTTGGTACAAAACCCTATTTTATAACATCAATGCCAAGTTTTATCCGAATCGGCCAATATGGCGATATAGGCCCTCCTAAGTACCAAAATAATGAAATTACAAATTCAATTAATAAGAGAACATTTTAAGCCAAATCCATGGTAGTTGTTACCCAAGATTCAGCCCGATCGAACTAAGCACGCTTTTACTTCCTCAATCTCTTCGCGTTTTTCTATTTATATAAAAATCTTCTTATTTTTAATTCTTACTCACGTTCCACATTTAATACAATTATTGCATAAGCTTTCTAGCAATCCTATTCGATTTATGTATACATTCACAAAATTTTAGGATTTATTAGCTTCTGTACAAATTATATGCTCAATTACAATTGCTAGTCGATTTTTATTTTTTTACTTAGACTGCAAATTCCGTATTTATCCTATTTCAATCAAAAATCAATTACCTTCCAACTTCTTACTAAGAGTAAACCACTGAATGTTGTTGTTGTTGTGGCTATTGTTCAAATAGTGGGTTTTGTTTGTTACCAGAAAATTGAAATAGGATTTCAAATGTGAAGCATGTCGACGACTAGAAATGAAATATAGGACAACAACAACATTTATGAAACCTAGGAAGAACTTTGTATCAGATTTGAAAAATAATATCTCTTCATAAAAACGGATTTGGTTTTTTTTTTGTTTTGATTAGGTTGATTTTCAAATTACAATAGAGCATTGGATGGAATAGAGTCAAGTCGACCATTTGAAGAACTACATCTATAAAACGAAATAAGTAAAAGCGTGCTAGGTTCGGCCGGGCCGAATCTTATATATCCTCCACCATGGATCGCATTTGTCGAGCCCTTGCCACGGCATCTCGTTTAAGGGAAACAAAGGAAAAAATAATATTGAATATTGAAGTCATTGGAACAATATCAACATTGGAACAATATCAAGTTATGGTTCATTTCGGACCATAATTGAATTGATACCATAGGAGAAGTCATTGTGTAAAATTTCAGCCAAATCTAGTAAGAATTGCGCACTTTAGTGGCTGAAGAAGTGAAATAGGGAGATAAGTTAATAGGGGAGCTGTATTAGGCTATAAACCGATTCATGCCATATTCGACACGTATGTTATGTTCTCATGATAGAAGCCGTTGTACAGAATTTCAGGCAAATCGGATAACAATTGCGCCCTCTAGTGGCTCAAGAAGTCAATATCACATATCGTGTTATATGGCAGCTATATCAGTTTATGGACCGATTTGAACCATTGTTAATACAGTTGTTTGAAGTCATAACAAAACACGTCATGCAATATTTCAGCCAAATCGAATAGGAATTGCTTCCTGTAGAGGCTCAAGAAGTCAAGACCCCAGATCGGTTTATATAGCGGCTATATCAGGTTATGGACCGATTTGAATTATTCTTAACATAGTTGCTGGAAGTCATAACAAAACACTTCGTACAAAATTTCAGCCAAATCGGATAGGAATTGCGCACTCTAGACGCTCAAGAAGTCAAGACCCCAGATAGGTTTATATGACAGCTATATCAGATAATGGACCCATTTCAACCATACTCAGCACAGTTGTTGGAAGTCATAATAAAACACCTCGTGCAAAATTTCAGCCAAATCGGATAAGAATTGTGCCCTCTAGGGGCTCAACAAATCAAGATCCCAGATCGGTTTATATGGCAGCTATAAAAACGTGGACCGATATAGCCCATTTCCAATCCCAACCGACCTATATTAATAAGAAGTATTTGTGCAAAATTTCAAGAGGCTAGCTTTACTCCTTCGAAAGTTAAAGTGCTTCGACAGACAGACAGACGTACATGGCTAGTTCGACTTAAAATGTCATGACGATCAAGAATATATATACTTTATGGGATCTTAGACGAATATTTCGAGTAGTTACAAACAGACCCCTATCCTATGGTAACTTTCTTTTATTTATTCAAATGTTTGCTAAGGCAATAGTTTTGGTCTGCCGAAAATGGGAGAGCGGACATGATTGTTGTTTCAGCAAACAAAGGCCTGCCGATTTCCGTCTGCTATTTTAACGAAAAAATTCAAAATTGTAAATACAAAATCTAAAATATTGAACAGGCAGCCTGCTGGTCTGAAATTGTAAACATTTTGCAATGATAGTAGAACTAATGGTATAATAGCTTAAAAATTAACTACCTAAAGTCAGCAGATAACGTCTGCTATTATCAGCAGACTTTTTTCTATGAGTGTAGAGTTTCATTGTTGTCATTTTTGAATCTTTCCTTTAGAAAAAGATTGTGCCCACAGTCTTTTTTTCCCCGCCATTTCTTTTTCCTTTGAAATGCATCAAACGAATGCCTAAAAATTAAAGGTCCTGTAGCAAAGTAGTGTTATAGGTTCATAAGCCTGCCACTCCAAAAATAGCAATTGCAGAAAAGCTATGATTTAATTATTGTTGTGCGGTAATCGATAAATACTCAAACATTTATACGGACTTAAGCTGTTTCTAGGACGTACTATTGTTCCAGTTCCCCAATGCTGCCGATCACTTGGCTTGTTGGCCAAAATTTTCTATTCTCTTAAGTATCTTAAGGTTTATTTTTTTATTCCCTTGTCGTTCGAGCAATGGGGGTATGTATGGCAGTGGGTGTATATTTAAGATACTTATTGTCAGTAGCCTACAGTTTTCAAGTTACTTTGAATGGAGGGGGGCAGACGCTTAGGCAGAGGCAAAGAGGAAAATAATGCTATTCTATGATAAAGAGCTAAACTAAGCCCAATGATGCTGATGCCGATGATGGTGACGATGATGATGATAATGCTGATGTCGAATCAACTTTTCCTGCTGTCGATTTTCAAACAATGAGGACAAGGAGAATGATTGTCAGGTCATCAGCTTTGCTGCTTGATATATTTCGGCTTCATTAAATTTTGAAGGCTGGTACAGTGGCAACCTGGGCCAATTGTTTGCAGCCAGCCACCCTCCCTCATCCAACTATCCATCATACGAAAAGTCATTCACTTGCATTGAAGTGTTCTTGGGCAGAAAGTGAAGAGATTTTGTGTTGTTAAGCACAAATCAATCGTACTTGATTGTCAGTTACCAACATACAAATCCACTTAATTGTCCAAAAGTCACAAACATCCAAGGCAACGCTAAAGGCTCTAACAGCCTAAAACTCTGCTCGCAGGCCTAGAATCATTATAACAACAATGGCAAAAATTGAAGTTTTAGTTGCCGTAACCATAATCTTTTGCTGAAACTATAAGAGTCTTAATTCGAAATTGTTAAAAGTAGGCGAAATGACTGAAGAAGTCTTGAAAAGCTCCTTGAGAGCATGTTTGTGGTGATGGCAGATTCAATAATTGGTCAAACTACGTGAGAGGCCACCAAAAGTTTGCCAAACTCATAGAGTACGAGGCTTTGAGGTAAAGAGGACTTCAAATGTCAAGCAAGAAGTAACAACACATACAAGCAAAAGCGCAAATTTATAGAAAATCATAGAATCATGATTTTTCATAGACCATTTTGATGATTCGTAAAAATTGGAAATTATTAAAAAAAAAATTAAAATTTGATTTTCGAGTCTGGTTTTGGCCAAAAATTTTGAACAATTTTATGACGATAATCGTCAGAAATTGCAAGGGGTACCTCCCTCCTATACAAAAGAAACTTGTAAGGCTTACAAAGAGAGGTGTAAGACTTTTAAAGAGAGGTGAAAGTAGGCTACGTTTTATAAAAAGGGGATTGATTACGCTCTACTCCTGTCGCAACTCCATATATAGGAGATGGAGGTTTTCGCCGTGAAAGGTAATTATTGCACAAAGTTTTGAGTCTATCGGATGAAAATTGTGCCCTCTAAAGGCGCAATGTATCTTCAAGGATACATTCATTGTCGGATCGGTTATTTTTGTTCAAATTAACTATGCCGATAGGAAAAATATCAATCGATACATAGACAAAAATTAAAATATCGATAGTGCCATCGATATTTTGCTAGCTCTATGTTAAATGCGGTTGTTTTGCCGATCTTTAATGGATGACTGTTGGAACATTGGACTGTTACCTTGCCCACCACAGGATGAACGAGAAGGTACAGGGTACTGCGGCTGTGCTGATCTCCAGAGCAAGGTGGAGTGCCTTTAGGGACCCCAAAATGCCATTCTTGATCTTTGTTATTTCCACCTGTGTGTTGGGTGTGTGGCAACAAAGATCGCTTCAAGACTGAGATATTGAGGTCAATGGCGTTCTTCTGTGCTCCTGGGAGATGGAGGTGAGTCGCGAGTCGGTTTTGACGTCTTTTTCGAGAATAGGGATTTCTGGGCTGAGTGTACACCACCATTTCTGGAACTTTCTTTATACCCCAATTGATTTAAATTCAATGGGAATCCGTGGCAGAAGCCTCTAAAGAATTCCTTGGGATCAGGGAATCATAGAGGCTCTTGGATGGGCAAAAAATGAATTTTTTCGTTAATACATGGTTTGGTCGTCTGGCCAATCAATTACAAACGGGTGTGAGTTCCTGGCAAGTCTTGTATTCCTGGTGAACATCCTAACGTCAGTGATAAGAAGGCGAATATCCCTGGAACACACGTCATGGAAATAACGATAGAGCAATACAATACTGCCCACATTCCGACGAAGTTCAAGAGAATTAATAGAGTTGGATACTCTACTGTCTCCAATTAACACCATCGCTCTCCATTGAACCCGGTGAAGTAGCTTCAAGGATGATTTTCGAGCTCCTGCCAATATATGAGAGATATATTCCATTCTCGGCCTGATGTAGGTAAGACAGATATTGAGAAGATCAATATATACCGATTTGGCGATTAAGGATCTTAAACGCATAAATACCAATACCAGATTTCGTTGAAATTTAAAACAGGAATTTTAAAAGGTTTCTCGGCATCTAAATCAAATATGGATATAACTTTGAATTTAATAATGAAGTTATAATAGAATAGCACTTCTGAATTTATCCAGGCTGGTGGGTATCTAAAGTTCAGCATGGCCAAACTGAATCCGCTTTTACTTATTCAAAATTATTATTTCACTTGTGTGTCATAATACCCGAATTCTATTTTTCCCTAATAACTTCCAAAAAATGTTTCTTGCCTTTGAAAAATTATGCCTATTTTCAAATTTCGTCACGTGCAAACTTAACAATTCATTGTGGCTCTTAATGTAAATCACTGACAAAAACAACGAATACATTGACATGACAACATCTCACTTGAATATGGGCAACAGGAACAGCAGATGACAAATCTTAAAAAATCACACCCACTCGCCTCGGGGAGGGTAATTGTAATAATCTCAACAAATAAATGTAATCATTTCATATTTAAGGCAAATCCTTGAGGTGTAACTAAAATGTGATGCCCAAACTCCCTGCACATGTTTCTGAATCAGAGTTTTTGGCAGGATGGCAGGACAACAGCACATATCCTTCTGTGAGAGTCTGTGTGCATCTCTTGGAGTATTGTCAAAGTCAAAAGTAAATGTTAAGTAATCAGAGCCTTAGCAATGTTTGCAACAACACATACATCCTGAACATACCCTTAAATTTTATTTGTGGACTCACCTCTACAAGAAGGGGGAAGTATACTTATCTCATCATTATGTTTGTCTAAATGATATGAAGTTTTCATATGGACCTATTTTTTTATAGTTTGGAATATCAATTTGGTTTTTTGTATCAATTTCCAATAACACAAAGTTCATAATCTCAATTGTCGTAAAGTTCTGTAACGAATTAAAGATGTCGTATGTCCATATGTCCGTCTGAACGTTTTAAAATTGGAATTATGACAAATCATGTAAAAATAGAGATAAAGTTAAAATCTTCCGTATCGACTCAAAAACGGCTGAACCGATTTCCTTGAAATTTTCACAGATTATGTAGGTTGGTCTGGAAGGAAACATAGGCTTTATAATTTTTTGATATCGGGAGGGGAGCGGACCCTCCCCCTTACCACCAAAGTTCAACCCAAAAGTAAAAGTTGACCGATCGGGACAATATGGGATTTAAATGAAAGGTATTCAAGAGTAGAGTACGAATTTCAGTTGGGTCCAAGTACCTGGGGGGCCGCCCCAAGCCCAAAACCCCTAAAAATAGAGTTACTTGACGATCATGACAATATGGGACTCGAATGAATGGTATTCGGGAGTAGATTACGAATATGCTCAGGAAGTGAAAAAAGACTTTATAATTTAATGATATCGGAAGGGGGCGGACCCTCCACCGTTACCCAAAAAACACCACCCAAAATCAAAAATGGACTGATAAGGACAATATGGTTATCAAATGAAAAGTATGCAGGAGTAGATAACGAACCTGACATACAAATTCATGTCGAAGTATAAGGGGTCACCACACCCCCACAAAAAACGTCCAAATGGGCACATTAGCCAATCACGGATATATGGGACTCGGTTTGTTTGTTCCGTATAGACTGAAAAACGGTCAAACCTATTTATTTCGAAATTTTTTCATATTGTGTAGGTTGGTCTGGAAAGAAACATAGGCTTTATACTTTTTCGGTATCGGAAGGGGGACGGACCCTCCCTCTCATGCCAAAAACACAACCCAAAATCAAAAGTGGACCCATCGGGACAATATAGGGGTCAAATGAAAGGTATTGGGGAGTAGAATATCAATATGTTATTAAAATTTCAGTCTTAGTACCCATCGGGCCGCCCTAACCCAAAAACTTCCCCAAACAGACATATTTGACGTTCATTTCAATATGGGGCTCAAATGAAAGGTATTCGGGAGTAGATTTCGAATCTGGCATACAAATTCAGAGCGAAGTATAGGGGGCCAGCCCTATATGATGCTTGGCTGAACCGATTTTCTTAAAATTTTCGTAGATTGTGAACGTATGTCTGGAAGGAAACATAGGCTATATAATTTTTAGATATCGGGTGGAGGCGAAAAAACCGATAAGGGGCGAATTCTCACACATCAATGAGTGTTTTCCGATTGAAGTTTAAACTCAATGATAAGGGACCTTTTTTATAGCCGAGTCCGAACGGCGTCCCGCAGTGCTACACCTCTTTGGGGAAAATGTTTTAAATGACCATGCATGGCATTCTGGCTCGCAAATGTCGCTAACATTAAGAGGGGATAAACACCGCTTTGCTCAATGTTCTCGCCAGGATTCGAACGCGTTCAGCGTCATAGGCTACAATGGCACGAATTCGATATCCGCATTTAGGGCGAAGTGTCCCCATCCTAAAAAGATATAAGAGAATTAAAGAAGGCGCAGCGGAGTGGGCTCGGTTCGGCTAGTTTAGAATAGAAATCCTTATATTTTATATTTTCAGTTTTGTTGAGGCCAAAATAATTCCTATCAGAATACAGCTGCCATATATAGCGATCTTCATATTTGAGTCTTTAACCCATTAAACGCTCACTTATTACCACTTAACCTAAACATTTCTATTCCAATACTTAGTTTGGCTATTCCAAGTGGTGTAGGGTACAAAATATTCATCTTCATCCGGCTCTTTCTCATACCTAACTTTTCTTTTTGTTTTGCGAAATCGCGAGGGTGAATTTTCTCTTGTGGGTGGGTGGATGTTAGTTTTAGTTATACTTTCAAATGTCACATGTGTATATGTGCGATTCCCCCCTCAAAGCTGCTGCCATTTGCAACGGTGTTAAGTTTGCAACGTGTCCTTCATTTATAAGGATTAGAATGGACGACAACACAACTTATAAACATACTTTTATAAGCCAAGAGGCAGACGAAGAGAAATGTCAAACAACAAATAAAAATTATTTGCACTAAATGCATTTCTAGGGCTGTGAGAATAATTGCCTGAAAAGCTTATGAGAAGTTCAAGACAGTTGGGGTGAGTTTCAGCAAAGGAAATGCACAAGGGTGGGTGCTTGGCCATGTTTTTGTTCTATTGCTTGCAGCCAACAACAAATGTAGAACATATCATAGCTCTAGCATCTGAAAGACTTAATACTTTATTTTCATTATTTTTTATGATTTTTATTACTTTGGCCTAAATGAGCAGGACACGCACACACACTCACCGACAATAAAACATAGATTTTCCATTATACCATCGTTGGTTTGTTATCAAAACATGACAAAGTAGATATTATTTATGGTAGTATGAGAAGAAAAATTAGAGCACTTTTGAAGTATACGAATAGGGTGTTTCTAAATGAAGCAAAAGTTTATGGTCGCAAGTAAACGAAACTAAGTTGACGGATTGCCCAAGTCATCAACTAATGCTTTAAGACAGATAAAGCTATGAATGCGAAATTCGAAATAAAAGAAATGTATCTAAATCCGCTTAAAACTAGACCATAAAACTATATTGATTAGCTCCCATATGAAAATAAGAAGTCCCAAATTTTGGATCTTTCGACTTTCTAATAATAATTTGATGGTATATTGGAAGCGGAGGCGATTTTTTTTTTTGAGTTTTTATATGGTAAACAAAATATTGCTACATGTGTGTTTTAGACATAAGATAGATGATGTTCCTCCTCTTCTTCCAGATTTAGAATTTAGAATAAGTTAAACAATTATTAATAAAATTTTTTCTATATTTTATACCCCTACAAAAGAACTTTTGGAAAATAATTGAGGATATAAACCGAGTATTAGATAAGAATATACATTAACCATATTAGAGTTTTAACTTAAAAAATTGGTTAAACTTAATATGAGGATGGCACGTGAGGAAGATGATGAGACATTGGAGCATTTCCTATATCATTGCCTAGCATTAGTGGCTAACAGACACCTGTACTTGGGTGGGGACACAATACCAGACATGAACAGTCTTAGGGAGTGTTATGGAAAACAATTAAGGATTTTGTAAGTAGCACGGAGTTCCTAACTTAAATTTTCTGTTTCGAGGTTAGTTTATAATATATAGAGCGCATAACAAGCCAAATACTGGCTTAGGTGTATAGCAATAGTGGCATGGGCGGATTAATACCCACACCTTCTTTTCAACCTAATCTAATGTGAGGATGACGGATTTTCTTATATTTTAAAGAAATATGCCCCGTGTTTTATAATTTTTATACCCTCCACCATAGGATGGGGGGTATAGTAATTTCGTCATTCTGTTTGTAACTACTCGAAATACTCGTCTGAGACCCCATAAAGTATATATATTCTTGATCGTCGCGACATTTTATGTCCATCTAGCCATGTCCGTCCGTCTGTCTGTCGAAAGCAAGCTAACTTCCGAAGGAGCAAAGCTAGCCGCTTGAAATTTTGCACAAATACTTCTTATTAGTGTAGGTCGTTTGGTATTGTAAATGGGCCATATCGTGTATTGTAATGGGCCATGTTTTGATATAGCTGCCATATAAACCGGTCTTGGGTCTTGACTTCTTGAGCCTCAAGAGTGCGCAATTCTTATCCGATTGGAATGAAATTTTGCACGACGTGTTTTGTTATGATATCCAACAACTGTGCCAAGTATGGTTCAAATCGGTCCATAACCTGATATAGCTGCCATATAAACCGATCTTGGGTCTTGACTTCTTGAGCCTCTAGAGTGCGAAATTCTTACCCGATTTGGCTGAAATTTAGCATGACGTATTTTATTCTTACTTTCAACAACTGTGTCAAATAAGGTTCAAATCGGTCCATAACCTGATATAGCTGCCATATTAACCGATCTGGGATCTTGACTTCTTGAGTCTCTAGAGGTCGCAATTATTATCCGATTTGCCTGAAATTTTGTACGACGGATTCTCTCATGACCATCAACATACGTGTTTATTATGGTCTGAATCGGGCTGTAGCCCGATAAAGCTCCCATATAAATCGATCTCTCTATTTTACTTCTTGAGCCCCCAAAGGGCGCAATTCTCGAATTGGTAGACATTTTACACAGGTCTCCAACATATAATTTAATTGTGGTCCAAACCGGACCATATCTTTATATCGCTCTAATAGCAGAGAAAATCTTTTCTTATATCGTTTTTTGCCTGAGAAGAAATGCCGGGAAAAGAACTCGACAAATGCGATCCATGGTGGAGGGTATATAAGATTCGGCCCGGCCGAACTTAGCACGCTTTTACTTGTTTTACTTAGGTTAGGTTACATTGAAAAGAGGGTGCAGATATTAATCTGCCCCATTTCACCATAGATTTACACTTAAGTCAGTAATCTGCTTGTTGTGCACTCTAAATACAAAAAACATAACCTCGAAAAAGAAAATTCTAAGTTAGGAACTCCGTGCTCCACTTCCCTAAATTGGTTCATGTATGGTATTGTGTCCCTACCTAAGTGCCGATGTCTGTTGGACACGAAAGCCGGGCAATGACATGTGAAATGCCCCAACGTCTCATCATCTTCCCCACAGGACCTACACATGATATCACTTGCCGCACCGATTTTGCATTTGTGAGCTCGTATCCCTATATGTCCCGTTATGACACCAAAAGCTATACTGACCTCCTTCTTACTTTCTTTCAGTAATAGCCTCGTACCCTCACGTTCAGGATCACCCCATAGGATGTTCGCCTTCTTACCAACTGTTTCGCTGTTCCACAGTTTTACATGCGCGTTCGTCTCCCACGCCCTTAACTCGGACTGCGTCGACCCGAAAGGCTTCGAGTTAACCAAGTTTATCAACAGCATTTCTCTGGCCTTCACTGTCAAATTGTCTGCCCTTTAATTCCCTCTTACTCCGTTATGGCCCGCCAGCCAAACGATGCGGATTTTGCCATCCTCAGAGAAGGCATTAATCTCCTCTTTACACTGCAAGACTGGTTGTGACCTTACCGTCCTGGTTGTTATTGCCCTTATGGTAATTTTACTGTCGATAAAGATGTTTATACTCGACGTGTTAGCACCACACCACTTCACGCATTCCGTGATCACCCGTTTCTCCGCCTGCAGGATCGTATTATGGTCAGGCAGTCTAAAACAGATCTCAGTCCTTGGGTTTTCAATGTAAACCCCCAGGCCCACTCTGTTCTATACTAGGGTTCCGTCAATCCAAGACTGTGCCGTTGGCAGCAGTGCCTCGCACTCGACTTCAAGATTAATTTCAGGCATCCGATCGGAAACTCCTCCTTTCCTTCTAGGTTTCCTAGGTTTCCTATCGTCGCCTCGATTATACCGCGATGGTGTGAGCTGCTCCCATCGTCCGATCGCCTTAAGTCTCACAGCCGCAATGGCTGCCTCCTACTTAATCTGTATCGCAATGGGTCGGATATCTAGAATAGTCTCCAGTGCTCTAGTGGGCGTGGTCTTCTTCTCAGATATTGTGGTAGTCGTCGCGGAAAGCGTTGTGCAAAATTTTGGCAAGATTGGACAATAAATGCGCTTGCAGTGGATCTAGAAGTGAGAATCGGGCAGTATGCACATATGACGGCTATATCTAAATCTAGACCGACTTCTATGAAATTCACTAGCAATATTAAGAGACATAAGGAAAATCCTTCCTGCCAAATTACGAGAGAATCGGTTAATAAATGACCAAACTCTATAGATATTTTGGTATTCTTCGAGGAAAGCGTTGTGCAAATTTTTGGAAAGATTGGTCAATTGGTCAATCATATAAACCAATTCCAGGAATAGACTTCTTGAGCCCCTACCCTCCAAACATTTGGGAGTTAATTTCTCACTCCCTCTCTGGAGTGACACTTTTTATGATTTAAAAACACAAAATACATTACCATCGGCATTCTATCATTCATGTTTCATTTTATAGTTTCATATCATCGACTGTTATTGGTGCAAATCTAAAAATAGGTTTTTTGTTGTTGCTTGTGACGTTAGCTCAAAAATCCCTACACATAAGTGAATGTATGGTTACATAGCCTTCTCTAATCAAGTAAGGCGTGTAGCACATTCGGCTATCTATCGGAAGTTGACTGTTCAAATCCCAGTCGGGATGAACCATTTCAAAAAAAATCTTCGATCATTAAGATCGACAAGAAAAATAAAATAAATAAAGAAATGAAATAAAAATAGAAATGGAAATATTTATAAAAATTATCTTCGCCCTAACAGCCGAAAAAAAACTCGGAAAAAAGAAAATTTACTCTTTACTTTAATTTTTTATGACGCACTTAATCGAATTTTTAACCTTTTTGTAAACCATGTTTAGTCTCTCGTTGGAATATATCGCCAAGTGGCACGTTTTCTCCCGTACCTGGACACTAACTAGACTTCCTTGAGTGCAGATTTAGTGACTCGTACGATAGAAAATGTTTGCAGGGTAGAAACCTAAATTATTGTTGTTGTAGCCACATATTCATGAGAAGGTGGCGATCCTCGTCCTGCTCCTGTAGTTGAGCAAGCTCGTTTCGTTCCAAAGAACAGAGGCCTCAATTTTCATGTAATTTGTCTTAAATTTGGCTTAAAGTCTTCTGCTGTGACTACATCCGTGTGAAGAATGTTCTGAATCGGTCTATATACTGATATAGCCCCCATATAAACCGATCCCAGGAATTGACTTGTTGAGCCCCCAGAAACCTAAATTGTTGTTATTGTAATCACATTTTCATGTCGATGTGGCGATCCTTGTCCTGCTCCTGTAGGTGAGCAAGCTGGTTCCGGTCCAAAGAAACGATGGCCGCAGGAACAGGGTGGCCATTGGTTATTTAAAGGCGCTAATAACTCGCCTTGTCATATTGAGCATCATAGGCACTCAGTATTTGTGCAAGAGCCGATGATGCCCGACCTCTCTCTCCGCTCGATATCGCTGATTGTCCACGACTGCCGTTGCAGCTTCTCCCTATGGAGCATTCCACTATCCGCAACCGATGGACGCGCCCTGTAGCTCGCATCTAAGCTTCTCGTGGCAACAGATCGGACTTTAATGTTCCAACCTGTGTGGTGCTCACGCCTATTCCGTGACCCTTCATTTAGCTGCAATTAGGCACCAAGACTTCTGTTCCGACTTTTAACATTCATGCCAAGTATGAACCTAATCTGTATATAAGTTTTTATAGCCCCCATAGATAGCCCCATTTATAACCCCAAATAGGTTCATAAATTTATAAAGCAATTCAAATGCAAATTTAACCATGAAAATTCCATAATGGAACAGAGGCAAACTTCTCACATATCATTGAGTGATGTCCGATTTAAGTTTAAGCTCAATGTCAATCAATAAGTTTAAGGTGAAATTTATTTAGCCTCCAAATTCGCATAACGAATTCCACCACAATAGGTTTATAAATAGATATTCAAATTCGCCAATGAACATTTCATTAAGGAACAGGGGAAAACTTCTTATGTATCAATGAGTGCTGTCCGATTCGAGTTGAAGCTCAATGATAGAGGGCCTCCTTTCCATAGCCGAGTCCGGACGGCGTGCCGCAGTGCGACATCTCTTTGTGGAGGAGTCTTTACATGGTTGCCATACCAAATGGTACAGTACCTCACAAATGTCGCCAGCATTAGGAGGGTATAACTACTGCTCAATATTTATACCCTACACCACTACTGTGGTACAGGATATTATAAGTTAGTGAATTAGTTTGTAACACTCAAAAGGAAGAGAGATAGACCCATTGATAAGTATACCGATCGACTTAGAATCACTTTATGATTCGATTTAGCTGTGTCCGTCTGTCTGTCCTTCTGTCCATATTAATTTCTGTACAAAGTACAGGTCGCAGTTTTCATCCGATCGTCTTAAATATTCGGCCTAGAGACGAAGCCTATTGAAATTGGAAAAAATCGGTCCAGATCTGGATATAGCTTCCATATATATGTTCGTCAGATTTTCAGCAATAATGCAATAAAATGGCCATTTGTTAACCGATTCTCTCGAAATTTGGCAGGAAGGATTTTTTACGAATGTCGACATTTCTGGTGACATTCATGGAAATCGGTTCATATTTAGATATAGCTCTCATACATATTGGGTTGCCCAAAAAGTAATTGCGGATTTTTCATATAGTCGGCATTGACAAATTTTTTCACAGCTTGTGACTCTGTAATTGCATTCTTTCTTCTGTCAGTTATCAGCTGTGACTTTTAGCTTGCTTTAGAAAAAAAGTGTAAAAAAGTATATTTGATTCAAGTTCATTCTAAGTTTTATTAAAACTGCATTTACTTTCTTTTGAAAAATCCGCAATTACTTTTTGGGCAACCCAATTTCCCGATTTCCACTCCTAGAGCCACTGCAAGCACATTTATTGATCAATCTTGCCAAAATATTGCACAACGCTTTGCTCAATGACTACCACAATATACTTAGAGTTTGGTCAAAATCGGTTCAGATTTAGATATAGCTCCCATATATATGTTCGTGCGATTTGCAGTAATATTGCAATAAAGTGGTCGAAATTCGGCGGGATAGATTTTCTCTTGACTCTCAATATTACTGGTGAATTTCATGGAAATCGGTTCAGTTTTAGATATAGCTCTCATATATTGGGTTGCCCAAAAAGTAATTGCGGATTTTTCATATAGTCGGCGTTGACAAATTTTTTCACAGCTTGTGACTCTGTAATTGCATTCTTTCTTCTGTCAGTTATCAGCTGTGACTTTTAGCTTGCTTTAGAAAAAAAAGTGTAAAAAAAGTATATTTGATTCAAGTTCATTCTTAGTATTATTAAAAATGCATTTACTTTCTTTTAAAAAATCTGCAATTACTTTTTGGGCAACCCAATTTCCCGATTTCCACTCCTAGAGCCACTGCAAGCACATTTATTGATCAATCTTGCCAAAATATTGCACAACGCTTTGCTCAATGACTACCACAATATACTTAGAGTTTGGTCAAAATCGGTTCAGATTTAGATATAGCTCCCATATATATGTTCGTGCGATTTGCAGTAATATTGCAATAAAGTGGTCGAAATTCGGCGGGGTAGATTTTCTCTTGACTCTCAATATTACTGGTGAATTTCATGGAAATCGGTTCAGTTTTAGATATAGCTCTCATATATTGGGTTGCCCAAAAAGTAATTGCGGATTTTTCATATAGTCGGCGTTGACAAATTTTTTCACATCTTGTGACTCTGTAATTGCATTCTTTCTTCTGTCAGTTATCAGCTGTTACTTTTAGCTTGCTTTAGAAAAAAAGTGTAAAAAAAGTATATCTGATTAAAGTTCATTCTAAGTTTTATTAAAAATGCATTTACTTTCTTTTAAAAAATCCGCAATTACTTTTTGGGCAACCCAATTTATATATCGCCCGATATTAACTTCTAGAGTCATTGCTAGCGCATTTATTGACCCAAAATTTTGCAAAACGCTCTCCTCGACGACTACCACAGTATCTGAGAAGTTTGCTCGAAATCGGTTCAGATTTAGGTATAGCTCTCATATATATGTTCCTCCGATTTAGAGAAATATTGCAAGAAAATTCTCATTTTTTAACAGATTCTCTCGAAATTTTGCAGGAAGGCTTTTCTTATGAATGTCGATATTACTGGTGAATTTCAAAGAAATCGGACCAGATTTAGATATAACTGTCATATATGTATGTTGCCAGATTTTCACCCTAAGAGCCACTGCAAGCGCATTGTTTGACCAATCTTGCCAAAATTTTGCACAGCGCTTTTCTCGACAACTACTACATTATTTAAGAAGTTCGCTTGAAAACGGTTCAAAATTAAATATAGCTCCCATATATACGTTCGTCAGATTTTGGGTAATTTGCCATAATGTTGCCATTTTTCAACCTAGTTTTTACAGTTTGAACATATTTGCCCGCCGAGGTCCATCAAAATTGGTTCAGAATTGGATATAGGTCTCACATTGTACTTATAGGGTAGGTGTAGGGTATTTTACAGTCAGCACCGCCCGACTTTTGCCCTTCCTTACTGGTTTTCTGATGTTCTCGCCAGGTTTCAAACACAGGCGTTCAGCGTCATAGACGTACATGCTAACCGTTGCGCTACGGTGGCCTCTTCTCTTAAAAACCGATACCGCGATATGACTTCTTGAGCTCATAGAGGCCTCAATCAATACACAATTAAATTGTTTCAAAAACAAACTGAGCGTATTTTTAGCAGAATCAATGGTGTCGGGTAGCCAATGTTCGGCCCGACCCGACTGAGCATACTTGTTATATTTTAGTAAACACTTTTGTTTGTAACATTTTGTACCCAATAACACTTTAATTGAAATATTTAAAAATTTACATAAATTCTTTCGGTGAAGAGTATTGTGTTCATATATTTGCTTTTTTGCCAAACCACAAATTATTTTGTGACATTGATGGCAAAATGAAAACCACAGACACATTACTTTGCCAATATATCCTTTTTAGTGTATACCGGAATGTGTTTGTGGGCTTACATACATATTACATACATATACAAATTATTTTGTTACACATACTTGGTCGCATATGACTATGAAGGACTCTGAGTGGCGTATGCAGACGCAAATACACGTTGCCAAGCAGACAAGTTAATTGGTCGTCGAGAGTGCCAACAACTTTTACTTATCATTTCACATTCTGCCAATTAGTATGCGGGTATAATTTCATTTTAACACTTTCGGAGAGTCTGAGGGAAAATTATTTATTTCCACGAACATCGGTAATTGTAACAAGAGAGGAAAATGAGCCTTCTCGGAATTTTATTACGCTAAGCAATCGGTGATTTTTAAATTCCACAGAAATTTTGTAATTGAAGAAATGGATGGATCAAGTAATGAATTATAAGGAAATGGCTTGATAAGAATTTAATTTTCATTATTAGCATTATCAGTGACAGTGACATTATGATATGTACACAAAAGTTTCCAATTAATTTAATTTCCTGTATGGTTTACATGCAATTTGCCCCGAAAGGGTTAAAGGAAAACTAAATTGGCTATGGGACACTCAAGCCAACTTGGAGCTGGCCCTTTTTCGCTTATGTAATTGGAGTGCAAATTCATGGGGAATGAGTGCGGCGTTTAAGGAGATAGTCTGTGGCAAGTGTGTCTGAAATTGTCGCTAATTTACGTTAACATCTTGCTTTGGTTCCACTCTAACAATTTTAATTGCATTCTAAAGGATACCACAAGGATGTATGAATGTTGAAAAAAAATCAAAAACATTATGTTTTGGCAGTCTATGTTGCTGCTTGTGCTGTTTGTTGTTGTTCTGTTTTTTGTGACATTCCAACTTTGCTGTGTGCCAAACTTTAGCCTTATTATCTTTCTTTTGTCTTCTGCTAACAAAACAAGAACATTGGAGCATGATTCCTGCTGCAAAGGAACTCTGCAAACTTGTACCATTTTAAATTAGCCTTTTCTTTTTTTTATTAGGGAGTTTGTTATATAGACCTGCTTCCCATTGGCTCATTGGATACGAGTTCTGGCATGGAGCTTCTTATGCTTGTTTCCTGTCACTGTCTCGGTTTCCGTCTCCTGGTATTTGTGTGCGTCTATGTGTCAAATACATTCTCTCTAAGCCATTCTCTTTGACTATTTTTTGCTTTTCATTATTAGTGTTCTTTTGTGGTTAATTAGCGTTTCCATTTTCGCACCATAAGGTTGTTGTCTTTATTCTTCCTGTTCGAGTCCTTCCATGGAGTCGTCCTATGCCTCGTTTTTGTCTGTGGTGTTTGGTATTCATTGTTTTATGGCTTTATTCCATTACCAGCCCGTAGTACGCTTTTGTGTAGTTTAGCGAAGCATCCTTTAAGTGTGAATAAGCTTTTCCATTTCCGTGCTTTTTGGTGGTGGCATAATAGTTGTGTTTCCTGTCTCTTTGTGTGAGTTTTCGTATTTGCAATGGAATAATTATTTTGGCATCATGCAAATCTTGAAATAATTGCCCAAAGGCTTGCCAATATTGCAAAGCGTCTGTGGAAATGCATCCCAATGATAGATAAAGATATGCTGAGATTTTGGAAAATATATAAGCCACGAAAGCTTCAAACAATTCAAAATCGTATTACAATTTGGCATCTATTGCATAAAAATGAAATATAACAAGTAAAAGCGTGCTTAGTTCGGCCGGGCCGAATCTTACATACCCTCCACCATGGATCGCATTTGCCAAGTTCTTTGCCCCATATATCTTCATAGGCAAACAAAGGATAATGGATAAGAATTGCTATGCTAATGGAGCTATACCAAGTTACAAACCGATTGGGACCATACTTGTTTTCCCTATAGGAGACCAAAGTAGAAGTCATAGTTTAATATTTCAACAAAATCGTATAAGAATTGCGCCCTCTATAGGCTAAAGAAGTATAAACGGGAGATCATTTTGCCCCCTCTATAGGCTCAAGAAGTATAAACGGGAGATCGATTTATATGGTAGCTGTATCAGGTTATGAACCGACCATACTTGACGCAGTTGTTGGAAGTCATAACAAAACACCTCCTGCAAAATTTAAGCCAAATCGGGTAATAATTGCGCCCTCTACCGGCTCAAGAAGTCAAGATCCGAGATTTGTTAATATGGGAGCTATATCAGGTAATTTACCGATTTGGACCATACTTGGCACATTTGTTGGAAGTTTAAACAAAACACTTTATGCTAGATTTCAGTCAAATCGGATGAGAATTGCGCCATCTAGTGGCTCATTAAGTCAATATCCAAGATCGGTTTACATGGCAGCTTATCAAAACATGGACCGATATGGCCCATTTAAAATACCAACCGACCTACACAAATAGGAAGAATTTGTGCAAAATTGCAAGCGCCTAGCTTTACTGCTTCGAAAGTTAGCGTGCTTTCGACAGACAGACGGATGGACGGACGGACATGGTTAGATCGACTTAAAATGTCATGACGATCAAGAATATATATACTTTATGGGGTCTTAGACGAATATTTCGAGGTGTTATAAACCGAAAGGCGAAATTAGTATACCCCAATCTATGGTGGAGGGTATAAAAATGCGCATTATTAGTTTGTTTAGCGGACTCTGCCCCCAACCTTCAAAAACGCCTGATCTCGGAAATGGCTGCATTGATTTAAGTGAAATTTTGTATGCCGCCTTATGGTACAAAACTGTGGGGTGAAATAACAGTGGGACACATGACCTACCCCAAAACCCACCCAAACGGACAGGTTTGCACATTGGGACAATATGGGTTTCAAATAAACTGTATTAAAGAGTTGAGAACAAACTTGATATAAAAATTCGACCTCACGTTTACCGAATGGGGCAATATGGGTATCAAATGAAAAGTAAGTGGAAGAGAAGGGTGATTTTTTGGCTATTATCTCTTTGGAAACACCAACTTAAACAGCTCACGTACGATTCGTGTTTTTGTTCTACTATCAAACATCTTTCGTTTGGTCTATAATTTAACCATGAATCGTCTTACAAACGAACAATGGTTGCAAATTATTCAACTTTATTATCAAAATGCGTACTTTGTTAAGAAAGTTCATCGCGCGCTTCTTCCATTTTAAGTCGAAGGTCCGGTTGGGCACAATGGGTAAATAAATTAGCAGAATTGTTGATTTTGGAGTGAAGATCAGCCAGAAGCATCAGAAGAGCTACCAATGCATCCAGAAAAAGTCACAGTTTGTTGCGGTTTATGGGCTGGTGGCATCATTGGACTTCTTCAAAGATGATGCGAATCGTAACGTAACTGTGAATGGCGAGCGCTGCCGTGAGATGATATCTAACTTTTTTTTGCCCAAAAAGCAAGAGCTTGGCTTGCATGACATGTGGTTTCAACAAGACGGTGTCACATGTCACACAGCACGCATAACAATGGACTTATTGAAAGGCGAGTTCGGTGAACATTTTATTTCACACTCGGGACCGGTCAATCGGCCACCTAGATCGTGCGATTTTACATCTTTAGAATATTTTTTTGTGGGGTTATGTTAAAGCTGATATCTATACAGGCAAGCCCGTTTCAATTGACGCGTTGGAAGACAGCATTTATTCTTGAGATACGGGCCGAAATGTTGGAAAGAGTATACCAAAATTAGACTAAGCGGATATATCATTAAATTATATGGACCGTAATATCGACTTAAATAAAGATTTCATGCATTTTTCTGAATTTTATGTGTTTTTTTTTTCTTTGAAAAACTTTAAACCATACTTAGCACAGTTGTTGAAAGTCATAAAAAAAACTTGATTAAAATTTTATCCAAATCGGATAACAATTGCGCTCTCTATTGGCTCCAGAAGTCAAATCGGGAGATCGGTTTATATAGCAGTCATATCAAAACATAGACCGATTTGGCCATTTACAGGCCCAACCGACCTACACTAATAGGAATTATTTGTGCAAAATTTCAAATGCCTTGGTTTATTCCTTCGAAAGTAAGCATGCTTTCGACAGATTGACGGACAGACGGATGGACATGGCTAAATCGACTGAGAATGGAAAGGCGATCAATAATATATACAGTGTGCCGGGTTTAAAATCAATTTTTGCTATAATTTAAAAACAGAATGATGATATCAGTATACCCACATCCTATGGTCGACGATAGATTAAGTTGAAAAGAGGGTGCGGACATATAACTAAGTCAGTAATCGGCTTATTGTTCGCTTTAAATGCTAAAAAGTATCCTCGAAAAAGAAAATCGAAGTGAGGAATTCCATGGTACTTACAAAACCCTAACCATACCACACCCCTTACTTGGTTCATGTCTGGTAATGTGTCCCGGTAAGTGCCGGTGGCTACTAGCCTTGAAAGCCGTGCAATGACATAGCAAATTCTACATCACCTCATTATATTCCTTAAATGCCATAGACATGCAATCACTTGCTGCACCTATTTTGCATAGGTGAGCCCGAAGTCCTATGTGTTCCGTTATGATACCGAAAGCTATAGTGATCTCCTTCTTACTTCCTTTCAGTAATAGCCACATCTTCTCATGATCTGTATCTCCCCATAGTGTTTTCGTTGTCCCATCGATCGCCCAGGTCCTTAACTCGGTCTGCGTCGACCAAAAAGGCTTCGGATTAACCAGGTTAATTGACGGCAGTTCTCTAGACTTCAATGCAAAATGATATGCGGAGTAAGGGGGTACTCCGCTTTGCCCCGTCACTCAAACAATGCGAATCATGCCATTCTCATAAAAGCCGTTAATCTCCTTTTTACACTGTTCGTGACCTTGCTGTTCTATTGCCCTGATAGCCAGGTAACACCACACAGGACCGTATTATAATGAGGCAATCGAAAGCAGATCTAAGTGCCTGGGTTCTCAATATAGAATACCAAGCCCACTCTGTCCTATAGATTTTATCCATTTGTGCAGCCTGAACTTCCAGATGGGAATACAAGAGTTCCGTCAATCCAAGACTTTCCAGGTTTCCCATCGTTTCCTCTATTATACCGCGATGATGTGGCCTGTTCCTACTCTCTATCCAAACTCCCATCACCTTTAGTCTTTTAGCTTTTGTGGCTACGTCACACTTAATCTGTATGTCAATGGACCGGATTTTTAGAATAGTCTCCAGCACCCTAGTTGGCGTGGTCTTCATAGCTCTGCCTTCATCTTCCTTGTGAACAGACAGATCTTAGTCTTCTCTGGGTTAACAATGACACCACTAGGTCTAGCTCAGTCGTGTGCCATCTGCTAAGCCCTTTCGGACCTTAGAAGTATTATAACATTGCTGCTTAGTAGTCGTGTTCCACTCTCTCCTCAGTCGGCATCCATAATAGATTATTTATGGTGGTCACCAATGGGAGTGGCCTACTCGTGCCACCTTCTCTCTTATATTTATGTCATAGGACTCATAAGAAAAAGGTGGTGTTTCTTAGCATATGTTATATCTAGTCCCTAAGGACCCGTTTCATCCGGTACTGGTCTAAGAATTGGATCTATTCCATTTTATGCAAAACCTCGGGTAGGGCAGTCTTCACCGATCTTCCCTTGACATAGGCATGTTGTTTGTATTTGAGCAGTTCGCGGGATGTCCTACTCTTTTACTTGGTATCCGCCATAAGTTCCATGGTTTTTGGTAGAAAGGAGGGTATAAAAAGGGAGAACTAGTTTCAGTGAGCCTTTGGTTTAAGGGTCGGAAAAATAAGTCAACACAATGAAATGAATTGGGGGTGCAAGGTCGGACGTTCTGGCACTGTACGGTAGCTGGACGCTAATGAGGTGCATATGCTACAGATTGCAATAACATACTCCAATCGACTGAACCTATTGCTTAAAGGCGGCACTCCTTGTACCTATTACTGCTAGGGGGTTGTTATGGTTGTGCTCACCAAAAAAACACAAACTTTATTAAACAAACATTAGAGAAGGTGATCTCTAATGTTTGTTTAATAAACAGGAATTCACGTTTTAAGATATTCATCCCCAACTTATATTTTATGTTCACTATCCAGCATTTCCAAAGTAACGCTTGATGAATACATTTTGTTATATCTCCCAACACTTGCACTCAACAGAACACTTCAAACGAAGTCATTTTCAACTAAAAGCACATTTGAATGTAAAGTACTTGAGACAAATGGAATAGACAAACGGAACGGTATAACTAAAAGACTCATGTGTGTGATATATTTTTCTCTAGATGATGCACAGTGAAAAATAGGTTTTAGTTTTGTTAGTGCATTAAACCATGTGGGATGACGAACCAACGCTGACGAATAACTAGTCAGCGTTGGTTAACAGCTGACAAATGCAGGCGAAACTTTCGTTTTTGACACACACAAACGAACCACTTAAGAAATTGTTTTATGGTGACTGATTTTCTCACCAGGATTGTTTGTGTAAAATGCCGCTGCCACTATATATAGTGTGATATACAAATCTGTTACTATTGTCAATAATTGGACTGTGACATTTTCTGAATGCATTTGTAGCTCTTGCAATGCTTCCGGCTGATTTTAACTCGAAAATCGATAATTCTGCTTATTTACGTACCCATTGAGCCAAAAATTGGCTTCATCCCTCAATGGAAGAAGCACGCGATGAAGTTTTTAATAGAGCACGCAAGCATTGTTCGGTTGTAAGACGATGCATGGTTAAATTATAGACCAAACTGAAGATGTTTGACAATGAAACAAAACACAAAACGTGCGTGAGCTGTTTAAACCAGTGTTTACAAAAAGAAAATAGCTAAAAACTCACCCTTTAATTTTTACTGCTTGGTTACTTACAGTGAGGAATCTTCTCTTAGCTCAATAATTAGGGATCTAATTTTGTTTACCTGCAAGTAAAAAAAAATAAAACGTTTGAGAAATTTTTGCGAGAAACAAAATACTTTTATTATGAAGTTTTTCTTTTGTTGTAACTATGTAACGATTCGCTTTAACATATCTAACGTTAGCCATAAGCATAGTATTATTGAAGGTAACTTTCTGTGTTTATTGCAAACTCATTAGCAGCTTCGTCCACGGTAAAAGGACCCTCTTTTAGTTGTAAAACAAAAAACTCTTTAATTGCAAAAGTGCTTCGATAGTCGCAAACGATTATTCGTGTGCCAGGCCAATAATTATTCTTTTGTGTCTTTCCTACTAGAGAGAAAGGGTGAGTATTTGAGCGTATAAATCCGTGGTTAGCAAAAATACTCATTCTATTGCACGTTTCTTTGTACGTACATAAGAAAATAATCCCAAGTAGAACCATAGGCTTGCAAATAATTGCAACTGTGTGCTCGTCACATTCTCACACTCAACATTTTAGCTTTCTTGTTTTGACTGAGCAAAGAGCAGTTGGAATGTTGAGCAGCTCGGTCGAGTGCGGATGTTAAACTCAGAAAGTGTCAGTAAAACAAGTAAGAGTGTGATAAGTTCGGCCGGGCTGAATCTTATATACTCTGCACCATGGATCGAATTGGTCGAGTTCTTTGCGCGGTATCTCTTTTTAGGAAAACAAAGAAAAATAATTAGGAACTGTTATGCTATTGAAGCTTTATCAAGTTACTGTCCGATTCGGACTATGAATGAATTGAATGCTGAACAAGGTAGAAGTCATTGTGTAATATTTCAGTCCACTCGGATAAGAATTGCGCCTTGTGGAGGCTCAAGAATCGGGATATCGGTTTATATGGGAGCCGTATTAAGCTATAGATCGATTCAGATCATATTTGAAACGTATGTTGAAGGTCATGGGCGAAGCAGTTGTACAAAATTCTTACCAAATCGGATGAGATTTGCGCCCTCAAGCGGCTCAAGAAGTCAAAATTCCAGATCGGTATGGCAGCTATACTAGGTTATCAACCGATTTGGACCATACTCCGTACAGTTGTTGGAAGTTATGCTATTGGATCTTTATTAAGTTATTGTCCGATTCGGACTATAAATAAATTTAATGTTGAACATTGTGGAAGTCATTGTGCAATATTTCAGTCCATTCGGATAAAATCGGGATATAGGTTTATATGGGAGCTGTATTAAGATATAGATCGATTCAGACCATATTGGAAACGTATGTTGAAGGTCATGGGAGAAGCTGATGTACAACATATCGGCCAAATCGGATGACAAGTCTATCCATATTAATTTGTGTACCAACCACAGGTCGCAGTTTTCATCCGATCGTCTTAAAATTTGGTACAGGTATATTTTTCGGTCTAGAGACGAAGCCTATTGGAAAAAATTGGTTCTGATTTAGATATAGTTTCAATATATATGTTCGTCTGATTTGCTGTTATAATGCAATAAAAAGGTCATTGCCATCCGATTCTCTTGAAATTTGGCAGGAAACATTTTTTAATGACTTTCGACACAACTGGAGAATTTGATAGAAATCGGTTCAGATTTAGATATAGCTCTCATATATATGTTCATCCGATTTGCAATAATAATGTAATAAAATGGTAATTTGTTAACCGATTCTCCCGAAACTTGGCAGGAATGATTTTCTAATGATTCGCGACATTACTGGGGTATCTCATAGATATCGTTTCAGACTTAGATATAGCTCTCATATATAAATATCGCCCGATTTTTATTCCTAGAGCCATTGCAAGCGCATTAATTGACCAATCTTCTCAAAACTTTGTACAACGCTTTCCTTGACGATTTCCAAGGTTCAGATTTAGATATATCTCTCATATATATGTTCGTCCGATTTGTAGTAATAGTGCAATAAAATGGTCATTTGTTAACCGATTCTCTTGAAATTTGGTAGGAAGGATTTTGTAATGACTCTCGAAATTACTTGTGAATTTCATAGAAATCGCTTCAGATTTAGATATAGCTCTCATATATATATATATATATATATCGGCCGATTTTCACTTCCATTGTCTCTGCAAGCCCATTTATTGACCAATCTTGCCAAAATTGTGTGCAGCGCTTTCCCCGACGATCCGACTAAGAAGTTTGATATAAATCGGTTCAGATTTAGATATATTGGGTTGCACAAAAAGTAATTGCGGATTTTTCATATAGTCGGCGTTGTCAAATTTTTTCACAGCTTGTGACTCTGTAATTGCTTTGCTTCTTCTGTCAGTTATCAGCTGTTACATTTTGCTTGCTTTAGAAAAAAGTGTAAAAAAAGTATATTTGATTAAATTTCATTCTAAGTTTTATTAAAAATGCATTTATTTTCTTTTAAAAAATCCGCAATTACTTTTTGGGCAACCCAATATATGTTCGTCAGATTTGCAACAATTTTGTCATTTGTCCCCCGTATTTATTACAGTTTTAACATATTTGCTCGAAATTTAATACGGATTGTTTAATAACCCATCTGAAAACATCCGCTGTGGTCCATCAAAATTGGTTAAGAATTAGATATAGCTCCCACTTTATATCTATAGTGTAGTATATTATTATAAAGTCGGAACCGCCCGACTTTTGCCTTTCTTTATTGGCTTTCTGATTTTTATACCCACCACCGAAGGATGGGGGTATATTCATTTTGTCATTCCGTTTGCAACACATCGAAATATCCATTTCCGACCCTATAAAGTATATATATTCTTGATCAGCGTAAAAATCTAAGACGATCTAGACATGTCCGTCCGTCTGTCCGTCTGTCTGTTGAAATCACGCTACAGCCTTTAAAAATTGAGATATTGAGCTGAAACTTTGCACAGATTCTTTTTTTGTTCATAAGCAGGTTAAGTTCGAAGATGGGCTATATCGGACTAGACCGATCGGCCGATTTAGGGTCTTAGGCCCATATTTTTTTTTTTTTTTATTTTTTTTTTTATTTATTTGATAAAAATGTAATGATAGTACAACAAGCATTACTTATAAATTACAGTACTATCCGATATATGTCAATAACTAATAGTTTCACAAAAATAATACTATTACATAGGTATTTAAGTATAAACAAAGAAATTAATGATTAAAGAATTATACAGAAGATAAATAATTATTAGTGTAATTTGATGTATATATTAATAAATGTGAGCTAATATTTAAAGGGTCAAAATTAAATTACTTCCTAAGTGAGATGATGTTTTAGCTTAAGTTTAAAGTTCTTTTCATTAGGACTATTTCTTAAATTGATTGGGAGGGCGTTCCAGAGACGAATGGTGTAAACAAAAAATTGTCTGTCACATACCAAGTAGTTACTTTGCAGTGGAACCATGCAATTGGTTCGTGAAGATCGTGAGATTTCCAACCGGTCGTAAAGATATTTGGGTTCATGTGTATAAATTAAGCGATGCATGAAAGTCAGTGCACGAAATTTCAAAAAATTTTCAAATTCCATCCCATAAAACTGTCTAGAAGCCGATGATATACTATCCGCACGTCTGATACTATAAACAAATCGTGTAATGTCATTCGAAACTACTTTTAATTTACGCTTATGGACGTAGTCACATTCTGCGTATATCTCACAACAATACAAAAGTTTAGGTAGTAAATAGGCATGAGCAATTGCGTGACGCACACTGAATGGAATATATTGGTGAATAGACCAAAGAGTCCGTAACATACCATAAATATGTCCTATAGCCAACTCAATATGCCTATTCCAGGACAGAGTATTGTCAAATAATACCCCTAAATTCCTTGCAGTCTGCACATACTCTATGGTCGTGTCACCTAAGGCAAGCCTAGGCAAAGACAATGTATCTATAGACTTTCTCGAGATAACAATGCACTTCGTCTTATCAGGATTCAACTTCAAGCCATTCTTGGTTGCCCAATCACTGATGGCAATTAACTGCAAATTAATCCACGCCACATATGACCTTGTATCACTCGTCCTGCAAGAGAAACACAATTGCACATCATCAGCGTATATGTGCATGTCATATCCATCAGGTATGCTTGCAATATCATTGACATATAATGAAAATAATAGTGGTCCCAGCACAGAACCCTGAGGAATACCACGAGTAAGCTCCAAGAAATCAGACATCATACCGTTAGAGTAAACAGCCTGTGTGCGCCTGTCCAGATATGATGCAATAAACCGAACTGCTGTGTCGTCAAAATTAAACAAGGTTGTAAGTTTAGATGCCAATATCGTGTGATCCACGGAATCGAATGCCTTAGAGTGGTCTAATAGGACAAGAAAGCTTACGTGGTTATCATTGATATTGCGTCTAAACATTTATTATCCGATTTTGCTGAAATTTGGGACAGTGAGTTGTGTTAGGCCCTCCCATGTCCTCTGTGAATTTGGCTCAGATCGGTCCAGATTTAGATATAGCTGCCATATAGACCGATCCTCCGATTTGGGGTCTTAGGCCCATAAAACACGCATTTATTGTCCGATGTCGCCGAAATTTGGGATAGTGAGTTAAGTTAAGCCCCTTGACATACTTCTGCATTATCGCACTGATCGGTCCAGATTTGGATATAGCTGCAATATAGACCGATCTCCCGGTTTTAGGTTTTGTGGCCATAAAAAGCGCATTTATTGTCCGATGTTGCCGAAATTTGGGACAAAGAGTTAAGTTAATTTCCACATATTTCTGCTATGGGACATAAGTTATGAGTTTTGCACGGGATTGTGACGAAAGGTGGTTTACATATATAGCCGAGGTGGTGAGTATCCAAAGTTCGGCCCGGCCGAACTTAACGCCTTTTTACTTGTTTTCTTATATATTTTAGTAGCCACTCCGCGTCACAGGTGAACATGATAAGCTGTGTGCCTCGGAGCCCTCTTAGTATGTAATTCAATTTTTATACACACCATGAATCGGCCCGTAAAATAATTTACCCCGCATGTAACCCTAATCCGGATTTGATTTCTTGAGCGCCAAGAAGCCTAAATTGTCACCCTATGAGGCTGAAATTTAGCACGGTGTGTTTTGTTTCGACTTTCAATAGCTGTGTCAAGTGCGGTCTAAATCGGTCTAAAACGACTGTGTCAAATGAGGTTTAAATCGATCTGTTAACTTATATAGTTCCCTTATAAACCGATCTCCCGATTAGTTTCTACGGGCCCAATAAGCTTGTGGCTGAATTGGCAGAAATATGGTACAAAGAGTTGAAGAAAAGCTTGAATTTTTAGCTGATTTAGCTGAAATTTGGCACATAGAGTATACACATGTCCTTCTACTATGTTCGTACTTGTTTCTATATTATTAATTTTCTCAGTGTGCATGAACGACATCTTGCGCTAAGATACATTATGCATCAGTTCCTGTGAAATGATATTAAGTCATGATATATGCAACTTCCTTCATTAATGTGGTATGGCTTAAGGTCCTGCCAGCACTCGCATTGAAATATAAATGACAACAACCAAAGACATCAGCAAATAATGCTCGTGCAATGGTCGTTTAATTAAAGCTTGAATATGTTATTATATTTACTTTTCATTAAGTGGCAACGTCAGAATGCATCAACAGAAAGAGAAAGGATCTCAGAGCATTTGTCCTTTTTCGTGTTTGCTGATGCCAAAGAAAATGACTACCAACGACGACGACAACGATTGACTTTGAATGGTAAATGGTAATGGCTGGTCTCATTGCACAAAGCTGTTTACAATACAACTGCAAAGTGTACGCCACCACTATTCATTAAGTACGCTGGAAAAGGGAATAATTAAATTAAAATAAACAATTTCGAAAAAAAAAACCTTTAGAAAAGACATTCAAAATTAAAATTTAATATGCAGAAAACTTAACTGAGTACTGTATGCGAGGAGCATGAGGCTGGAGTACCAAGTACATATTGGCTAGACGAAATGTTTTCAAAAACCTTAATTTATGTTCTTATTCTGCTCTTGATTAAATTTTAATAATGATTGTCACAAACCCCGACATTGCATTTTTTACAAAGTACAAGAATAAAAGGGCCGAACCGGGCCCACTCCGCTGCACTATGTTTAATTCTCTAATATATTTTTATGGTGGGGGCACTTTGCGCTGAACGTGGATATTGAATTCGTGCCACAGTAGCCTATGACGCTGAAGGCCTGCGGTGGTTATCCCCTCTCAATGCTAGAGGTACTATGTTTTAGTTTTGGTGACTGTGAGAGTGTAAAACAATTTCGAATGAATCGCATTATCAAACTCCGAGAATTTTTGGGTCATGAGAAATGCTTTTTAGAGGAGAGATGGCACCTTTTGGCAGACATTTCGCCTCAAATATGTATATCAATTTGAGCTCCATATTGACGTGGTGGGTAAATATGAACCGTTTGGGGGGGTGTTTTGGGGATGAGGCGTCCACCGGCTCTCTGCCCTGAAGAGAGATATCAAATTCGTTCTTTACTCCCAAATATCGTTGATTTGAACTCAATATTGCCATGGTCGGTAATGAAGTTCAGTTTAGGGGGTGCTTTAGGGCGTACTAATACTGTCCAAAATTGAATATCAAAATTCGTTTTCAACTCTCAAATATCTTTCATTTAAGTCCCACTTTGTCATAACGGGTTAATTAAGCTATTTGACGTATTTTTAGTAGGAAAAGCGTAACCTAGACTTAAGCGCAAAGTTTAATGCCATATTTGTAATCTACTCCTATCTACCTTTAATATGATTCCCATACAGGCATGGTCGGTTAATATGCCCATTTGGATGTATTTGGGGGTGAGGCGACCTCCGATTACTTGGACCTAATTTTTTTTATGTCACATTTGTTATCTACTGCCGAATACTTCTCATTTGCGTCCCATATTGACTTAAACGTCGAATATATCCGTTTAGGGAGCTTTTCTGCGGGGGAGGCCTACTGGGTACATAGACCCAAAATTTTATACGATATTCGTTTTCTAGTCTCCAATACCTTTCATTTGATATCCATATTATGCCTATCGGTCCAATTTTGGTTTTTGGTGGCGTTTTTCCGACATCTAAATGTTATAAGACCTATGTTTCCCTCCAGACAAACCTACACAACCTGTGAAATCGGTTCTGCCGTTTTTGATTCTACGGAACAAACACACAAAGAAACCGAGTCCCATATAGTTATTATGGGTCATATGCCCATTTGGAGCGTTTAAGGGGTGGGGTGACCCCCTTTACTTCGATCTGATTTTGTAAGCCAGATTAGTAATCCACTCCCAAGTTCCTTTCATTTGAGTCCCATATTTATTAACGTTCAATATGTCTGTTTGAGGGAGTTTTAGTCAAGATCGATCCACTTTTGATTATGGGTGGTGTTGTTGACATAAGGGGAAGGGTTCGTTCCCCTTCCAATATCAAAAAAATATATGGCCTATGTTTCCTTCCAGACCAACCCACACAATCTGTGAAAATTTCAAGGTAATCGGTTCAGCCGTTTTCGAGCTTATATGGAACAAATCAACAACCCGACAAACACAAATTGATTTTTATACCCCGCATCACTACTATGATACAGGGTATTATAACTTAGTGCATTTGTTTGTAACACCCTAAAAGAAGAAAGATAAGTATACCGATGGACTCAGAATCACTTTATGATTCGATGTCCGCCTGTCTATCTTTCTGTACGTCTGTTTGTCTGTCTATCCGTCCGTCCGTGTTAATTTGTGTACAAACTACAGGTCGCAATTATCATCCGATCGTCTTAAAATTTGGTACGGGCATGTTTTTCGACCAAGAGACAAAGCCCATTGAAATTGAAAAAATCGGTTCAGATTTAGATATACCTCTCTCAACCGTTCGTCCGATTTGCTGTAATAATGACATTACATCTCAACCATTTCACCACTTCTTTAATTGCAAGGATCTCCGCTTAATACACACTGCAGTGGTCGGGCAGCCTTCTCGATATGATCAATCCAAGTTCTTCAGAGCAGACCCCCAAAGCCCACTTGGCCATCTTGTTTGGAATCATCCGTATGTAACTTCTATTACCAGGGATATTGTAGTTCCAATGGGTTCTATCACGAATAGTGGTACAGTACTTTTTATTAAAAAGCGGCTCAGTTAGGGTGTAATCCATACTGCCTGGGATATCGGCCATTGTGTCAAGAATAATACAATGTCCGTAGATGCCACATCACAAAAGGGAAAGCACCCTTAGCCTCACAGCAATGGTTGCAGAAATTTGTATAGCCACGATGCGAAGAGGCATAAGGTGTAGCACTAAATTCAAAGCATCAGATGGTGTTGTCCTCAGTGCGGCTGTGATGCACAAACAAGCCATCCTTCGGATCCGGTTGAGTATTGAACAGTAGGTGGATGAACATTAGGTGGATTTTTGAAGCGCCGTTCACCCGATCACAACACCTTATTGCATAATAGGTCTGGTAACTGCAGTATATACCCAGTGCATGACTCGCCGTTTAAGCCCCCAACATTTGCCAATGGCTCTCTTGCAGGTGTATAGGCAAGAGTGGCCTTTCTTGCCCTTTCTAAAATGTTGGATTTGAAGTTAAATTTTCTGTCCAGCCAGACACCCAGGTATTTTTCGTTTTCAGTAAACGGAACATTCTCTACTTCCAAGGAGACAGGTGCCTTTGTAGGTAACTTGTATCTCCTGCTGAAAAGAAATTCTTCTGTCTTGCACTAATTTTCGCTTAGACCACTTTCGGTAGGCAAATTCGCTGTTGCACTTAGAGCTTCCTGAAGCATATCTCTAAGAGTGCTTGGAAATATTCCCTCAACCGCAGGAGCTACGTCATTAGTATACGCGACCACTTTTACATCTTTTTTATACCCTCCACCATAAGATGGGGGGTATACTAATTTCGTCATTCTGATTGTAACTACTCGAAATATTCGTCTGAGACCCCGTAAAGTATATATATTCTTGATCGTCGTGAAATTTTATGTCGATCTAGCTATGTCCGTCCGTCTGTCCGTCCGTCCGTCCGTCCGTCCGTCCGTCTGTCTGTCGAAAGCACGCTAACTTCCGAAGGAGTAAAGCTAGCCGCTTGAAATTTTGCACAAATACTTCTTATTAGTGTAGGTCGGTTGGTATTGTAAATGGGCCATATCGGTCCATGTTTTGATATAGCTGCCATATAAACCGATCTTGGGTCTTGACTTCTTGAGCCTCTGGAGTGCGCAATTCTTATGCGATTGAAATGAAATTTTGCACGACGTGTTTTGTTATGATATTCAACAACTGTGCCAAGTATGGTTCAAATCGGTTCATAACCTGATATAGCTGCCGTATAAACCGATTTTGGGTCTTGATTTCTTGAGCCTCTAGAGTGCGCAATTCTTATCCAATTTGAATGAATTTTGGCACGTAATATTTTGTTATGATATCCAACAACTGTGGTAAATATGGTTCAAATCGGTTCATAACCTGATATAGCTGTCATATAAACAGATCTGGGGACTTGACTTCTTGAGCTTCTAGAGGGCTCAATTTCTATCCGATTTGGCTGAAATTTCGCAAGACGTTTTTTATTGTTACTTTCAACAACTATGTCGAATAAAGTACAAGTCGGTTCATAACCTGATATAGCTGTCATATAAACCGATCTGGGATCTTGACTTCTTGAGCCTCTAGAGGTCGCAATTATTATCCGATTTGCCTGAAATTTTGTACGACGGATTCTCTCATGACCATTAACATACGTGTTTATTATGATCTTAATCGGTCTATAGCCCGATACAGCTCGCATATAAATCGATCTCCAGTTTACTTCTTGAGCCCCCTAAGGGCGCAATTATTATTCGAATTGGCTGACATTTTACACAGGTCTCCAACATGTAATTTAATTGTGGTCCAAGCCGGACCATATCTTGATATTGCTCTAATAGCAGAGCAAATCTTTTCTTATATCCATTTTTGCCTTAGAAGAGATGACGGGAAAAGAACTCGACAAATGCGATCCATGGTGGAGGGTATATAAGATTCGGCCCGGCCGAACTTAGCACGCTTTTACTTGTTTTTGTTAATGGCTACACTCCAGAGCAGAGGAGGCAGTACACCTTCATAAGATGTGGCTCTGCTGGCCCATCAATTAAGACCCAGCCCGCTCATGATTGACGTCGGTTTTGCATTAGTGAAAGCGCCCTCAATGTCAAGAAATGCTTCCATTGTGTATTGCTTGACAGCGAGAGAGCCTTCGATGTAGCCGACTAGGTCTAGAAAGGCTGTTTCAATGGACTTGCCTATATGTATGCTGTTGGCGAGACAGACGACCTCAAGGGATATTTGCCTGTTCCTGGTAATAAAGTTTGGCTTATTCCCTTTTGAAGAAATATCTTCCTTCTTGACTAAATATCGCCATGTGTTTTTAGGGCGCAACGATACATTTCAATGGGGCGTTCCCCAAAAGCAATTAGTTTGTATCGGCCCAATACCAGCCTGCATTGCCATCAACTGGAGGAGGCTGAGGCATTATCGCAAGGACGATAGACTTTTGATGATCCCACTCCAATTGTTCCTAGGTATGCAGCTCTGTTCTTCTGCCTTGTCGACAACTATCATTACCAAGCTGTTCTCAGCGACATTAGGGGATGTGATGTCCTCCAAGTGATCGTAGCCTTTTGGTGACCTGTGAAACGAATCTCCGAGCCCAATTAAGAAAGTCTCTCTCCTTATCGGTGAGGGGTTTAGCATCATTCGCACTAATCCTCTCAATAAACCTGAGAGCTAAATGCCTTTTTGATTCCAACCTCTTAATGATCCTATTGTTTTGCCGAGGGTGCCGTTGGCCTAGGCAAATTATACGCATGCGAAGATAAAGTAGGTTCGGCTTTGTTCTCAAGACTTGAACCAAATGTTGTTTGTCGTCTAGTGGGGCCTAGAGCAGCCGCTCCACCAGTCGATGTCTCAGTAGCCGACAACCAAACCTCGCGGAAATTCAAAACTATTGTTGGACTAACCCTTTGATATCCGAACTAGGATTGGTTAACTTCGGACAATATTAAGATATAGCTAATATATGCACCGATCTGGTGATTAAGGGTCTTATGCCCATAACAGCAGCATTTGTTGTCCGACTTCCTTGAAATTTCGAACAGTGTGGCGCATTGGGGCATCGAGATGCCTTAAAACCCCTCGATTTTCTTGCAAATATTATTCAAATTGAACTTGATGTGGATATAGCTGTCATATAAACCTATCTCGCGATTCAAGATCTTTTATATAATATTATCCGATATCGATAAGATTTCGAACAGGGAGTTGTTTTAGACATTAGTGCTGAGATCGGATTTTATTTGTCGCACCCTATTTAAGGCCTTCGGCTCCCAAATTTGGCCTAGATCGCACTATATTTAGTTGGAAATACCGATGCTCAAAAAAAATTTAAATTCACAAATGTTAACGAAATTGGAATAAAATAAATATCCATGGTAGTTGGTATCCTAAGTTAAGCAGGCTCGAACTTAATGTGTTTTTAGTTGTATTATATTGATCATTGACCATAAGATAGCAACATTTTTTAAATTCATTGGTTAACGAGAACTCTTCTGCAACTTACGTGGACGGTGCTTCACGTATCACAGGCCAAACTATTAATTTCCTGTCCTATTAGTTTCTAGACACTTCTGAATAGCAACTGCCCAATATTATAGTCACTGATAACTACCTACTTTTTTATGGTATAAAATACATTCTGCACTTTTTTTCTCCTTCTGCTGAGTTATAACGTTTTTCCAATTTCATTGTAATGTCATTTCGATTTCGTTTAATTGAACATTTTAAAAGCTTTGCCATATATCTTAGCATCTTTGCGAAAAGGATAGGGTGAGAGGAGGCAAAAGGCCACAGGACATGATGTTTAGAAAATGAATATGGTGATAAAATTTAATTGATGGTCATTGTTGTTATCTGCCAAACAAATAAATATATATTTTCCGTTTTTCTATTACATTGACCTCAACACAATAATTCTTTATTTACTGCACCATACCGAAGAGAAAGAGAGGGTGCGAGAAATAGGACATGACTTTGGCAAACCGCAAAAAGCCATAAAAAATTATTACTTCTTGCCAAACATTACAAAACTTTAGTCTACTTGTTAGAATTCCAATAATGTTTTCTTAACAAGAAAAACATGGCCACAAGGAGTAAATGTTTGCAAGAACCTTTTAAAAGACATTAATAGACATCAAGCAGAAGTAGGCACAAGCTTCTGTGGCCATCAGCATCAGTATCAGCATTATCATTGGTACTCCTTTGACTTACAAGTTTAGCAGGCAGCAGGTAGGCCACCTTGTGGCTGGTCTCCTAAAATTTTATGTGGTTGCCTCTATGAAAAACATTAGTTGTTTATTTGATTTCATTAACTAAATGTACACCTTAACCACCTTTGGGCCATCGCTAACCAGCCCCTTCTACATCCTTCTTTTGGGTTTCCAAGGAGTTTTGGCCAAAGGTTCGTTAAGACGTAAGTTACTCTATTAACTGTGATAATGTTCGTCTTCTTAGAGCGAACCTAGGAATTTCTGGTATGTTGCCTAGGCGCTTGTTTAGCATTTCATTTACTGTAGCCTATCTTAAGGAGACATTTCCCATTGCCGTGTAGATTTTATTGTAGTTCTTGTCTTGCGTTGCTGTTCTAATTTCTTTATCTCTTGGTTAATAACTGTTGCTCGAACTGTCCGTCTGCCTTCTTTGCGTTTTCTTGCTTGGTTAGGCTGGTTCCTTTGGTTTGTGTTTTTGTGGCATAACCATTATGGGCCAAATAGTTAAGGTTGATTTATGTCTCTATACATACAGGTAAGTTGGTCTAGCAAGAATGCCTTCGCTTTGTTGTTGTTGTTGTGGCAAAAGTTTTAATTTAATTTTTGCCAAAGTTGGCAAAAAATTTTTACCCCGAAAGCCAAAGCAATGACAACAACGTAATCAACCATCCCACAAAACTTTTTGCTACAGTAATGAACATAAAATCATTTAATTATTACAATCAAATTAACACACCAAAACTGTGTTAGTCGTAGCAGTAGCAGCAGCGGCAGTATCACAATCTGTAGTAGTAGTTGTAGTAGTAAACAAATATAAATTAGTTCAGTTTTTTTGTCTATTCTCAACTTCTGTAGGAGTTGCATTTGAAAAAAAAACATGTTTGTTGAAGCTTCATTAGTGATCGAATTAGTTATAATGATGTTTGATTATCAATCATTATTGCATATCATGTCTATGACAGCGAGTATTTTAAAATGCAGAAAAAAGATTATATTTGGGTCATAGATGTTCTTTTTAATGAAGTTCTCTAACCAGCATAGATAGTAGTATGTAAAAACAAGTCATTGATATCATTAGAATACATATATAGAGGATACATATTGGGTATTTGTCTACATGAAGTGGGGATTACTTTGGTAATACTTGCAGTGTGTCATATGTAGAGAGCGGATATATATGCACTTTTTGTTTATGGACCGATTTTGACCAAAATTTGTATCACATCTGATATATGCAAATAATATGCAAAAAATATGCAAAACATATGCAAAATGTACGAGTCAAAATAGATACGTTTAGAACATCAAATGATTTAATGGTTTGGGTTCTAAGTACTTTTGTGGGTATAAATGTCCTCTTTAAACCCATTTTCCTCCAATAGTATTCTAAGAACCTACTAGGTCCGAATTTATACCGGTCTGCGGAGTTAGGGACTCATAAACGCCACATTTATTATCCGATTTTCCCGACCAATATAAACCAATTCCCGATTTAGGGTCTTAGCTCTATAACAGCCACATTTATTATCCGATTTGGCACAACGAATTTCGTTAAGATTCAGATTGGTCTATATCTTAGTATAGCTCCCATATAGACCGACTTCCCGATTTAAGGTTTTAAGCCTTTAAAAGCCGTATTTATTACCCGATTTGGCTGAAATATGGCACAACGAGTTGTGTTAAGATCTCAGATATCTGTGCCGAATATGGTTCAGATCGGTTTATATCTTAGCATAGTTCTCATATAGACCGAACTCCCGATTTAGGGTCTTAGTCCCTTAAAAGCCGTATTTATTTCCCGATTTCGCTGAAAATTGGCTGAGTTTAGACTTTTGATATCTGTGTATAGCTCCCATAAACACTGATCTTGTTATTTAAGTTGATCAGATTTTCAAAAATTTGCCTTCCGCATTCAATGAAATTTGTCAACGCACTCTTACATTAATCATCGATGTGTCACCTTCAATTTATTCAACATTTTCATCATTCATGGTAAAGAACATGAACAAACAAAGTATGCAAATTACAAAAATTTACTACCGAAAAAGAGCGTCAACTTCTAATTGACAAAGCTCATTTTTGGCTCAATGGGTTCGACAATAAGTAAAATACGAGTTATAGGTCAGATGAAAAATCCACATATGCTTCACGAATCAATACTTCATCCACAAAAAATAACTGTTTGGTGGGGATTGCATGCCGGCGTCGTCATTTGACCATACTCTTTCGTCGACGATGTCAATCGTCACGTCACCGTGCATGGAAAAACGCTACCGCACCATGCTCCCTAATTATTTTCGGCATGAATTGGAAGATATGGACCTGGATGACATGCTGTTTCAACAGGACGGAGCCACAAGCCACACAGCATACGTTAGGTTAGGTTAGGTTAAAACCAGTAAGGAAGGGGAAAAGTCGGGCGGTGCCAACTGTATAATACCCTACACCTACCTTTTAAGTGAAGTGTGGGACCTATATCCAATTCTGAACCAATTTTGATGGACCTCGGCGAGCAAATATTTTCAAACAGTAAAAATTACGGTTGACAAATGACAACATTATGGCAAATTACCCAAAATCTGACGAACGTATATATGGGAGCTATATCAAATTCTGATCCGATTCCAAGCAAACTTCTCAGATAATGTGGTAGTCGCCGAGAAAAGCGTTGTGCAAAATGTTTGCAAGATTGGTCAATAAATGTGCTTGCAGTGGCTCTTAAAGTGAAAATCGCGCTATAAATATATATGACAGCTATATCTAAATCTAGGCCGATTTCTATGAAATTCACCAGTAATATTGAGAGTCATAAGAAAATCCTTCCTGCAAAATTTCGACAGAATCGAATAACAAATGTTCACTTTTCTGCAATATTTCTCAAAATCGGACGAACATATATATGAGAGCTATATCTGAATCTGAATCGATTTAGAGCAAATTCCTCAGATACTGTAGCAGTAGCCGAGGAAAGCGTTTTGCAAAATTTTAGCAAGATGGATCAATAAATGCGCTTGCTGTGACTCTAGAAGTTAAAATCGGGCAATAAATATATATGAGAGCTATATCTAAATCCGAATCGACATCCTTGACATTCACCAGTAATATCTAGAGTCATTAGAAAATCCTTCCTTCCAAATTTCGAGAGAATCGATTACCAAATGGCAATTTTATTGCAATATTAGTGGAAATCGGACGAACATATATATGGAAGCTATATCTAAATCTGAACCGATTTTGACAAAACTCTATTTATATTGTGGTAGTCATCGAGAAAATCGTTGAACGAAGTTTTGGGAAGATTGGTCAATAAATGCGCTTGCAGTGGCTCTAGGAGTGAAAATTGGGCGATCTCTATATATGAGAGCTATATCCAAATCTGGACCGATTTCCATGAAATTCACCAGTAATATCGAAAGTCATAAAAAATTTCTTCCTGCTAAATGAGCATTTTATTGCATTATTACTGAAAATTTAACGAACATATATATGGGAGCTATATCCAAATCTGAACCGATTTTTTTCCAATTTCAACAGGCTTCGTCTCTAGACCGAAGAACATGCCTGTACCAAATTTGAAGACGATCGGATGAAAACTGCGGCCTGTACTTTGTAAACAAATTAACATGGACAGACAGACAGACGGACGGACAAACAGACAGACAGACAGAAGGACAATAAGACAGACGGACATAGCTAAATCGAATCAGAAAGTGATTCTGAGTCGATCGGTATACTTATCAATGAGTCTATCTCTCTTCCTTTTGGGTGTTACAAAAAATTCACTAAGTTATAATACCCTGTACAACAGTACTGGTGTAGGGTGTAAAAATTTATTACCGAAATTCGGGGACGATTACCGCTACTTAAGACCGTTATCTTCAATTTGGACAAAGCTGATTTTTGGCTAAATGGGTTCGACAATAAGCTAGATATGCATTATTTGTCAGGCAAAAGTCCACATGGGCTTTAAGAATTAACACTTTATTTATGGTTGCCCAAAAAGTAATTGCGGATTTTTTAAAAGAAAGTAAATGCATTTTTAATACTACTTAGAATGAACTTTAATCAAATATACTTTTTTTTACACTTTTTTCCTAAAGCAAGCTAAAAGTAACAGCTGATAACTGACAGAAGAAAGAATGCAATTACAGAGTCACAAGCTGTAAACAATTTGTCAACGCCGACTATATGAAAAATCCGCAATTACTTTTTGGGCAACCCAATACAAAAAATATGCGGACTGCATGCCGTCGTCGTCATTGGACCATACTCCTTCGTCGACCATCCACGTTACCGTGAATGGACAACGCTACCGTTCCATGCTCACTGATTATTTTTGGCCCGACTTGCAAGATATGGAACTGGACGATATGTAGTTTCAACAGGACGGTGGCACAAGCCACACAGCACGCTTTACAATCGATTTATTGAAGAATAAGTTTGATGAGCGTGTTATCTCAAGAAATGGGCTAGTCGATTGGCTACCTAGTTGGCGCGATTTTACGTCTCTAGACTATTTTATTGGTCTATGCCAACAAGCCGACCACGCATAGTGGGATAGAGACAAACAAAAAACAAGTAAAAGCGATCTTGGGAACCCACCACCATTGATTCTGCTAAAAACGTATACAAACTAAATTTAGTTGAAAAGCATAATTTTATTCTACATACCAAACTTCTGTCAAACCAACAAAAAATAAAGCTTCTAGGAACCGAACAAGAACGGGCGAGAGACCAGTTTAAATGGGAGCTATATCAGGTTATAGACTGATTTAGACCATACTGGCGCAGTTGTTTGAAGTAATAGCAGAACAACGCATGCAAAATTTCAGCCACAGCGAACAAAAATTACGGCTTCCAGGGGCAAGAAGTCAAATCGGGAGATCGGTTTATATAGGAGCTATATCAGGTTATAGACCGATTTAGACTGTATTTGGCACAATTGTTAGAAGTCATAACGGACCACCAGATGCAGTGATGAAGTGGCTCAAGGAGTCAAATTGGGAGATCGGTTTATTTGGGAGCTATATCTAAATCTGAACCGGTATGGCCCATTCGCAGTTCCCAACGACCTTCATCAAGTGTTTGTGCAAAATTTCAAGCGGCTAGCGTTCGACCGCTATCGTGATTTCGACAGACGGACGGACATGGTTAGATCGACTCAGAACGGCGAGAAGATAAAGAATATATATACTTTATGGGGTCTTAGACGAATTCTTTGAGGTGTTACAAACAGACGAATAGAGTTAACTCTTTCAAAAGTGAAACGGTTAAAATCGACATGAAGAGATATCTTAACAATTCATTTGGAATGTTTGTTAATGAAAGTGTCCTTAAAAGATCAAAAATAAATTCTGCCGATTTTTTTTACAAAAATCCCCAAAATATACATTTCGTTAAAAGTTACTTACTTACTTAAATTGGCAATGACAGAACATTTGTGCCATTAGCAGAACGTAGAAAAGCGTTCCAAGCACCACAAATGCTTTCGTAAATCGCAAAATAAGAAGCCAATCTAGGCCAAAATTACAAAACATAAAAATTAAAAGTCGAATAATCACAAAAGAGGACTTTTTTGTAGAAAATTTTGAGCACTTAAAGAATTTTGAAAATCGGACCACAAATTTGGAAGACCGAAAATTTTTTCGAAATACCGAGGTGGCTAACTTTAGGGCCCTGTTAAGAGGCGCCAGGACTACCTAGATTCTTGACCTTATGCAAACGATCGCGATAACACAGCAGCTCCAACCATTTTAAATTTCAAAGAGTTATCTCTATCCAAATGACATACTTTTTTTACTGTTTTTTTTTATTCTATCCCACTGTGCGATGTGGACCAAACCTGTCTTGTTTAATGGAAGCCATTCGAAAGTTAGATTGCTCACGACAAAAAGATACATCTTCCAAATATGGTTCGATTTGAAAATCGGGAAGATATATTAAGATGAAGAGACCGCCGTAGCGCATAGACGTGAATATCAGAAAAAATTTTCAGCGGCTGCAGACCGAAGGGTTCTCTGTTTCTATTAAAATTGAAAAACAAAAACCCTTATATTTTTAGCTAGGCAGAAAATGTATTTGCTGTGTAACAGAAGTTGACTGGATTGATAAATTGCTATTTCATTTAACACCACACCAAAGTCATCAGTAAGATCTGTCATTCCCTTAAAAATGCTGACGACATATATGAGGTACTATGCGATTCATATAAGCCATTGAAAAAAACTTTTTCCCAAAGAGGTATCGAACTGCGGTACGCCGTTTGATCTCGGCCATCGTAAGGATGTTTCTTATCGTTGAGCTAAAACTTGAATCAGACAGCATTCACTAAAGTTTGAGAAGATTTCCCGATTCCTTAATGGATTCATTTCCAAATTTGAGCTCAAGATTCATGGAAAATTTTGAATGACTTCCATATAAGATATTCCTAACTAGATGAGGAAGTAGCAATTGCATTAATTTAAAATAACATAAGGCAAAGCATTTTATTTTTTACAACCATTATTTGCACCTGCTTTGTCCAAAAAAAGCAACTGTCTGATTGGCAATGGCAAAATCACTGCTGCCATAAATACATATTGCACTTGATACGGCTAATGAATGATGTCGAATTTATCACTCCTTGTTAAGCAATAGCGAAAGCAATGAAAAAATGATGTTCGCCTCCATGCACAAGAAGGCCAAGTTTTGGACGCATTGACATATGCGCTGTAAAGCTCTGCCCGCCAATAATAATTTATGACACTCATTAATATGTCTCGCAGCAATATTTTATAACCCCATTTGACTGTGTCCATAATTCCCCAATACCGCTTTAACATTTAACCAAGGGAAAATCCTAAAAAAAAGACGACCACAAAGGGGATGAAGAAAATCTTAAAGGCAAATGCCCAACAAAATTGCAATAAAAAGTCAAATAGTCAATAGACAGACAAAAAACTAGACCAACCCCCATAAAAGAGAATGAAATGGTTATACCCCAGTGGCCAGATAACCACGTTATCATGCGTTCATATTTTTTTACGATAGAAATCATTTGAAATTCTCCTCACAATTGCAAATGTGTCAAAACAATCTGGTTGTTGCAGATTTCACCAAATCTTTCAGGAAATATTTTCAGTTTTTTATGGTCTTTTGCCTTAGTAGACGAATATTGAACACGTCCGTACTTGAGATGCGGAAATTGCATATGACGGTCCCCGAGGAAGTATAAATTGGCAACAATGGTTGCTAAGCATGCTGTTAGCATATGTGGTCACTTGCTTCTGATCTCTGTTGTTTAACAACAATTAGTGACGGTGTTGTTATTAATTTGGTAAAAAAATATATAATTTGGTGCAACAATTAAAAACACATATGGCGAGAATGGCAACATGTTAAGGAATATATAAATGTTGGTATTTTCGTGGAAGGCATAACAAATCAACGAGTGTTGCACATTTATATGAGGGATAAAAATCTTCCAGATAGCAAAAGTTTTTTAATAATTTTCTATGAAGGCACATTAAATTTATTTTGTCTATAGCAATATGGTTTGATCATAACTCGTTGCAACAGATGCTGTCCACTTGGATAGTGATAGTGTGAGGAAGCTACAAATAGATCTGTAACAGCAGTGTTTAACTAATACTCATATGAAACTAATGAAATATTTGAAATTCCGCCGAGAAATGGTAAAAAAAAATCGTATATACTTATAACACGTAAATGAGAGCTGGTCCACCATGGACCGCATTTATCAAGTATTAGCCGAACCGCTGCGACTTCTTTAACTCCCTTATATCTTTTTAGGGGGGGACATTTCGCCCTGAATGCGGATATCGAATTCGTGCCATTGTAGCCTATGACGCTGAACGCGTTCGAGTCCTTGCGAGAACATCGGACGAAGCATTTTTATCCCCTCTTAATGTTGGCGACATTTGCGAAGTACCATTACATGCATGGTCATTTTAAAAAATTTCCCCAAGGAGGTGTCGCACTGCGGGAAGCCGTTCAGACTCGGTTATAAAAAAGGTCCCTCATCACTGAGTTTAAATTTGAATTGGAAAGCACTCATAGATGTGTGGGAATTTGCTCCTTCTCGGTTCCTGGTGGTAATGTTCTTCGTTAGGGTAATGTTATCATTATACATATATATATAAACATGGCAGCTATATATAAATCTGAACCGATTTCCATGAAATGCACCAGTAATGTTGCGAGACATAAGAAAATCCTTTCTGCCAAAATTCAAGACTATTGACCATTTTATTGCATTATTACTGCAAATCGGACGAACATATATATGGGAACTATATCCAAATCTGAACCGATTTTTTTCGAATTTCAATAGGCTTCGTTACTAGGTCGAAAAACATGCCATTACCAAATTTGAAGACGATCGGATGAAAATGGCGACCTGTACTTTTTACACAAATAAACATGGACAGACAGATATTCAGACGGAGAAACAGACAAGATAGCTTATAAAAATCGGAAAGTGCTTTTAAGTCGATCGGTATGCTTATCAATGGGTCTATCTCTCTTCCTTCTATGTGTTATAAATAAATACACTAATAAAAACACTAAGATATTACTATCCTGTACCACAGTAGTGGGGTTAGGTATAAAAAACCATTTAAAGAACTTGTCACATACGATCGACTGTGGCATGTGTGGTCCGTGGGTCCTATATACCCTCCTCCGGAGCGCTTGGCCACGAATTTTATACCCTCCACCATAGTATGGGGATATACACATTTCGTCATTCTGTTTGTAACTCCTCGTCTAAGAATATATATTCTTGATCGATCGTCTATATATATTCTTGATCGACATGACATTTTACGCTTTGACAGAAGTTTGGTATGTAGAATAAAACGATGTCCTTCAAGTAAATTCAGTTTTTAACAGAATCCATGGTGGTTGGTTCCCAAGATTTGGTCCGGCTGAACTTAGCTCGCATTTACTTGTTTCCAATTTCAATGGTCTTTGTTTATTCCAAAAAATATGACTGTGCCAAACATAAAGACGATCGGATAAAAATTGCGACCGTTACTTTGCACATACATTTTTATGGACAGATGGACGGACATAGCTAAATGTTATTAGAAAGTGATGAGTCGATCAGTATACTTATCAATAGATCTATTTCTTTTCCTTTTTGGTGTTACAAGCAAAATATTTCAACTCCGACTCCAGCAAAATTCTACGACTCCGCAGCCCTGGTCTAAGGCACGTGCATCTTTTTTTTTCAAACCCCCAACGTATAAAAAATTAATTTCTGTTAAAATAATTCCAACAATGCGATTCTCCTCAAAGGTCTCCTTTAAATGGAAATTTTCTTAAAGTTTTTTAATTAAAACAAATGCAAGGCAACAAGCCAAAAAAAAGGGGTTCCTTAATATCCTGGGCAAGGAAACAAACACTTGAAGCGTAAAACATAATTAAAAATATACAAGCATGCAATTTTAATCAATACTTTCAACTTAAGGAAGTGCAATGACAGCAAGAACACCGGCAGTAAACACCCTCCATGCACATAAGGAGGGCATGGCAACAACAAAAGATGGCAAAAAGTGCGTCATATTGCAAGGCATTGCATTTCATTAAATCCGTTTTCATTGTTGCTGACAATTCTGGGCAATAATAAAATGCATTAGTCCCCAGTCAGTCAAGCAGACAACCCCATTTCAGTTTTGAGTCCCTTTTATATGCAAACATGCCGCATTTCATACTCCTGGCAACATGCAACTGTGTGTGCTGCTCTTCAACTGCTACTCTTCTACCATCTTCAATTTCAACTTTAAAAACGAATGTGATGATGATGTATGGACTCATATTAGTAGTAAATGAAGTGCGTGCAATCCCATCTGGGTGAGCGAGAGAAAATAAAATGTGGCATGTGGCAAACGAAGACATACCAACATTTTATTCTTTAGAGGGTTCTGTAAGCTTAAAAAATTAAGCAAGAAAAAAAAATTTGCTCCTGAAATAACAATAGCTGATTTTGCATTGCTTGCACTAAGGCCTTCCATTTGCAGAGGGCCAAATTTGCACTCGGCTTCTTTGTTGTGCTGTTGCCTTCTTTGCAACACATTGCACTTTACGCATTAAAAGCACAATTCCCCAATTTCTTTTTATGAACGACCGAGCGACACATTTACTGTCACTGCAGCACAACATCAACATTTCCATAATACTTTCCATTCGTCCTTCAACAAAGCCAGTCAAAATATTGCCTGGTTTTTCTTCCAAGTCGTCCTTTTTTTAATTTTTTCATTTGCTTCTGTTTGCTCTGCGCAATTCGAGTTTTGTCCCCAATTGTTTGCGTTTGTGCATAATGCCATATGCATTTCAGTAGTCATCATTATCATCATTGGCAGCTGCAACTGGCTTCCCAAGATCTACTTTAGAGAGTTGAAACTCGTTTATATGGCATGGGATCTAAGTGAAAGAGTTCATTAACCACCAATCGATACCCTATATGAGGCATAGAGGCATATTCATTACTTGAGGTTAATAAATTATAATTTAAGATTAAAAATCTCCGATCTCTGAAACAAACAAATTCGATCTCTTGGAAGTTTAATGATAAAATCAACTCCAATCATCTACAAATGATTGAAAGTTCATGGAAAACTCATTCTTACTAAAATCTCTACATCAATACTTAGACTACGGATATCTGTGGATCATATACTGTAGAGGTATTGAAAGAACAGCGCAATACAATCCAAATTCCTATTATGATCGTGTGTAGAGTCCTTACTAACTCCAATCAATACTATCACCGTAGTAGCTCAAAGGAACAATTCAGATGCAATTGCAGAGCAGAGGGGCATGCAATAATTGAAACTACTTCATTCATTCCACAAGAACGGTAATCTGTAAGTATGTTACTAGCGATGTGTAATTCTTCGAGATAAACGCGGCAAGTCAACGAATGGCAGATGGTCACGAAGTGGGGGGACTGTGAACGCTCTAAGATTATGTGGTCCAATCTATATTTGAAAAATCTGCCGCTTTACTGTCGTTGGCTAGAACAGAAGTCTCATCGAGTTGGTCATGACAGTTCACTGTCTGTTTGACAAAAAAAGTTGAAAGACTGAAGGTTGCCAATAACTATTACTACAGAAGCTGTGAGGACTTTGAGGAAGAGAAAACTATATCATCTGTTGTGTGCCTTTCCTGCACTGGTAAGCGAAATAAGTTGCACTTTGGCTTCTTATTTTCGCGGCACAAATGTTTGCATGTTCGCCCTAGAAACCTAACGCCTGAGTTCTAATCTTGGCGAGAATATCCAGAGGTGGATATTATCCGTTTGCAAGGTATTATGTTAGATTAGACTACAAAGAGAGTGCGGATATTAATCCACCCCACTCCACTATGAACGTATACCTATCCCAGTAAACGGCTTGTTGTGAGCTCTTAATACTAAAAAACTAACCTCGAAACAGAAAATCTATATCAGGAATTTAGTGCCTCTTACAAAACCACTAATTGTTTTCCATATCACCCCCCTAAGTTGGTTCATGGTATGGTATTGTGCCCCATCTTAGTAGTGGTGTGGCGAAAGCAGGCAATGACGAGGGAATGCTCTAACATCTCATCATCTTTCCCACATGCCCTACATATGCTATAACTTGCCGCACTAATTTTGGTTAAGTGAGCTCGTAGTTCTGTGTCTCCTTCTTCCCTTTAGTTACGGCCTCGTCTTCTCATGATCTGGATCTCCTCATATAATTTTCGGTATACTACCGATCATTTCGTCGTTATACAGTGTAATCTCGGACTGCGTCGAAAGCCTTCGGATTAACCAAGCCAATTGACGGCTGTCCTCTGGCCTTCACTAGCAAATCGTCTGCTCTTTCATTACCCCTTAATTCGCTATGGCCCGACACCCAACGATGTGGATTGTGTCATCCTTAGAGAAGACTTTAAACTCCTTCCTACACTCCAATAATGTTCGTGACCTTATTGTTCTGGTTTGTATTGCCCTGATGGCCAATTTACTGTCCTTAAAGATGTTAACGCTCCACCACACGACCTCACGCATATTGTTATCGCCCTGATTTCCGCCTGCAGGACTGTATTATTGTCAGGCACTCGAAAACAGATATCAGAGCCTCTCTGTCCTTTAGCTTTGATCCACATGTGCAGCATGAACTTCCAAATGGCAGTATCAGGGTCCCGTCAATCCAAGTGATCAACCATAGGAGCGAGGATAAAATGCCCCCTTGATATTTATGTCATGGGGCCCACAATGTTTGCACCTGTTCCTTAGTATGTGGTTTCTCCAGTCTGTAAGAACCCAGTTCACCCGGTTCGGTTCTAAAAATGTTGGTCCATACATTGTTTAAAAGGTTATTTATTTTAAACACAACTTCGTGCAGGGCAGTCTCCGCCGACTTTCCATTAACATAGGCATGCTGATTGTATTTGCACTGTTCGCTGGATGTCCCACTCTTTATCATGGTATGCGCAATACGATCCATGGTTTTGAATAGAAAGGACGTAAGGCTTAGAGGTCCGCAGGCCTATGGTGTCTCATAGCTTGCCTTGCCGGGCACACTTTCCTCCTGTCTGGCTTTCGGAATACATACCAGTCCTAGGCACATTGTGAAAATAGTGGCCACCCTATCTGGCCTGATAGTGGCATGCAATGGGCAATATTGGATCAGATTTGGATATGGCTCCAATATCAAAAGTCTTTGTCTCTAGGCCGAAAAACATGCCTGTACCAAATTTTAAGACGATCGAATGAAAACTGCGACCTGTACTTTGTACACAAATTAACATAGACAGACGAACAGATAGAAATACGGACAAAGCTAAATCGAATCAGAAGGTGATTCTAAGTCGATCGGTATACTTATCAATGGGTCTATCTTTCTTCCTACTGAGTGTTACAAACAAATTCACTAAGTTATAATACCTTGAACTACAGTAGTGGTATCGGGTATAAAAAAATTGTAAAAAATAAGCTATTTGAGAACGGATAGTGATGGCTCTTTGAAATTTATAATGGTTAAAGCTGAGGTGTATCAAGGCCGTAGGTGGTCGAAGTACCTTTTGACAGGTCACTAAGGATTGCAAAATAGAGATAACTTTTTGAAATTTGAGATGGATAGAAGCCCTAGATCTTCCTGGTGACTCTTTTTGGAACCTTAAGTTGGTCATCTTGGCATTTCAAAATATTGTTCAGGCTGCTAAATCTTTATTTGTGGCCTGATTTTCAAAGTTTTTTTGCTGGATAGTATCAAAAAATCCAGTTGAGGTATACAATAACTCCACTGGTTTCGGGGATATACGAGTTTTAATTTTTATTTCTTGAAGTTTTGGCCGAGATTGGCCACGTATTTGAAATTCCAAATCTATCGCACTTCCTGAATATCAACTGTAAACTTCTATAGTACAACCACCACTTTGTAAACTCCTCTTTGACTATAGAAAATTCGGGATGCAGTTTTGGAAATAGCGGCCCTAAAACCAGTTGTATGATTGTAAACCTTAGGCTAATCGTATTCGCATATCCTTGGTTTTGCCAAATAACCCAGGATGCTAACCCGACCCTTAACTTACAAACACTGTGTGCTGAGTGTTAGTAGTTAATGTTGCTGCTATTATAGCAGTAGTTCTGATACTACAGCAGTAGTTCAGCAGCCTTACTGTTAAAAAGCCTGTTAATTGCTAAAGATGACTGCTGCTTAATTATAATCAGGATGTTAGAAGAAAAAAAAAAAACATTAATGTAAATGTGAATCTCAGTGGATGTTTATAAACACCACTGAATGTATACTTTCCATAATCTTTTTCTTTTCTAGTAGCTTTACAAATTAGAATCATCTCTTCCAACAAAATTTCTAAAAAAAAATGCCTCAAGTAATCAAAACAAGTAGCAGGAAACCATAAAAGGTAGCATACACATTTTTTCCGCAGACTCATGTATTCGAAACGGCAGATTTAGTTTGCTGATTTGTTTGTTGACCTATGATTGCTGAAACAGCAGTATATCTGCTTTGCAATTTTCAACAGACAAAAACTGCTGTTTTAGCAAACATTTTAACTGTTGAATAACAAATTTGGTTGGGTGTTTGATAAGATCAGTGTGTGATTTAAGATTATTCCGTTTAGGCACAGCCAGAGCTTCGCTTGTGAGAAACAGGCCATATGAACAAGTAATAGCTTGTAATACCTATCATTTTCCCATTCAACCAAGCTTTACTTCTTACTATTTATAAAGTATTGGGTTGCCGAAAAAGTAATTGCGGATTTTTCATATAGTCGGCGTTGACAAATTTTTTCACAGCTTGTGACTCTGTAATTGCATTCTTTCTTCTGTCAGTTATCAGATGTTACTTTTAGCTTGCTTTA